>NC_066833.1:12243519-12565607 GCF_001640805.2 Lates calcarifer | reverse complement strand
GGCGTCAAAAACGCTCAAAAAATGTCATAGTATAGCATGGCGTCAAAAACGGTCAAAAAATGTCATAGTTTAGTATGGCGTCAAAAACGCTTAGAAAATGTCGTAGTATACTAAGGCGTCAAAAACGCTCAAAAAATGTCATAGTATACTAAGGTGTCAAAAACGGTCAAAAAATGTCATAGTATACTAAGGTGTCAAAAAACGGTCAAAAAATGTCATAGCATAGTAAGGCTTCAAAAATTGTTAAAAAATGGCCAAAAAATTTCATAGTTTAGTATGGCGTCAAAAATGGCCAAAAAATGTCATAGTATAGTATGGCGTCAAAATTGCAATATTTTGTAATATTTGTAACAAAGTTTCAGGACTTGAAAGTTTGGAAGGTTTCTGTGATTAGCATGTTCTGTCTCTGCAGGAGGGGGACGAGAGGACTGCATTGCTTGAAGAGGACAATAAAAGTAATAAAAAAGTAGAAATGTTCTTAGAGATGTATTAATGTGTCATCTGTCATTGTTGTGGTTTGTTAAATCTTGTCTGGAACAGAATTAATAAAATTTTGTAGCTTCACTTTTGAGTTGACTTTCTCTATTTTTGAATTAATATCACAAAAATGATTTTGTAATGCAGAAATGCCAACTCTATTTTCACCTGGCATTTAAATTTTATAATTGAGGTTAGAAAGTCTAATCTAAAAGTGGCTAGAAAGCCATAACCCTAACCCCTAACCCTAACCTCTGATTAAAGACCATAACCCTAACCCTAACATCTGGCTAAAAGTGGCTAGAAAGCCATAACCCTAGCCCTACCCCCTGGCTACACGTGGGTTAAAAGAAACCTGTAACCCTAACCCTAACCTCTGGCTAAAAGTGGCTAGAAAGCCATAACCCTAGCCCTACCCCCTGGCTACAAGTGGGTTAAAAGAAACCTGTAACCCTAACCCTACCCCCTGGCTACAAGTGGGTTAAAAGAAACCTGTAACCCTAACCCTAACCTCTGGCTAAAAGTGGCTAGAAAGCCATAACCCTAGCCCTACCCCCTGGCTACAAGTGGGTTAAAAGAAACCTGTAACCCTAACCCTAACCTCTGACTAAAGGCCGTAACCCTAACCCCTCTGGCTAAGAATATTCACTTTCATGCAATATTGATAACAGACCAACAAAATATTCAGTGTTCAGAAGTATTTATTTGAGTAAGGCTAACAACAGGAAAATTCAGTGTTGCAGCAGCAAAAATAGAAAAAGGCATGTTACAAACAAGAAAAAATACAAAGTGAGTTCACATATTACAATATATGCAAAGTATAAACAATAAGAACAGTATAAACAGGACTACATAGTATTATTTATAGTATATAGTACAGCAAAATACCAAAATTAAATGGCAAACACAAAATCAAAGATAATCCACACTGTGTAGACGGGTGTGTGTGTGTGTGGAAAACAAATGTAAGATGCTGTTTTAAGACAGTTCCTTTGTCTTCAGCTGCATGTCACAATAAAGTAAGGCGTCAAAAAATGTCATAGTATAGTAAAGGGGTCAAAAATGGTCAAAAAACATCACGGTATAGTAAGATGTCCAAAACCATCATAAAATGTCATAGTATAGTAAGGGGTCCAAAACCATCATAAAACGTCATAATATAGTAAGGGGCCAAAAAATGTCATAGTATAAAAAGGCATGTTACAAGCAAGAAAAAATACAAATTAAGTTAACATTACAATATATGCAAAGTATAAACAATATGAACAGTATTAATAGAACTATATAGTACCATATATATTATATTGTACAGTATTAGATTGGATTTGAGTACTGATCTTGCACTGTTTGAAAAAGCAAAATACCAAAATGAAATGGCAAACACAAAATCAAAGATAATCCACACTGTAGAGGGGTGTGTGTGTGTGTGTGTGTGAATATGCGTGTCTGTGGAAAACAAATGTAAGATGCTGTTTTAAGACAGTTCCTTTGTCTTCAGCTGCATGTCACAATAAAGTAAGGCGTCAAAAAATGTCATAGTATAGTAAAGGGGTCAAAAAACGTCACGGTATAGTAAGATGTCCAAAACCATCATAAAACGTCATAATATAGTAAGGAGTCAAAAAATGTCATAGTATAGTAAGGCATGAAAAACTGTTATAGTGTAGTAAGGGGCCAAAAAATGTCATAGTATAAAAAGGCATGTTACAAGCAAGAAAAAATACAAATTAAGTTAACATTACAATATATGCAAAGTATAAACAATATGAACAGTATTAATAGAACTATATAGTACCATATATATTATATTGTACAGTATTAGATTGGATTTGAGTACTGATCTTGCACTGTTTGAAAAAGCAAAATACCAAAATGAAATGGCAAACACAAAATCAAAGATAATCCACACTGTAGAGGGGTGTGTGTGTGTGTGAATATGCGTGTCTGTGAAAAACAAATGTAAGATGCTGTTTTAAGACAGTTCCTTTGTCTTCATCTGCATGTCACAATAAAGAAAGGAGTCAAAAAATGTCATAGTATAGTAAAGGGGTCAAAAATGGCCAAAAAACGTCACGGTATAGTAAGATGTCCAAAACCATCATAAAACGTCATAATATAGTAAGAAGTCAAAAAATGTCATAGTATAGTAAGGCATGAAAAACTGTTATAGTGTAGTAAGGGGCCAAAAAATGTCATAGTATAAAAAGGCATGTTACAAGCAAGAAAAAATACAAATTAAGTTAACATTACAATATATGCAAAGTATAAACAATATGAACAGTATTAATAGAACTATATAGTACCATATATATTATATTGTACAGTATTAGATTGGATTTGAGTACTGATCTTGCACTGTTTGAAAAAGCAAAATACCAAAATGAAATGGCAAACACAAAATCAAAGATAATCCACACTGTAGAGGGGTGTGTGTGTGTGTGTGTGAATATGCGTGTCTGTGGAAAACAAATGTAAGATGCTGTTTTAAGACAGTTCCTTTGTCTTCAGCTGCATGTCACAATAAAGTAAGGAGTCAAAAAATGCCATAGTATAGTAAGGCATGAAAAACTGTTACAGTATAGTAAGGGGTCCAAAACCATCATAAAACGTCACAATATAGTAAGGGGTCAAAAAATGTCATAGTATAAAAAGGCATGTTACAAGCAAGAAAAAATACAAAGTGAGTTAACATTACAATATATGCAAAGTATAAACAATATGAACAGTATAAACAGGACTATATAGTATTATATACATTATATTGTGCAATATTAGATTGGATTTGAGTACTGATATTGCACTGTTTGAAATAGCAAAATACCAAAATTAAATGGGAAACACAAAATCAAAGATAATCTATAGAGGTGTGTGTGTGTGAATATGTGTCTGTGGAAAACAAATGTAAGATTCTGTTTTAAGACAGTTCCTTTGTCTTCAGTTGCATGTCACAATAAAGTAAGGTGTCAAAAAATGCCATAGTATAGTAAGGCATGAAAAACTGATATAGTATAGTAAGGGGTCAAACACCATCATAAAACACCATAGTATAGTAAGGAGTCAAAAATGTCATAGTATAGTAAGGCATGAAAAACTGTGAAAATTTTAGTAAAATAATCTATTAAATTATCCTTAATAAAGTCATTTCAGTAGAATAAGAAATATTAGGAAAGGTAAAAACTGTCTCTCATATGTTTGAAGTTTCAATTTCATTGAAATTGGGGGCAGAGACAGAGAGAGGAAGACAGGGAGCTGATGTTTAAATTCTACATTTTCTTTGAACTATACATTCATGAACTATGAAAATATATTTGAATAATGAGTTATGTCTTTTTGTGACAAATTAAACTATTCAGACTTCAGATCAATTACTGAAGATATATAATTTCATGTCAGTGCTCTGTGTTGGACAGTTGATGTTAAACTGTTTGTGAATTACCTGGAAGCCTCAGTCCTGATCTCAAATAACTTCTTCATTGTACAAAGACTCTCTGTGATCGAGGATAAAGTGGTGAACCTGGAGGAAATAAAAAGAGAAATATACAAAGGAAAAATATCAATACATCATGTACACTACTGTGAAAAGCATAATAAAAACTTTAATTAGTTATTATTATATTCAATTCTAAACTTATTAAATACCAAGGATTTAAACAAGAACACTATTACTAGCATTCATAATTCAGCTCATCAACACATTTTTCTCAGACTGGGTAAATCTTTAGGACACATACCTGTTTGGTCTGAAAGGTGAGAGCTGGTGTTCCTGTCCAGGCTGCAGCAGCTGAAGGAGTAAACCTGGAAAACACAAGTACAACACTTGAAAAACAAATAACATTACCAATAAAAAAAGTGCACCTCCAAAACTTGAGCACTGTAGAAGAATACAACACTGAAAACCTAGCACTAGAACCTTGACAATCAGAGTTTTGAGGTGAATAAATTGTTACTAGAATATGACTTTATTGATCTCAGAGAGATCTAGTTTTCAAGCTTGTGTGTAACACAAAATTGAGCTCAATAAAGTCTCAAGTTATCACCAACAAATGTCTAATCAATAATATATACAATAAGGGAGCAATGGGTGGCTATGGACGGGCAGATTGCTACTACATAGATACAAAGACACACAAAACGACAAAGAGACTAACTGAACCGCAAGATGATCACAATGAGAAGCTTAAATGCTACACTGAAACACAAAATGGCCTACAAGAAACGTTAAATGCCCCGGAATAGACACAAAACAACAAACATGCAATACTATGTTGAACAACCACAAAGAAGCTGAACATAAGTTGATGTAAAACAGTCACCCAGAAACGTAAAACGATGCCATACCACCACAAATAGACGCAAAATGATCACATCGACATCATAATCGGCCATAAACTGACTTAAAGAAAGCCCCAAAGACAGACAAGGCTAATGCTAACGCTCAAAGCTAATGCTAGCGTTCGAAACTAATGCTAATGCTAACATCCACGTGTAAAGTACACAAGCAGAGATGCATAATTATATAAAATGACCACAAACAGCAAAAAGCCGATGACAAAGACGTGTTAAACCACCATAAACTGATTTAAAATGATAAGGATGGAACACAAAATGAGATGTAAAATGTCGGTAAAGTGAAAACAAATACTAACAGGGATTTACACCGATTATCAGATGTCCATTGTGTTCTCATCAATCTACAACTCATGCCAGGGACGCCTCAGTCACAGAAACACAAACAAACTCTTACCCACGCGGTATAAAGGACTGAAATTGAATCAAACATATCATTGCAAGGTAATGCTAATGCTAGCGGTCGCCACTGATGCTAACGCTCTCCGATAACGCTAACGCTAGCCGCTACCTGTTTGCCTTATTTCGCGCTGCAGGTGTGTTCGGCGTCCAGTCTCACTCGTGTTAAACAAAAACTGCAGCTCCTGTGTTTGTTTTAGCATCCAGACATCTTCATTAACGTGAAAAAACTGCTCCAGAGTTTGTATTAGCATCCACACCTCTTCGGTTACGACGTTTTCTAACAGTAGTAGCAAACAGAAGCAATGATTCAAACTTGGTTTAAATCTGTTTACCTACTTCCTTTCTCCGCCTCTCTGCGCTCCCCGGAAGTCTATGGCCAATGAGAAGACACGTCGCGACCAGTGACGACATACGTCAGCTCGCATTTGTAGGAAAACGCTGATTGGCCGGCCCATTCTGGTCCGCCTAGCAACCGCCTCTGATTGGTCTTAAAATACATCCACTGTTTCCTGTCAAACTGGACATGAGCCACACGTAATTTGTAAAAGCCAAGCTGATGAGCATGCGCCTGTAACACATATGTTTAATGTTGTTAGCTACAGCAGCTTTATAGCCCGTGATAATTTGTTTAAGGGTCTGAAACATACTTTTTTACTCGATTTATTTAACTGTCCCGGGTTAACAGTCCTCCACTGGCGCCTGTGGGAAAAATCACCTATAGTGTCATATCAGTGAATCCTTACAACTAATATAGTGATAAAAAAATACGTACGAGAACAAGGGACTGACGACTGACTGATGAATGCAACGCTAAACCACAAAAGAAAATGAAGGCCCGGCTTTCAGTCGTTTATTCAGTTTTACCCTTAATATCACACATCACACAGCGTCTGCTATAAGCTAGCAAGGATCCTCGTTCCCGATATACCACATGACCGCGTGTACAGTGCGCGCGCACGGCCTGACGTCACTCAGAGAACTTTTCTGACTTTTGAAAAGTTTCACAAAGATTAAAACTCCATGGCTTAAAAATATAAAATACAAAGAATACTAATTGAAATTTTGAGAGTTAGGCTCATCCAGTTGAGAAACTGTATGTTATAGTGTTAATTGTTAAAATCTGGATGAGGGATGTTTGATGTTGTTTTATTTTTCATCTTTATTTTTCACTTTTCTCCCTGAGTGACTGCAACCATTGCATGGTCGGGGGGTGGTGGGTGGGGGTGGTTGTGTACCTCAGTGACCTTAGGAGCTATTCCAGCAGAAGCTTAGTCTTCAGGTGGGACACCCAGGCTGGACCGGTTGTAGGATCGAGGCCTGACACAGTGCAATCCACTTCTCCAGGTCTGGGTTTGGGTACATAGATAATAACCCAGTTCCATGGAGAAAACAAACATTCCCTCCACTAAATGTCTGTAAAATACTCCCCCAGAATATTGTTGTTGTAACGTGTACCCATGATACTCCCTTCACATTTCACAAGAATTAGTGGAAATATGCAGCACACTCATTTTAGTCCACAGAAGGTCAAATGCACAGACCAGACGTGCAGAAGTTCTCCACCTGTTCAAATACAGTGTTTTAAATTTACACATGAAGATAACAGAACGTGTCAGTAATAACACTGATGTAAGTACAGAGTGACCTACATGTTTTCGCTCTTTGTTGGACAAAACAACACACAGACAGGGGTGGGGAAGACGTTTACAGCTCCTCCATGCAATAATTATGCAAGAAGTCTGCAGGAGGGCAGGCAGACATGTTAACATGAACACATGTGTGATACAACAGCTGTCGTTGACTTTAACAGGGGAAATACCTCAGATGTCATTCTTGTATCAGGGAAGCCCATTAAAGGCAACATTTATGCACAAATACAACGTAGAAATACATGTAGGAGATGCACAAAGGCCATGTGGAAATGTGAACTGGTGTAGAGCAAAGCTCCCAGTTGTCTATTGTCACTTCAAAGCATCTCCACTGGAAGAAAAACCCATCCACAGTAGCCCTGTTTTTGAGTGTAACATTGAGAATATTTGACCTAAATTCTGGTTTGTTTACCTCAAACCTGCTCCCCTAATTATAGTCGAAACGCACCCTGTGGAGCAGAAACATGTACTTCAACCACCGCATGAGAGAAGAGTAAACAGAAGTTAACGCTAGCAAAACAAACGTGAAACGTGAGACATGAATTCAGGTAAAGAGAGACGAGGGTGGAGCGGCGGTGGTGGAGAGATGGGGAAGGAAATGTTTGATGTCTGCATGTGAGGGTGTGACATGAACAAAATAAGCTCTGTATGAAAACATATAGGTGGGTCGCCGGGTTGAGGCTCATTACATCCAGAACAAGCTCCCTACTTTTTTCTTTTTGATTGCCGGGCTCATTTGCTCGCCACGCTCCCTGCCGGCCTTGATGCTGCTGAGCCAGACAGAGCTTCATCTGTAATTTTATATACAGTAGCTCACACACACATCTAAACCTGACATAATCCACACACACACACACGTTCTGTCTATTTTATGTCAGCAAACAGCAGTAATGTGCTGCTGTCATGAACAGGAAACAGCACTGACACTTTTCCTGCCACACTAGCACAAGTCTTGTCCAGTGCCCAGGATAAGCCATGATGGCTTCCAGGCATTTTTTTTCTTTTTTCTTACACAGGTAGCTTGAAGGACTTCCACACCCAAAGGGAAACCTGTTGTGAAAAATATTTACTACTAACAGCAACCAGAATATTCCAGTGAGTTCAAAATACCCACCATACTCTGAGGCCATAATTTTTGCTTTTTAGATCGGTTTTTCAAACTGCTTCACACCATTTTATCAGGCGAGGACGACACTGACTGTCTGACATCTGCTTTCTGATGAAAGACTTTTGTTCTATTCATATAACAGTGTAACCTTATAAAGAGTGCACAGAGGACAGAAATGAAAAGTCATTCATTTAACGACATGATGGTCACCTTGGCTGAAAGCAGCCAAAGTTGCTTTGGTGAACTGAGTGACTTATTACCCGATTGATGATTTTGTAGAGACAAACAGAACATAATGCTAACTTAATGGCTTCTAAAAAAAAGAGGGATTTCATAGTGAGTCACTGGTCTGGCCTGAGATAAGAACAGTGAGGCATGGCGAATGAGGAAGCAAAAGAGAAGAGAATATCTGTGATTTTAATAAAAATAGATCAATGTGAAGGTTCTGCTTTGCACACACACACATACACACACAATTCCTGACAGGAGGTGATGTATCTTTTTTTATTTTTATGTTTTCATTTTCCAAAAAGGTGATGGGGAGTCCAGTCACTCCTCCAAAACAAAGAAAACCAAGAGGAGCAGGACACACTCTGGCATCACATCATTTGATCAGTTCACCTCCTCTGCAACTGTGTGACCCACTTTGAATGCCCTACTTGAGGACTGTCTTGAGTTGTGTGTCTGTGTCATATAGGCTACTTTTAGGGACTAATTTCAGACTAAAGACCAGTGTGTATGTGTCTGTGTGAGTGATTGCACACTCAGTTTTTCCACATTAGCAGTTTAAATGCATGTATATTAAAACAAGAATCACAAACACACACCTGTCAAAGAGCAAATATCAACTAATAAAATCATAGAAGCAGAATATCTACAATATAAATACAAAATACATATTAAATAATCATGCATGATAAATAAATAAATAATATGCAAAACTTACGTAGACATTTCTAAAATTAGAACATTTTTGTTCTTGTACGATTTACATACCACTGTTCTTTGGAATAAGCAGGTTATTTTAGTTATTTGAATACATCCTGTGTGGCTCTTAACCTGGATATCCAGCATCTCCAGCCTCATTAAGCAGGATTAAGGATCTCAGTTTTAGATTAATTCATTCATGATTTAAGCAAGTTAGAATGTGTTAATGAAGTGGCTTTGTATTTTTGGTAATGTCTTCCTGCTTCTAGGCTTTGAAATGATGATGATCTTCTCCTCTGGTTGAGGGTTTGACAAAACAAGTATTTACATAAATGTTCGATTGGTGCTTTTGAGCTCTGAGACTAAAGCAGTAATTTAAAGACACTCTCACATTTTCCTGTTTGATTTTCAAACACTTCTGAATAACCATGACATTTTAGGCAAATTAGTTTGAGATGCACCACAAGAGACAACAGAGTCACGGACTATGTTAAAACAATTACGTTTAGTGCTGCAAACACTTCAGACCTGGAACCAAACCTGAATGTGACGCCTGCAGGTGAACTTCTTGAGTTCCTAAAAAGATTCCTGGAGGTTCCTGTGGTCTAAAATAGTAATCTGAAACCAGATTGATACACAAACATACACCCACATGCACCTGCTCATGCCAAAGTGTGGAGTCACCTTGATCGGTGGCCCCTGATTTGCACTCTGCTTTTCAAACATGACTTTAATCTGACACCAATGGTTCGCTCTATAGGGTGTTAATCTGCTCTCACGGTGACCTCACACATAATCCAGCCAATGACAGACACCGTGATGACTCAGTATCGCTTCCTCTCACTCATCCATCTTTCAACAACAGCCACTCATCAGATGAAGGTGCTAAAATGTGGGTATGTGTGGTCTAGGTATTTCTCAGGTTGTGGGGATCTAAATCTGGTTACACAGGTACATTACTGGGGACATAAAACAAGTCCCTGTAATGTAAATTACGGTAAAGACTTTTAAAAGTTAGATTAAGGTTAGAATAAGTCTCCAGGAAATAAATGGAAGTCATTATACTGTCCACTGAAGTCATGACTGGTGATGGTTGTGACAACAGGTTGTTAAAAGTGGAAGAGGGCTCCACTACATTACTGTCCAATTATCCTTCATTGCATTAAGTGACTGCTTGTCTGTCTTGTCACTCAGACAGTGCATGAAGCTGTGCACATTGGGTTCATCTTTCTTATCAGTGAATTTAGAGTGGTTTAAACTTGTGTTGATGTGATATTGGTATTTCAGCCAGAGGCCTCACCTGGCCCCTGCAGGAGACGGGTTAGGGTGTTTTTGGTGATGGAAGGGTTCCTCATCCCTCTTTGTCCTGACGATTAGTGCTCCCAGCACTTCTTTGTTTTGGGTCTTCTGGTGGTTATGTGGCTTCAGCTCACTCTACATTGTCCTGCTGTATTGAGACACAAAACCACTGTGCTGGTTTAGCAGCTAACCGCTGATGTTTTACTGACCAACCACTGGGAAAACAAAGCAGCTGCAGACAAAAGCAGCACAATAACTGCAAGCCTGAAAACCCGAGAGAGCACAAGAGCAAGGGGCAGAGGGCACACACACACACACACACGCATATACACACTTACAGTATGTATGTGAGGGCAAAGATGCACACACACATCTCACATGCACATGTACTGACATGTGGGGACAAGCCCCAAGTGTACACATGAAAGCCAGCGAGGACAGTGAAGGGCCTCATAATACTGAACACAGGCGAGTCAGTAGCACTCTGTTAACAGCCAGCATCATGATAGATACTTTATTTTAATTCCAGAGCCCAAAGTTTCTGTTGATGGTTTTAATGTCAAATTATCAGCAGATAGTGAGGATCCATCATAATGTTGTCAGACAGTGTGTGATAACGCATCTGGTGCCCACAAATCAAAACAAGCACCAAGGACATACAGTACACTGATTCCTTAGCAAAAACATATTTTCATTTTGCTTCAATAACCTCGACAGAGCCTGAGAGGCCCTCCAAAAGTATTTCTCCCCTGATAGTAGTTTTCTCACTGTAGATACTTGTAATTAGATTACAAATAATGTAATCTAGTTTTTAAAACAAGTACCTTGCAGATTCAAACACAGCTTCAATTGCTCAGTTTCAATACGTTTGACCAGAACAGATTTGTATCTCACTGACAAATAAATGGCAACCCACTGAGGTGAAGACATTTTTTTCATCAACAACCCAATATTTATCATATATGTGCATATGTTACATAGACAAACATAAATTAAGCAAGCCAGAACATAATAACTGAGTGTTTCTTTTTCTTTTTTTTGGCTAAGTGTGTATTAAAGCTGCTGTAATAAAGTGATACATGTGACATGTGATACAAACTTTAAACAAATGATTTTATAAATCTGTTTTATTCTTTAGTGAATTGAAATAATTGAACAAACAAATCATACTGGAGAAATACAGGCCTGTGTGTAATGCTACACCCTCATTGGATTTAACATTTTAGATTAGGTTTCAGTGAATTTATGAGCATCACAACCTGGGCTCTCCTCCATGTTAATGTCCTCCCTGATGAGAGGCATCTGTGAAATGGTTTTGCATTTTAATGTGGAATAAAAAGACCTTTTATTAGTTGATCTTCCTACATCATTTGAATATTCCTCCTCTAGGAATTCCATCATGAATATGCAAATGCCTTGCACACACACTCACACAAACTGTAGTCAGGAGTAACATAGTTATTCTGCACAGATATTCTTTCATCTGTGTGTGTTTGTGCAGATTTAGCCCTGCACATGTTTTTGCAGCCATGAATCAGACAACATACATGAGCAGGACGCTTCAACAAAAGTCAAACTGAATCATCATCACCGACTAAAGAGCACACGCTTGTTTTTATCATGAGAAACTGTGTGTGTGTATGTATGTTTTGGATAAACATGCTGGAAAATCTCCTTCCAGGACCAAGGCCTGCCGCAAAATAGTCCTAAATCTGTTTAAAGAACGCTGAGTCCCTGTTTTAGACAGCCAAGGTCAACACACACACATACACACACACACACACACAACAGAAAAATGCCAGTAGCAAGTTTCTATGGTATCCTTCACTTGTGGATGTGCAGATTCAAACACAATCACATTGCTGCTTTTTGGTTTGTGAGTGTGTGTGTGTGTGTGTGTGTGTTTGTGTTTGCAGTTGTGTGTGAATGACTCTGTGTGCACCCGATTTTTGCTCACAGGTGATGCCAACCCAACGCAGAGAAACTGGGTCAGCACTTAGCGCCCCCCCCCCCTCGTCTTTTGAGTATTTTCCTGAAAATCCTCTGCGAATTTCATAGAAATCTTTCCAGCAGTTGTTGGGTTGTTGTTCTCTGAACTCGTCTTTTTAGGAATCCTCCAGACAGACTTGATGAATGTTCACCTTTGAGCTTCATTCAGGAGTTCGTGGTAGAGGCCTCGTCCTTGTCACACTAGGTAAATACAATGTGGATTGTTTGCTGTAGCTCATTATTCTCCTCGCCAACTTAACACGTGACCACAGCTGTAACAACACCCCCTGGGAAAACAACTGACGTGTAGTCAGGAAAACACAACCTCAGAGAGGTGTGTGTGGTGAACTTGGTTCACTTGGTGCGTTGTGGATGTTGGACAGTCGGTGAGAAACTGCAACGGAAACACAAAGGACACTGTTTGTCCTGATGACATTACTGTCTTCCTGTCTCGTTACATGAGGACAAAATTTAATTTACCAGTAGCATGAGTGCATACATGTTCAACAGCAAGACAGAAACAAAGGCGAGAGAACACATGGCACAAATTTTCAAACATGTTTGAATGAAAACAGGTTACTATAACAAAATGTGGCATGTCACAACGGGAGAAAACACAGGTGTAAATAATAACATTAAGTTGGGCTCAATTCCATTTAGCTGCTTCAGTGTCAGAGTCCTGGTATTGTTCCTGTTGGCTCAGTGTCACCCTGATCAACACCCGCTTCAGGCAGTAACTGACCAACTGTATGGATGTAAGAACTGCAGTGGCATTTTGTGCGAAAAACCAAATGCAACACAGCGAGAGACAACCCAGAATTCTGTGCTGTTACTCTTAACAACCTGATGAACACTTTTAGCTTTAGATGTGGTCAGATGACAGATTCAAGCATACTAGCGAACAAAAGGTGACCAAAAGGTGATTTTAGAGGAATTTCAACAGTATCCCTGTTGTGTACACTCCCTGGTCACTTTATTAGGTACACCTGTACAATCCAAAGCAATTCAGCACAACAGTTCTGCCACATTTTTTCTGTTTGGTGTTAATTAAGCTATATCATTATTAGTGAGGCTGTAGTCAATGGTGGTGTTATACTACTGTTGTAAATGTCTTTTTAATAGTCTGGCCCCCTCATGTTTGTAAATGTGGTGGATAAAACATAAATAAAGTTTCATATCCACACAGCTGTAACCTACAAGCTCAATGATGAACAAACAGAGAGATTAATACCTGCTCAAAACCAAACATTAGGGTCTTTGAAAAGGTAAAATTTAAAGCTGAGCTGTTGTACTAGACTGCATTAGATTTCACAGATGTAAAGGTATACAGCTGAGGAAACACCAAAATACAGAGCTCAGAAGTCCAAAATCACTTTATAATTTATGCACATATTCTGCTCTGTGGTATAAATTACTATATAACTGGATGGAAATACTGTCAGTGTAACAAAAATAGTTTTATTACTGATGCTCTTTTTAAGTCACAGAGTGAAAACTTCAGGTGAGTTTAAGTTGTAATATTGTTAAGATGTTAAGCAACAGCGTGGTAGAGATTCCCCCTGGAGCGTGATGGTGTACGTAGAAACATGCCTCCGTCAGCAGCTACATTTGTAACAGTGGCACCTCTGGGGTAATATTTAGCTTGATCATTTGTGTGTGTGTGTGAGTCAGTGTGTGGGTAATGATTAAATCAAACATTCCTCATCTGGACATGAAAGAGGAACCCCCGGGTATTGTGACATTTCAGGGGGTGGCTCTGCTCAGGAATGTACACTCCATCTCCTCTTACAGCGTTTCATTTCTGTAGATGTTGTGAGACACAGCTTCCCGTCAGACCTCTGCGTGACAGAGACAGTCGTGTAATTAATTAATGAGCGTTGTCTCCCTGGAAATGCTCAGTTGACGTTTTTCATGGAAATGAAAGGACTCACCACAGCAGGATGCTGCTCAAAACAAACTGTAGATGTAGAGCAAAGTGTTTTCTGCTCAACTTTTATAAAGGCCACATTTCATTTTGTGCAGCAAAAGAATATCTTTGATCATCAACATTACTACACACAACAAAAGTTCAAAGACCAGCTCTTCTTGTCATCAGCTATCAGTAGCCAGTCTCTTTGCTCTCTTGTTTTTCCGTGGGTTTGACCTGGCTGTAAAAGTAACACCGCCTGTAGCTGTTTCCCTGTTGTTTTATTGTTTAATGTGCTCAAAAACTACTTAAGGAAAACATGACCTTTATCTACATTCATTTTAATTCACAATACTTTATCAGCGCTTGCTAGCGAGCTCCGTTTGCGTGTTAAAACTATCAGGTCCTGCCAAGCACTGGCAGATTAAGCACACTGTGAGCTGCCCACCATTTCTCAGAAAAGAGTGACTCAGGCAGGTGAGCAGAATGAACATGTGTATGTGTCAGGAAAAAAAGGTGGCAGGGAAAGAAAAATCTACTTCATATACTCCAAATGTTTTTGCCGTCAGCTGTTTAAAGTGTAAGATCTTAATCAACATACAGAATAAATACAAGGATGAAAAAATGACATTAAAAGGGTTCCCTAGGTAGTATTAGCGTTGTGAGGCAGGTGAATATGTTCAAGCACTGTACAGGTAGTGATGAAATGAACAGATCCAGAAGTCTAATGGTGCATTCAGATGGAACGAGAAAGTCAGAGGATGCACAAACACATCCGAAAGCAGTGTTTACTGTAACAACACAACATGTTGTCACAGTAAACTGCAACATCAGTTTTCCTCCGCCATTTTCTTGGCTCCTGCAGAGACATGAAACTTCCTGGAGATACAGTAGACAATTGCAAAAGTAGATAAACTGCTGCTGGTGTGTTGAAGGACGTTCTGGAAACAGATCTTGTCAAGTCAAGTCCCCAGGTATGAGAAAGACAACATTGCAAATACACAGACTAAGTCAAAAAGTAAATAGTAATAATAATAATAATAATTATTATTATTATTACTATAATAATTATTATTATTATTACAATTTACTTTTTTACTTTTTTATTTGCAATGTTGTCTATAGCTAAAAGAATAATAATGACACTAATAAATGTCATAATAAATTGTTGTAACATCATCAGTTGAGCTGGATCATGGGAGCAGCAGAGACTCTACAGCTCCGGAGGCAGAACCCTGTAGTAAGAGACAGTAGAAGAAAGGGAGAGAGAGAGAGAAGCACAGCCTGGGCACTAATGTGCTTGAGGGAAGAAACACACAGTTAGAGTGACTCAGGTCTTCAAATATCAGCTGGTGAACCAAGGACATCATCTTCATTTGTTGGTAGTCAATCATAGTGAAATATCCCTCCACAGGCTTTAGCGCCGTTAGCGGTGCAATTTCAGATGTGAGTTACCAGCAGTTTTGTTCCGATTCATGTTTCAACCTCAAATAAATTTAAAAAAATCCTTCTCCAAAAACAATTGTCTCTGCACATACAGTGTATGGCTGACCACACATAAACAACAATAACAAGACCTGCCCTACTTCATGCTGTCCTCATGACAATAATCAAATCTGCTAAAAAAAAAAGAAAAGAAAAAAAGGTCACCAACAACTTAATGGTGTTTACAATCTGCATAAGACAAAAGTTTCCTTCAGCCAGTCACAGTAAGAAATGTTACACATGGTAACAACAGTGGTGGATCAGTTTAGTGTTGCAGCAGCTGACACTCTTTGACAAAGCCCATTAAAAAACCCACTCAGATATTAGCACGCAGTTAGCAGTAAAATGAGAACATGTGTTCCTATAAATAGATGCTTATGGTCCATGAAAGTGCAAGGTGTTGCCACCTGTTACTGTAGATGTTAATATTCTTGATACACACATTTTTCATCCTATTTATTTATGACATGCTCTTTGTAAAAAGGTCTTTACTCGTAATATTGTTTTGTTTGTAAAGCTAAAGCACTTTTGCGGTTACAAGATTTTTGTCTGAGCAAAGCAATGTGTTTCCTACTCGAATGACAATCACCAGCCAACCTGCACACACACAGACACACACACACACACACACAGAGCTCTGCGAGGGCCACCTCGGGCTAAGCTTTCATGTGATGTTTAGGTGCTTTGGTTTCACTCGGTTTCACTGGACAAAAAGCTATTGTGATCACAGAGTGTCATGTAGATGACACAGCTCAAAAAATCAGCTCTTATCCAGTAGCTCATAAGGCTGCCGTGTGTATGTGTGTGTGTTTGTGTGAGCTTGTGTATATGTGTCCTTTGGGAATGATACACAACACCATGAGTGATTACTGAAAGAAGCAGTAATGAGCACATGGCGTGGGAACAGCTAATTAACGCACAGCCACCAGCTGACTCTTCTTTGTCTCTCGCTCATCTCTTCTAGTCACTAATGTCATGTGAGAAATAGAAAACTTGTGCAGACATACTGCAATAAAAATAATTATCTAACTTAATAAATAATCAGCAGAATACATTTAAAATACTGTTTGTATAAAATATAAAAAACCAAGAACCAAGCCAAAAAATATCAAGATTACCCTTCAAAACAACAGGACTTTGAGTTAGACAATTTGAAGCAAGACATTTGGTTGCATATTGAACCTACTGACTATTTATCAAGCTGTAGCTGTCCAGAGCTGAAAGGGAAAACTAACTGCAATATGTTTTGCATTTTACAAAACACTAGTATCACATCTCCTCCAAAACATTTAACAACAATGCAGTTGTGTTTGTAGTGCCACCTCTTGATATTGTTACACAGAGCTGCTGTGCTTAATGAAGAGTTAAGAGTCAAAATACCACAGCGATAAGTCCGAGTGCGTCTGTCTCCCATGAGCATTCACACTGTCACGTAGCTGCCAAGGTGTGGTGTCTGACCTTTACATCTTTACACAGCCCTGATTTCCTTGGCCTAGAAAAACACTGAACCCTGATCAATATGAAGGCAAGGTGTCCCAGTGGAGCGAGGTGATGCCAGGGCATGGCGACACTGAATACAACTTTTACTTTATCATAAACACACAAATCTTACTTATATACTGCTTTTTGTAAACATATTAAATTTGAAATTAAATATGAAATTTTAAAGTGTAGTTTTAAATTGAGAGTTTCATTAAAACATAACCGTAACCCATAACAACTTTAACTGCTTGGCTGGTTTGACCCAAGTGATGGGTTTTTACCAATTAGCCAGACCTAAAGTAATGTAAAGAGACATTTAACTCCACCTGGTTTTGTGATCACCTTTAAAACTCTACAAACTACAGGCTGCCGAGGCCTCACTCTGTTGCTGTGTTATCCTTCGAGGTGCGGTGGTGAGGTGAGACAATGTGTTAACTCTGATGACGTGTGACTCACAAAACTCTACATATCCCGACACCTCCCTTGCTCTTTTCTTATTAGCACGTCACATGCTTGAATGTGCTGAGTCCATCTGCAGATGTTGAATTAAATTTACAGAAGGACAAGAGTTGACTTTGTGCTTTATTCATCAGACTGTGCCACCACACTGTGTATTTCAAGCTGTGTAAAGCTCTCCACGTCTCCAACATCCAAAATGTAGAACACCTCATGACGTCTGATTAATGTTAGTCACACTGCATCACTTAGCTTTGCTCTCCACAAGTAAACAGCTAATGTTATGGAAACGTTTTAATTTTATCTTACGATTTAATGATACCATTAAATTACCATTATGGACACCTAAACATTATTTCTGTGATTTTAGAATTATCGTCATGTTGATTTTCTGTTCAGGTGGCAGGTAAAATAACTGACTTTCATTTCATATCAACATTAAATTTGTGATGGCCACTTTAGGAGCTAATGTTACTGTCACATCAGATTTGTGGAGGCCAATGTTAGCAGCTAAAATCATTTAAAAGTTCATTCATTTTAATTGGCCAAACTTTTAATGACCCAACCATAATGAACCTCTTACGAACTCTTTGCCCAAGCAGAAACAACCCAGCACTTTTTAAAGTTTATATTCCTTGTGGTTCCTTTTCCGATGACATTAAAACTTGAAGTTAAACTTGAAATAATAAACTAGGTTAGGGTGTGGGCCGCCTCTGTCACAAATTATATATGGTGGATGACAGGCAGCAGCCAATATCTGATTTTCACCAAAATCTAATTAGTTTTTACTTGTATGTAAGTGCCCACATCACGTGCATTTTATTAACATTGGTTTGGGTAGACATTTTTTTTGTATTGTCACTGTTTGTATATAATTTGATGTGCATCCAGCACAGCGTAGGCCCAGACCAAACAGAGCTGCTCGAATAAACACAAAGACACTCTGTTTAAGGTGTTGTGCACATGCACATTCCTCTAAACCTTCCACAAGCACTGACTCACATTTCAGATACAGCAGCACATATATAATGTACAGGATGTGTGTGCACAAAAATACAAGATACACAAGCAGATTAATGGATCGGGCTGAGAGAGGGGAAAAGTGAAGGCTCTCTGCTCGTAGTAATGACGCCCCGACAGCGCCAAAGTGAGAAATTTGAGTTGGTATCAAATGAAAATCTTGGTGGAGGTTAAGAGCTAAACTTCACTGTGAGGAAAGATCAGTTTGCATTTCAAACTAAGCCTGGAGGCCGAGACAACAGACTGTTTCCACCTGGATGGAAAATGTTGCAAGAAGCTCCTTAGAGCAGACATCCTCACATCTATGTGACCAAAATAAACTGAATGTATTTGTATATATATCAATGTTACTATGGTAAATAACTGCCAACTTACTAAACCATGACTGCCCTCTTATTAAAAATATCTGATATTAGCCAAGCAGTGTTACTGCCTCTGATATAAATGACTGTGACGTGTGTGTGTGAGGACCGACTGCAGATTTGTGTTTCTCTGTGACCAGTATAGGCCAAAGGAACAACTAAAGCAACATGTGCTTAATTTTTTAGGACGTTTTAAGACATTTCTGCAGTGGACTTTTTTAAATGCACAAACTGAAAAAACAATGTGCATCATTGATCTTTCATAGGCAGCACTTAAGGAGTGGAGGGTCCAGTGTGCCTGAGACAAACTATGTTATATGACAAGACAACTATGACTAGGTTTTGCATCCAAAATTGCTTCTATACAGAACCTGTTTTGAACTGCCACGCTTGAAGGAATGGCAAAATGTCTGCTCCTAGTGAGATGTAGCACACTAAGTTCCTGATCTTGTGCTTCAAGAACTCTGTATCTTTGACATCTCCACGCAATGAGTTGCACAGATGGGGATAAGGGTGCACACTTTCATTAGTCTCATGGTGTTTGAATGCATTAACAGGGACGAAGTAGCGGCAGACTTATTTTTTTCTGTTTAATGCACTCACTGTATTTGCACTTACACTAATCAACAGACTCCCTGAAACTGGCTCCAAGACTTTGTAATTTCAGCCTCATGTTGGAGCAAATGTTCTCCCCCAAACAGAGATGAACAACACCACATTTTAGTTCCTTATTTTGACGTGTTTTATTAACCTCCTACCTAAATAATCCAGTTTGACTGGAGATACTGTATGAGCTTATTTAATCAATTTCTCTTGTGCCTCTCTCTAAAATTAATTTGTTTAAAAAAAAAGATTAAGACATTTGAGTCTTTAAAAGAGTCATGTATTTCTGTTCAAGCTGCATGGTAAAATGGATTGCTAAATGTAATTTCTAATGGACATAAATGGCCTCATTGGCAGCTTCACTCTAAAATACACTGGCATTACACCTCAGCAACACATTGATTTACCTCAAAGTACATATTCTCATATGTGTGCTCTGTGGAAAGAACTTTGCCTTTTAGGTTTTTTTACCTTGTAATTTATGTCCCTGGCACATTCATCTACACTCATTTCACTGAGATGGAAAGTGTTGATAGGTGCATGAATGGTGATGGCAGAGTTACTGTATGTACAGAGGTGCAGTCAGCTGTGCCAGCTGTTTAGTCACGGGAGGTAAATGGGTCAACAACAACCCATCCTTCAACTTGCTCCTCCATTCCTTACCCACTGCTGGATCTCTAAGACAGAATGAGGGCCAGAGAGAAACAGAAACAGAGAGGAGAGAGCAGAAATAAGCCTTTTATAAGATTACTTCTCAGCAGCATCAGCTTTGCCTACAGAAGTCTCCTCTGCTTTTCTTTCTAGCTTCATTCCTAACTGGCTTACTGCTGACCCTTCCTCCCTCCTAAAATCAAACATGTTTGGAGCCATTTTCTGTTTCATGATTCTGAATTCAAATGGAAATTTTCCGGCATGTTAACCTCCATTGGAGCATCTAACGTGTGAAGATGTCTCTGTTAGACGTTACACTTCCTCTTTTTTAACATGTGGTTGAGGCTATCCATTTCTTTGTCAGATTCCAGGGATGAGCTACTGCTGGATTACAGTTATACCTGGTATTTAGTCTTTCTATTAGATGGTTACTTACACACACACACACACACACACACACACACACACACTTTTCTCCTCTTGGTGCTGGCAGCATTCTGCTAATAGAAGGATTTTCAACTTGAGGAGTAAGAAGGTTAACGTGATGAGACTGTATCTTTTTCTTTCTTTCTTCTTTGTATTCTCCCTGTGCCCTCCCTGTCTGTCTCTCTTCCGCCTTACTTTCTCTCATCCTCTCTGCAGACACAGCTGAGACACGGGCACACGACCAAAATGTGTGTGTGTGTGTGTTAGAGACTCTGCCAACCTGAACCTGCTGACCTGCAGCCTCCGACAGACTCTCAGCTCTCTCTCTCTCTGCAGATGAGCTGGATGTCAGGACTCACTGTATGACACAGACAGAAACATGAGCAGGCCTCTTTGTTTTATTGTCCTGCCTTATTTGATTTACATAAAACTTAAACTTAAGGCTTAATCAGATCAAACTGGTGTCATTTTTTTCTCCCATATCGACTGTTTCGGCACAAGATCCATCTGACGCTGCTCAAGTTGCTCTTGTTGACAAATGCACACCGGGTGATTTAAGAGGTGTTTTGAGAAGATTCACATTAATGTTTCTGAAACTCCATAACAGTTAACACCAGAATGGAAAATACATAAAACCCAATATATCAGTTAAAGAAATAAACTACACCCAGTGTGTGAAGCATCCTTTTTTTCCTCACAAACACACAGTAGCAGGAGACATCAGCTCTTCTGCATTCAAACACAGCAGAATGCAACAGTTTTAACCTGCCCATAGTTTGTCAAATGCCCGTGTCTCCTAAATATTGCAAGCAACCACATATGGGGACGATCAAGCCTATAACATCAGTAAATTGCGACAACAGACTACAGAGACCATTGATTTTCCTCTAACCCTCAGTTTAAAGATGCTACCAGTGTTATTTCCTTTGGCTGCAGATGAAAACTGTAAACCTGCAACAGCCAGGAGCTCTGACTGTGACTTCTGCTCCTGAAGGTCATAAACTGCATGTGTTTCCACATCCACTAATAACAGCTTCCAAGGCTTTCCAAAACAAAAGGCAGCAGGTTTGATGTTTTTTAAACACTCTGCAGTTCCTGTTTCTCTACGGAACAACCTCCGGCTTTGACACCTGGTTACAGGTCACTGACACTGAACTGAGAAAAGGTTTAAAGAAGTAATATTTGTTGCGTCACCATTCATCAAGTTCATTTTCGGCTTGTCAAAGTACTGTTGCATGTTCAACTGTTTTTGCACCTTAAACGGAGTCCATGATGTCCCCTTAAGCAATGACAACTTTCTTTAAAACATGTATATACTGCACATAAAACTGTATCTGTACATGTTGTTGTTGTGCCGATTTTGATTTCTTTCGAAAACTACTTCATGTTCAAAGACGCGGTTTAGTTTTTATACTTATCAGGTACAACTAATCCATAAAAAGCGAGGAGAAATTAAAAATCAGCACTCGGCTATCACAGGAACATCACATCACACACATCTTCACCTACAACACATCAGAGAATAGCTTCTTACACTCACTATTGAGAAGCAGTAGATACACCCAGAGTCAGCTGCCCAAATTAAATTCTACTCTTAGATTGATCAGTATTAGTTGTTGAGATTTTAGAGGAAGATACAACGTCAGCATCTAACTCAATGTTCCTGTATCAGTCCATTTTATTAAATCAAACCACCAGCAAAGACCCAGAGACTCCTGACCTAAAACTGAAATGTAGAACATTAGATTAAACTGCCCTCATATTCTGCTCAGACCTACATGTAACAGACATAAATGCACTCTGAGAGCCTTTGGATGTCAGAGGTCCAGCGGTAGAATAAGGATACGTCTCATTATCTTTGTCACACACATACAGGTGATGTCATTAAGAGAGTAACAAGAGCATATATTAATAATGAAGACCTACTCCCGTTACAACACAGGTGCTAATCTATGATCGCGCTCAGACAGGTGTAACATCAGGCTGTTCAGGTGACACACTGAAGGTTTTGATGGCACCAACATCTGTTGTTTGTGGAGATGTGTTGCCAAAACAGCCCTGCTGATTGGGGGCATGGAGACCTTTGGAGGTGTTCTGTGGTGTCTGGCACCAGGACATCGGCAGCAGATCCTGGTGGGTGGGTCCTCTGTGGATCTGACTTGCTCCAAATCATCCCACAGAAACTGGATCAGATTTTGTTTGGAGTCCAGGTCAACAAATTGGACTCTTTATTTGTCAAGACATTTCCCAGCAGTTTTTGTGGTGTGGTGGGAGCATTGTCCTGCTGGGGGGGTGTGCTTGGTCTACAACAACGTTTAGGTGGGTGGTACATGTCAAAGTAGCATCCAGATGAATGAAGGACTCAAGGTTTCGTATTGTAACGAAATGATCAATGTTATTCAAGTAAGACATCTTGTACTTTTTAAGTCATGGCAAAGCAGAATGATGTACGCACCTGCTGTGAGTTACCAAGCAGACAGCTCAGTAATGATTACTTGGCAACACCTGGGCCACTGCTGTCCCACCATGATTCTGGATAGTCTGCAATTACACACCATCAGTGTCTACACACTAATATAAAAGCAAATGGCTCCCTCTTGTGTCCATTTTGTGCCATTACTTTACCCCATGGCAACTTCGCTGAGATGCGGTGTAGCTGTGTCTGTAAATCTTACCTGTTTATGGATTTTTGAGGGTCAGCATCCACCGAACTGGAAGATGGTCTGACCCGGAAACACACCACCTGTGGGATCTGTAAACAGAAAATAAACACCAATGAGTGTACTGGCAGTATTGGCAATACAGATACTGACTGATCCTGTCATAACTCCTTTTAAGTAATTTGTTAATTCACATTTAAATGTGCAACTAAAACAGGCATGAATACAGGTGAATGAGATTTTAAAAATTGTATTATTTTATTAAACAAAAAAGAGTAAACAATATCCCCTTTTAAGAATGACTGAGAGTACTGACAGAAGTATCGATCAATGTGAAACTCACACATCTACAGGCTGGGACTCCTGCTCACAGCTCATCATCACCGTAAATAGAGATTTGAGTTACGCCGCCACCCTGAACCAAAGTAATCAACGACTGTCAACATTTTGTCTTATTTTCTCACTTCTTCACTCCAGTGCATTCAGAAGTGAACCACATTTGTCTGATCAGCCACTACTACGGTTAATGCATTTATTTAAAAATTAAGCATTAAGA
This sequence comes from Lates calcarifer, assembly GCF_001640805.2. NCBI lineage: Eukaryota > Metazoa > Chordata > Actinopteri > Centropomidae > Lates > Lates calcarifer. The sequence goes on along the minus strand of NC_066833.1, from coordinate 12,541,802 downwards.
ATTGTATTCTTGTTTTTGTTAAACCAGAGGTATATGACTGAAATTAGTAAAAACAAAAAAAAAAATTGTCTGTGTAGCTCCGGCACAGACACAAATCACTCTGCACTTGTGTATTTTGTTAATTTGACATTTGTCTGTGAATAAAACTGAGATCGTGCTAACACCAAACTGCAATGGCTGCTGTTTGTCGCAGCCTTTCAGTCTCAGTCTGAGTCAATAAACGCAGTTGACTCAAAGTGATGACTTCAGATGTGATAACTCAGCTAGTTAGCTTTCATAAGGGGGTCCTTCGACTGTTCCAGTGGGGGTGACTTGAGGTTCATTAAACTGTGAAGTTAAAATGTATTATATGAAAGTAAGAACAGGAACAAAGGAACCAAACTCTGGAGAGCAGAGATTCAGGTACAGGCTACAACTAGGAACAAATAAAGTTACTGACAGAAATAATTGCATGCACATCCACTAACTTTCTAACCATAAGTAAGCATCATAATCTCACCTCTGTTCAGAGCCATTGAATGCAGAAAAACCTGAACAAGATACAAGTTTCTGTGCAGCCCCAAAGTGAGCACTGACCTCGACCTGACCACACTGTCAGAAACCGTCTGGCAACGTTTCGGAGTATTAAAGGAGCAGGTGAATTTCTGTTTAGATTCCACCACCATTTTGTATCCACTAACAATAACAACCTTTCACGTGGCTTGCTTCACCGGTTTAGAGAAGGAAGATTGTTTTCAATAAATACTCTAGTCATTCAAGGACCAAAAGCCACATCTGGACAGAGAGTTCTTGAGGGAGTGGTTAGTTCAGATGTCTGCACAACTGGAAAGATGAAAAAATGATCAACCTGTAACTGCAGCTTCTCCTGCTACAACCAGACCAGGTATAAAACCACCTCTTGATCTTCACTGCAGATATAAAACCACTGAGCTTTGACAGTCAATGTGTTTGGTGTGGGTCTGCACTGGTATGTTAAATCTGAGAAAGAGCTGTCTTAGTGTGAATGTTCCTGCTTTATAAACAACTCTCAACAATCAATCACCTAAAAACCACGACGATGAGGAGGGCAGTGGTGAAGAGGAGGCTCCTAATAATGTGGACGTTCACTTTGAATCCGTTTCTAAACATTAAATTGAAGTTTAATGATTGAGGACCACAGCTCATCGTGTCTCACAGGTGGAGACAAAAGTCTCGAGAGGAGGACGAGGACGAACAATCAGTTTTGATTCAAACTGTTTTAACTGTGCACTCATTTCCTGCAATTTTCTCAGACCAGCTACCTGAATCTCTTACTTTCTTTTGCATAAATATTAGAAACCGCATGTTTGGCATAGCTGTGGATTCAAAATAATCATCATTTAGCAGTAAGACCAAAATATGCATGCACGTTGAAAAAAATGGTTATACATTTCTCTTCACACGGTCATGTGTAACCACAAACAACTTTTGTTTGCAAAAAGCATCAACAATCACATATATTTAAGGTTTTTGCATTTCTGATTCATAGCTGTAATTCTTTTTTCTATAATTGAAGTGAGGGCTTTCTCAACATCCCACGAAAATACAACAAAACTGAAAGTGGTGGTACTACATTTTATTTTCAAATTAAGTCTTCACTGTAGATGGAATCTTATTTAGTGCAACCATAAACACAGAGGTCTGAGGAGGTCAACCTTTATGGATCATTGCTAAAACAGTATACAGACAGAAGAAAAAAAATTGTCTTCTCTCAGTCAAGAGCTTCCACACTGTCCTGCCTTTTACTTTAAATCGAAAAAAGTGAGCCAATCCTGAGGAAAAAAAAAAAGAAAAAAAAAAAAAGAATTTCAAGATACTGCAAAAGCCAAAAAGAAAAAGTTAAAAACTGTTGTCAGTGACCAGTCACGTTTGATTCACCCAGTCTTGGGAGTGGTACTGTGGGCTATAACGGGAATATTTAAGAAATTGTACAAGAATGTTTCTGTTCAGGCATGATGCAAAATAGTGCTCTTCAGTCTGCTCTTGGGGCCATTTTGGAAGCAGCAGTCATTTGAAAAGCAGATGTAGTTCCAGGTAGTTACTGCAAGAAAGAGAAACACACATCAATATAATCTTATCAAGCAACAATTACTTGGGGAAATAAAAGTCAGGTTCTGTCATAGCTTATTGTTAATACAGCTCATTGCGTAAAAACAGCTGTATAATGTAGGAATCAGGACTGTCTGATGGCAAGCCATGTGGCAAATTAAAAATACAAAAAAATTAAGTGATAATACCAATTTTACCTAAGTTGTGAATTAAAACAAACTGCTGGTTATCATATTATATGATATTATGATCATATGAAGTGGTTCTATTGAAGCTCAGCCTCCTCTTTAAGCTGCTGAGTTGACGTTAGTGAATGCAGACTGAGCAGACTTGTTCTGCCAAAGATCCTGAATGAAGTGATTAAACATATTCATGTGATTTAAAGTACAACGTTTGAACTGTGACCATGATTTTCTATCTGCTAGTGTGAGCAGTTAATACAGTTTACAGACCTCAGACTGAATTGTACACAGTGGAAAGCAGTGGAATGACCTGGTTTTCTGCATTAATTGGTCATAAAATGTGACCCGATCTTCACCTGAGTCACAAGTAGCAAAAAATGCAATATGCTTAAGCCGGTCAGAACTCGTATGTTATGTAACAGCCAGTTTTACTTTGCAGAACTCACAAAATAAATGATACAGCTCATAAAACCTAAAAATGAGAGGCCTGCTAACAGCTCTGATCCTGCCTATGATTTGAAAGCTAGGGAGGGTCTAATCAAAGACTGGATAAATGGGACTTAGCCATCACTGATGTTTATCTATTTACAACTGTGCTTTTCCCACTGTGACGTGTCAGAATGAACTCCGCTAAGTACTTACACATTTCTCAACCTCCAGACCATCCTTGAAGAAAAGCATGTATGGTGTGATGCCGTCCTCACGGTAATCCAGCAGACCCACCATGCCCTCATGGTTCATGGACTCTCCCGTGAAAAACTGCGAGGAGACAAAAGACAACGTGTCAGAAAACAGCGGCCGAAATTCAACAGGAGATGCAGGTCTTTCATCTGTGACCGTGATTCTCCTCTTGGAGAGTCATCCAAATGGAACTGTTTGGATGATTCTCCAACTTCTCACAGGTGTAGTGGCTGGTTTCAGTGTTAAAATGCTTTGTGAATTTCTCATAAGAAACTGAAGTCAAACTGGCATGCTGTCTCTCACAACTTGGCTAACTGGGACTTAACTTTACACTTAATATGTTTTGTGAACATGCAGTGTAACTCAGCTCTGTATAGCTACCTGGTAGTTATTGATGTTTCCCAAAATCTTCTTAACTTCAGATCCGGCACCAGTTGTGAAGGCCTCCACTCTCTTTGGATTGGTCTCTTCCAGCTTGGCTTTAATCCTGGACATGCAAACAGAGTTACGTTCTTGAGTATTTCTGTGTTGGGGGAAACTAAGTACGGATCCAGTATCTTTGATTCAGGTATTTGGATCTATGCTTATCTAATCTTTTAAAATCTGAATGTTTTGTACTCACGCCTTCATGTAATCCTTAATGTACGCTGTGTACTGCTTCTTGTTAAAGCTTGTCTCCTGCAGCTTGTGGTTGAGCACGATGTCCACGCCGCTGACGGAAGATGTCTCGTTGACCTCAGTCACTTCCTCAGCAGAGGCGTTGGCCCCAAATAGAGAATCGTCCAAGTCCTCTGTCCTGATGATTGTCTAGGAAGCAGAGAAGACAGCCATAAAGGGAAAGAACATCAGGTAGAGGACTGGCTTCATTTCACTTCTTAAATTAAACAAAAACTCTCTAGCAATTAAAGTCAACTCAAATTCCTGAATCCACCTTAACTGGAAAAACATACAACTGTGGGGCAATGTTACAAAGTAGAGCTTCTTTATCTATATTCTTAAGGCCTTTTCACACTGAGGGTATTTTTTTCCACGCAATTAATTCGCAGGTGACAAAAAAAGCGCAGACAGGAGGTTGATTTTTCTGCACTTTTGCACTGCGAATAAAGGCATCACAAGCACACAGACTGACAGAGGCTGGTAGTTGGTCCCCTGCCTTCTCAAATGAGAGTCGCATCCCTAACAGGACCTCAAACTGTCTGCAACTGGCTGTGCTTCAGCTTCTGTATATTCACAGGCAAGTGTCTTGCATTTTTGCATTTTAAATTTGTGTCACACTGTATGCGAAGGGGCCTTTAGTCTGAGTAAAGACAGAGCATGTTAACCAGAACACTGCAGAGGTTTAGTTTTAACTTTCAGTCAAGTTATCAATGAAATTGAACCAGTCAGGGGCTGATAACAAAACCTGCACTGCTCATACTGACAGAAGTGAGGATAAATATTTTTGAATGAGAGACCTGCTAACGTCAGAGCTTCACAAACCCTGGTGCTTTGTCAGGGATGATTCATTCCCCGCCCACTACATCATCATCATCATCATCATCAGTGCAGTAATGTCATGTCAAAACAATGCCATTCACATCAACGTGGGCACAGTGGGTCACATGACTCAGAGATAAACCCATATCTCAGGTGAAGAAGGAATAACAAGTGTGATTTAGGATTAAAGACAAAGCCACACAGGCCAGCAACCACAGAACTTAACTTATCCCACCACTGCTGGGCTGTTTACATCTTTACACTTTGTTTCTGTGTCTTAATTAACTGTATCACTTAAATAGGCAACTACATCATGATCAAGCCGCTCGTTTTTCCACGTCTGGTGAGTAACAGTTGAATAGCCTTTAGCCAAACATACACCGCTCTCATCTAGCTACTGTATGGACTAGAGTGACAACTAATGATTATCTATTAGTTTTTTTGCAACTAATCATTTAAAAAAAAATGCCTGTCAGGGCTTCAGAGCTGAACATTAAGTTCACAAATGTCATGTTTTGTTTTGGACCATAAGTGCAAACATATAAAAATAGTTTACGGTGAAATGTGACAAAGAGGAGCAGAAAATCCTCTATTTTGGTTTCAATAATGAATAAAACATACAATTAATCACCTCACAAATTAATCGATTAATAGTTTCCGCTCTACTCACCTTTCCTTCAACCTCGTAGAAGAAGTCGGATTCTGTTACTTTATAGATGTCTGAGAACATCTCATCACCTGGAGAAAGAAACAGTTATGACTGTGATGAATACAAACCACATCTCCAGGATACCAGGTACATATTCACTGAACGATAATGGAACTTGTAGACAGAAGCTGACATCGATGTAGCTAATGCTAACTCTAGAAAATTCTACTCGTCAGGACATCTCACCATAAATAAAACTACAGCTAGCAGCTACATGATGCGGAGAGGCCACATGCGCCACGTTTCTCTCCCATGACTGACGCTTCATTTATATCCTGGACCACCGTCCGCCCCGTATCACATACACCCGGCCGAGAGCTCCCGCGGCAGCCACACTTTCTCACCTATTTTTAAGCCAAGTTACCGGCAGCTGGACCGCGGCCAGAGCTCAATCTCTGCCGGGCTATAGCATTGGCGGCTAGCGGAAAGGGTGGCTAACACTTGGCAGACTCGTCGGTTATCATTATAAAGTTCTCCGTTTTGTTTGAGAGGGGGGAGAAGGGGGGTGATGGGTGGGGGTTGGGGCTAGCTAGCGCTGGCATCAGAATAACACGAGTTAGCGCGCTAGCCTGGCTAACTCTCTCTCACCAGAAACAGACTAACACAGCCAAAATAACCGTCGCGACCGAGATGCCACCTGAACGACACGAAAGAGGGCAGGAAACACGTTTACTTACCGCTGATGATGCACTTGTAGATGATCATTTTGCTGCTTCGGTGTTAAATCTTTCCAGAGACAGAGTAAAGGCCTGCCGCCCTAACAGCACGGGAGAGGTAAAAGACCGATCAGGCCGCGAGGCGGTGCATTTACAGCTTGCTGACGTCACCGTGCGGAGTCGGTCGGAAGTAGAGGAGGAACCAACGTTTATAGAATCCTGTTTTTTCCTGATAGCGTCACCCAGCGGATTGGATGACTGCAAAAACTACAACCAAGGCAGTTAGGTAAGGAGTAAGGTCTAAACCTGCTCTATATGAGTGTGTCGAGATAACTTATGTGATTTTGCGTTATATAAATAAAAACTGACTTCACTTGAAGACATTTTGACATGTTGCAACAGCAGAAGCACGTGTAAATACTAAAATTCAGTATCACTCTTGAACAGAAAAGAGTCAGTGTCCTGCTATGACAACTCAAAATGTCTTTTTTTCTATTGCAGTCTAGTCATGAATCCAAGTAATAAAGAAATAATTTTCACCGGGAGAGATTTTTCAGAATTAAAATCAAATTTATTGATCCATTATAAGCACATTTATTAAGTTGCTATTTTTTTCAAAACTAATTGACATTCTACAATCAGTTCCCCTGATCACCACTTCACACAAATGCATGAAGTTACAAAAATAGATTTAGTTAGAAAAATTATAAACTCAAGTCATAAATTCAATCTGTTTAGTCTGCAACTGGCTGACTAAACAGTTTAATTTAATTTGCTTAGCCTGAAACCTCCATTGAAATTCAGGTTTTTACAAAGGATTATAACATGTTTTAGTCTTTTAGTTACAAACTACATGGACCTGACCATTTAAGAAATCAAAACTGTTTTTTTTAATTGGTTTTACTTCATTTCAGTAACAATATACCAAGAGGGATTCCCTCCTCAAACTGCATTTTCATATAAAACAATAATGTGATTAATAATAAAGGAAATAAATCTACTTTGCATGATGTATTTAATAGAAAATAACTGGCAATCCTGAAAACTGCAGGCAATTTGTAGTTTTGAGCTAGGACATGAAAAACATTTATCTTGTCCTTTAACCTGGTATTACTGGAGGCCAAATGCTTTGATGTTACATCTGTATTATACTACATGGCAGTGGTTTTAATAGCAAGAAGAACAAAAAACATTCAATGCACTGTCCCAACACATTCTGCAAAAACATGAGTGAGAATAAATACAGTACAAACACAATTCGGTGACAGCTGAAATGCTAGAAATTAGAGAAAAGAATCCAACAGCTGCTTTTCTGTCATTTTGGCAAGTTGTTGTTTGTTGCATTCTGAAGTTCATCCTGAGTGTTTTACAGTCTGTTTTATTCCTGACATCAACACAACAAGCTCAGTTAATCAAGTCAGTAACATGATGGCAGTGCTGTAAATGTAGTTAATGTCATTTTATGAGTCTAGATATCAAACAATATGTAATATGACTGTGACTCTGTGGGGAGAGCAGGCCTCATTACGCAGAGGTGGTCTTGGAAAATTTAGAATATAATGTTCTTTGATATATTTCTCATTAATAATTTCATTTACATTTTAATGATAAATAAATAAATTAACATAATTAAATTATCACTGATTTGGAGGTTTAGATGTGCTAACACACATCACAACTCTACTGGTTAGGGTTGTATCGATTCTGGGACTTAAAAATGTTTTTGTTTTTGAATTAAAAATAGAAGATTATTTTGATGTCCCAACAGGCCTTTATAACACATACAGATGGATTCAGAGGATCAATGCATTTGATGTTGGAATTTTCTTTTGCAGGCTTGTTAATTAGCTATAAAACATAGAACAAATTCAGTCTGGCTCTGCATTAAAACACAGTGATAGACAATCATGTGGCATATTCTTTCCTTTATGTGAGTGCAGTGGTTGATTTTTATAATAGTCTCTCATAATGCAAAAATATTCCTTTAAAAATGAGTGGATACACATCAAATAGTCAACTCTTTTAGGGACTAACCTTCCACCACATTTCATTGAAATATATCAGAAAGTTTTTTTTATAAGTCCTCTGTACAAACAGAACAAAATATAACCTCACAGATGGAGATAATCTATATATACATCTATATACTTTCCTTTTATACAGAAACTAACACTTTCCTGGAAACTGCAACATTAAAACTGTTATCTGTCAGATTTGTTCATAATATGTTCATTCTCTCTCTCTCTCTCTCTCTCTCTCTCTCTCTCTCCCTCACACACACACACACATATACACAAAACACTAAATGAAATACCATTAGAGGAGGAAACATTTCTTTTACACGTGGCTACACTGTGTTAACTCATCAAATTAAGTCAAGCACAAATCATTTCCCAGAGTAGCGACGTGTTACCATCCGATGATGAGCTAACTGGATATTAGTTATGAATATCAGAGGACCAGACCTGAGACAAAAAGCTTCAGGGTTTGTGTTTTAACATGCCGGTGCACACACAGGTTGGATTTGTATTACAGGAGGGTAGAGGTCTTAATAAATACGTAATAAATAAACGGTCAGAAAACTGGAAGTCTGTTTAGTGTGATGTTTTGACGTCTCCTGCGTTTAAAAGATATAACACAACAACGAATAACAACACTTTGAGGAGTGAGAAGGGGATGTTATGAGCAAAGTAAGTTAATTGCATATATGTTTTGCAGGAACATACTGTTACAAGATAAATAGCATTTTTCCCTTTCTATTACCTACAGTTTTCTGAACTGGTGATTTTGGTTTGACCTATTAAACAACGACTGAGACATAAAGTGCCTGAAGCAGTTTTGTCTCTGTTTTCACACAGAGAATATAACTCAGCAACTTTGTAAAGTTCATCTTGTTGGAAAAGTCAAACTTCTCATCCAGTCTGCTCTTCAGCTGCTGCAGCTCAGGAGGCGAGTTTGTCACTCTGAGATCAGTACAAACTAATGAAAACACAGCGCTCACGTCACTATGTAAAATGCTATGAGTGCTGAAAACGTAGTGAAGTGCAAGAAAATATTTTCAGTTTTGGTTTTACAAAACACCAACCAACAGTATAGCGAGCTTCTGTCAGTCTGTCTTGACAACCAGCAATCTCAACTGCTCATTTTTAAGAAAACAGAAGTTACCACATTGAGTTAACTACTGTACACAGTTATAATCGTTACCTACAGGTGGGCTTCATTAAATTTGGACACATCAACAGTGTATTACTGTGATAAATGCACTGTTAATTGCTACTACTGACCCATTAGAAACATATTCAAATTTTACTTATTAGCCTGTGATTTTCCCTTTAAACTGTGACCATGTTTCAGACCCAAGAGGTTAGTTACCTTTGCCTGGAGTGTTAGAAAGTTCTTGTAAAAAGTAGATGAAAAAGGAAAAATATACAGTACAACACTTTACTGTTTATCCTAATGAATTACCTTTTAGGAAAATATTTGAATACTGTACATAGTATTGAGAAGTAAACTGCACTGTTGTTACCTTTGTCTTTGCAAAGTTTTTCATGAAATACTTCCAAAAATGGAAACTGAGCTGATGTATTAGAAAGTGTTACTGAAATCTACAGCAGCAAAATGTTACCATGTTATGAAGATGATAATGCAGTTGTCTAACATGTCCACAAGATGGCGACATGCTACTGAATTCTGTCTTTGAATGAACACTGACTTCAGTAGAAGAAAAAGAACTCTGGAGTGCTGTAACATACCAAAAGGATCAACAGTGAACGAGGCGTCAGACATAATTTCCTGTTTGTGGACAGAAGGTGAAGGTGTTACAACTCTCCCCTGCCTCTCTGTGCAGCCTCAGTACAGCTTCCACCAGAGGAATACTGCTGGTTTGAGTGGCTGGTTTGTTCTGGCAGCTCCTGTGTGCGCAGCAATGTGCCACCTCTGCAGTCTCCATGTCCTGTCGACCGCAGGGTATCCTCCCATTCACTCCTACATAGTCGACTCATGCTGGGTCTGGATATAGCAGGCCTATGGCAGAGAGATGTGGACATGTTTAAAGGTACTGAAATGAACAGACCTATCATTTAAAAAAGATGAATAAACAAGTGAATTATTAAGTACATGAACAGATACAGGAATAACAAAGCAAACTGGAGTAATGAGTGAACTTAGTGAAACAACTAGTGATTAGTAATAAATAGAAATAACTAGAAAGCACGGCATGTCCTCCTGCACAGTGTCCAAAATTTCACACTTCTGAATTTGAATCTGCACCAAAAGACACAGCAGTAGACAACCAGGTGATGTGGAGTGTGAATTCAGGAATTATGTTTATTATAATATTAAGTTTATGTAAAGCAAACAATACCAATAGAATTTACTGGTGAGATGATAAAGTGAATAAATTAATGAATTGCTTCAAGTGTGATTTATTTTCAAACACACTGTGTGTGTGTGTGTGTGTGTTGGGGTGGCGGTTCCCACCTTCAGTGTTGTGAACATGAGTCCCATCTCTCCGTACTGAACGTTGGGATCCATCAGATCTTCTATCAGACTGACCTCAGCTCCCAGGTTCCTGATCCTGGAGAGCAGAGCAGTTAAACAGTCTGCAGCCTCTACTCAAATATGTGTCATGACACCAAAGCTTCTCAGCTTTTACATCTGCTAACAAAGTATGTGTGTGTTTGAGTGTGCAGATAACTCACCTGGCTCTGAGAACCACATAGAGGAAGAGAGGGAGCAGGTCATCCATGCACCAAAGGAAATCACTATCCAGCATAGGTTTTACTTCCTGTGTCAACTCCTCAAATGTTTTCTGGATGACCAGGAGTTTATCTGATGGGGTGAAGGTGGTGCTGCATGTACAGGAGGACAAATATGTTAATGTTTAACTCATTATTCTACATATGAATGTTTTTAATTGTGTTGCATGATTAGTGTTAGAATAATCCAGTCATGTTATATCAAGTCAGTCATTTAATATGAGGTCTTATCATGTTGTCAATTCACATGGCAGCAACCTAATTTGTTGGAGTGTCTCCACAGCAGAAACAAAGCAGGCATCTTTACTGCTGGACACAATCTGAGACAGAGGCAGAGAAAAAGTGTTAAAGATGACATTACAGCATATGCAACTGTAAACAAATACAGCATATCTTCATGTGTTAAAGTAATGGACAGATGGACTGAAAGCTGGTGGATGGAAATGACTGAACATGAGTGCAGAAAATGAGAAAAGATACATGAGGAGAAAACAGTATCTGACCTGCTTTTTCTCTCCTAATATTGACATCCACACTGGCCAGAACTTCCTACAAGAGGAAAAGAAATTATGACGGCTACAACAAACAATTAAAAACTAATTTTTGCATTAAGGTATTCTGAAAAACTCAATAAAATATAAAGTTTCAGTGGAAGGAAACTTGTGTATCTGAGATTAAAGTTATCCAATAACCAGAACAGATCACTTCTCTGTGTGTGTGTCTGTATAAACTCACTCCTGCACTCCCAGGAAGCTGAGCAGCGCCTGGTCGGGCTGTTTGTTGAGTCGGAGGATGCGCTCCCAGTACTGGGCCTCCTCCTGCTCCTCCTGCAGGCAGTACAGCGTGAAGAGAGGAGGGTAGAGTCGAGGGAGCAGCAGAGGGAGAAGCAGTGAGGAACAGCTCACCACTACAACACTGGAGCACAAAAGTGGAGGAAGAGGAGAGAGAGAGAGAGAGATGAAGATTTAATATACAACTTGTCTCTTTCAGCATCACAGAGACAGATGAGCTGACTAGCAAGCAGCTAACCACTGTATCTGCTCAGATAACCATGACTACCTTCAGGTCTATTCTTGTGTGTGTGTGTGTGTGTGTGTTGACACTCACCCTTGTTCTGTTGTGTTAGAGTTGTGTCTGCTTTTGGATGGAGAGGTGGGAGGGTCTGGGATAATGCCACCATCATCTGGTAACCCCGGAAACAGAAATCTGCAAGCAAAAATGTGTGGTACTTAGTGTAGTTTTTAATTCTGGGCTGTACATATCTAAGATTTTATATTCTTTTATACTTTATTTAAAATGTCCTTCTTGTTCTTTGATGCCTCTGGTTTCTCTATCATGACAACGTGCTGTACTTGTGTTTTCTGCTTGTAACTCATTAGTTGTAGACTAAAATATCAGTGTCAGCATGATATACTGATAATATCAATACCAACTCTGAGGGCAAACAGCAGCACACAGCTGTGTAGGCTCCTAACTGTTCTTAAAGGTGTGTTCTTCTCCTCCTCCTTTTCGTCTGAACCTTGAGCCAGTTCATGACAAGTGCAGTGAGTTGTTTCCACCAACCTCCTTTAGCAAACATGAAATAGCTCGAGCCAGCGAGAAGACTACAGCTGTTTTTTCACACCCGAACCAGGTGAGTTTCTCTTGGCTTTATGTTCAGATACCCTGCTGAAAGCAAGAAAGACAGGAGCTGAATCTACCTGACGATGCTGTAGTAATGTGTGAGGTAAGCCTGGACCTCCTGGACAGCCTGCCTGAGCAGCCTGCGGTTGGATCCCACACCGACGTACGTCATCCTGTAGACTGTCACCAACGTCTCCACCAGCCAGCCCAGAGGGTGGAGGGGAGTCTCACATGCCTGATGTAAATCCACAGAGACATAAATACTTAACATCAGTGGGTCAATACAAGTCAGCGTGTGATGCCAACTTTTCTAACAAAGGTAACCTGTTCCCAGTGACTATAAATCAACACATCCTGCAGCTAACAGCAATAATCAGGTCTCATCACTGGAAGGTTTTCACTGTGCAGCAGCTGCAGGGCATTCTGATGTTACATTAACAACATAATAATTACTATAATAACTATAATAATGTGAAAGGTTAGGGTTATTCCTCTCATTCCTCTCATTCTTAAGCAACGCTGTGTCCCTATGACATGTTGTACACACAATCAGCTCAATTTAAAGAGTTAGAAAAGAAAAAAAGGATCATATAAACAAGGAAACAAAAGACAAGAAACATTTGGGTCCTTCTGAAGATCCAAAACTATACTAAAATCGCTGCTCTGGAAATGTCAGGAAAGATCAGACACTTTTACAAAGTGATTTCTTTCCAAGGTGATGTGATTGGGTTATAGATACCATGAGTGTAATAGGCTTTCAGGTGACATACAACTCCCTCTAATGCTCTTTGGTTCAACAGATTATAATTGTAAACATATGTGCTATGATTGAGTGATTTTCTAGATAAAACAACCAGACATGAATAAGAGTTATCAGCAAATCACTTCACAATCACTTTACTGTAACAAACACCTGGTAAACAATATGGTTAATGTTCTGAAGGTTGACAAACTGCTCTTGTTTAACAGCAAACAGTGCATCACCACATCGCCCAACCCTATTTCTTCCTGAAACACAGGCTGTTGTGACCTATTCTACTGGATACTCTACTGATATTTACTGTTCTTTATTGTGAGCTCTCAGTCAGATCATTACAGTGACAGAGGCACAGAAAATTCATTTGTACCTTGGTGAGATATCTTCGTATGTTGTCGTAGTTTGCAGTGGTGACAGGTTCTCCATGCTGAGGAATAAACTCCAAACACTCCAGGACTTTGGTCTGAGACCTACTGAGGTCTGGGCTACAGACAAAGAAACACACACAGAGACACACTTATTTTAATATAGAACACCGCACTTAGAAAACATACAGTATTGTTTCTGTGTGTGTGTTGCTGTGTCTACCTGTGTCGTCGTGCGGTTGTTATAGTCACAGCGATGTTCTCCCAGGCTGCGATCCTCTCTCCCCTCCCAGCTGCTTCACAGCCCAGTCGACTCCAACATTCATTAAACACGCAGGCCCACCTCTGACCTGCAGGCACCACATGCTGACCCAACCTGCTGTACACACACACATTTTTAAAAAATATTTTTAAAATACAGAGAAGAACATAAAATTCTAGATGATAGCTGCTCTAGCTGCTCAATAGAAGTGAATCCCAAATAACAGAAAGTAAGACTCACAACAGACTGCTTCTCTCTTTGTTGTCAGGTTCATCAATAGCTGGTTTGGTGTACGTCCCAACCACTTTCAGCCCTGTGCTCCACTCTCCACTGAACAGACCCTCTAAACAATCACCGTTGGCCAGGGACAAAACACCCTGAAGAAGAAGAGGAAGGAGGAGGAAGAGGAGGAGGAGTCAGTGTGTGTGAAATTATACAGTCTTGCAGAGATAAAAGGAGACAGGTTTTTTTCTACCTTCCCGTTGACAGTCCAGTCATCAGAAAACTCCCCATGGAAAGCTGTGTCGTCATCTGACACCAGCAGCCCTGGACCCTGATAGAAAAAACACACGGCATCAAACATTATACAGTCATATTACAAATGCACGTTACATATACAAATGCAACTCAATTTTCAATCTAATCTTCGTGTTTTTATTTATATTTGTTTAGTAAAAATGTAGTAAAGTCTATGCCCTGAAGTTGCTTATTTGAGACCAGTTATACAGAAGTTAATTTATGGGAGCAATGAAAGTGGCTGCAGTAACAACTCTCTGTCTCAGCAGGCACACCTAGAAAAAGAAAAATGTAAAGAAAATATTCTCTGATATCTTTTAACATTAATGTCTGTACCTCCTCAGAAGTTGGATCCAATCATGCATATGTGAGTATTACGTGTATACATACTTAAGGGTAAACCTACACTCATCTTGTTCTCCTTGAAGGTCCCTTCATAGTACACACCGTACTGGGTGACGACCACAGCGCTGCCGTTTCTCTGGTCGTCCAGCCACAGTCCCATATACTTCTCACCTCTGGTAGAAACAAACGAGAGCAGGGACTAATGCCAGCAGTTTGTCTTTTGCAAATGAAATTTAAATTCATCCACTGCACATTTTTTTAGTACAGTCAGAATAACAAACAATTTGGGAAACTGCACGTTTGAAGAAATTATTTTAAGGAAGATTCCACTGAAAAACTTTGGACAAATAAAAAAAACAAACTCTGCTAATTATTCATATGTCAACAAGTACATTTTTCAAGGGCAGATGTTCTAAAATTGTCAAGTAATTTTTTTTCCTTTAGGACACTCAAGAATAACATTGTCCAATTTCATTACAGGAAAACAAGAATATAATTCAGCCTAAAATGAAACTTCCTTCCAACTTTTAAATGCTAAATAGGAAGTTTTCTCGTGTTTGAAGAAGAGAAATTAATCATACTTGGTAATGTCATCGTAGACTCCATATCCTGTCTTCCTGTCCTGGACCCACTGACCAATGAAAACGCTGGAAGAAGTCCTGGCCTGTTTACCAGAGCTCAGCATGCCATAACCGTGCCGCTGCCCATCACAGAAACAGCCCTCGTACACCTCACCGCTGGCATACCTGGGCAGAGTGCACAGGGGCATGAACACAACCACACACAGGGAACAGCCCTCTATATGTTCATGTGTAGAGAAATGCACTGAGACTGCCAAGGTGCTGGGCTCAGTCTCCACACAGGCCACTCATTCAAAACAGAGACAGAGCTGATGACTCAAGACTGAATACTGTCCTTTACATCAGGGACTTGGTGTCAAGTGTTGCTGCTTAACACCAGATGTAACATCAATGATTCAGCTATGACTTAACTGATAAAGACATGACCTCTGTGACTTGGGTATGAGTAATGTTACTGTATGTTCAGTGCTACTCTACCGTATTAAAAAGTCAATAGAAAGCAGTGTACTGACTTGTACTTGCCAAAACCATGGATCTTGCCATCTTTCCAGTGTCCCTGGTAGGTGTCTGGTTTATTCAGCACTTTGTTGGGTATTATACACTCCCCATAGCTGGAAATAAATATAACAATGATGCAGGATGTTGCAACAACAGTTTAAGCTTTGGTTAATCACACTGTTGTAAATGGCAAAAATCTGCATTTGGTTTCGGTGAGTCTGCGGAGGAATGGCAGATTTAGGCTGGATACCAACGTTATTTTCTGTTCCTGAATCATTAATATTTTAACTTCTCATTATTTGATTCACATTGTAAATTAATAACATACTAACAAACATACTGACCCATCCTCCAGGCCGTTCTTAAAGTTTCCAGTGTACGTCCGTCCGTCTGGCCACTTCATGGTTCCTCTGTAAAAGCAATTAGAATTTACTATTTGCACTCTGTGGTTTTTTAATTAGCTACAACCAGGTAGAGTGAACTTAAGCCTTCAGTCTAAGAAAGTCCGGAATGAACAACGAACACACCCATAAGCAAACATTATTCAGTGCACAGTTGAGCTGCAGAGTTGGAGATGAAAGAGGCACACACACACAGTCTTTCTAACCTGCCATGAACTCGCCCTGCCAGCCAGCCCCCCGTGTACTGGGCATCTTTAAACCGTCCCTCTCCAGTGAACGTGTAGGAGGCGGTACGAGACATCGCCGTCATCCCCGGTGATGACCCCTGACCTCCGCCACCCAACACCTGATCCACCGCCTGGTTCAGAGATCGTAGCCACTTATTCTACAGACAGAGAAAGAGAAAATGTAAAACACTTTGAGTGAAAACCAAGCTCCCATAAGTGTGTGCATAAAAAGTGTATAAACTATAAATGTACCTTCTCCTGTGGTGTTGAAGCCACCAAGGTGAAACTCTCCTCTGGACATGTAATTTTGATGGCATAGCTGAAGACACACAGGACAGACAATGATTAACATGATCTGTATTAACATATATGCTAAACAAAGAGTTTTCCAAGATGAGAAAAAATATTTTTTTAAAATCTGGAAATATTGTAACATGGTCATCAAGGACACTTTGATACACACAATGTTGGTGCTGTAACTGATCATTAAGGTCATTACACATTATTTTGCACAACCCACTGCCCTGCACTTTGCAATCTTCTCTGTTTACATGAATGTGTGTGGTATATAATTTATAATTGTCCAGTGAGTATGCAGTATGGTTGTACTGTGTTTGCAGATTGTTTGTACTTTATAGTACATCAAATGGATGCACCGGATTTGTTGAATGCATGTTTGCTGCTGTTCTTTGCTGGACCATATGAAATGTTATATACGTTTAACTGTATACTCTGTATATGGCAAACAACATTAAAAGCTAAAAGCAAAACAACAAACTCACAGTCCACTGCTGTCTTCAGTGACTGGTTTCACCCACAGACAGGTCAGAGGATAGACATGATGTGAGGAGAACTGGAGAGGGGTACAGACAGAGGGAGAGCACTGGTTAAAGCATTTTATTACCATCTTTCTGCATATATGAGTCTTAATCATTCTCACATTGGCTAAGATCACACAAAACTACTGTCTCCAGAGATTATGTGTGTAAGAGTGTGTCTAACTGTAGTTTTTTGATGTAGAAGTTGCACAAAACACAGTGTATGTACTCTCAGTTTTACTAAATGTGGATGTGAGGAATCTTGAGATGAATGAGCTGTCACTATGCACCACTTCCTGATTCTAAACAAAAACCACATACAGTATTTGTCAGTTATGTCCATGCAGTTTTGGCCTTCATGATATTTCATTAATGTTTCAACACCACTTTTGCTTTACAGAACAGACTAGACAAAACTAAACCAAACAAATGTTTTTACTATTATTTCCTATTATTTAACCTAATCATAAGCAAGACTGTCATGAAGGTTGAAAACCAAAAAAGTTACAGTGTACGTTTATGAATGATTAGCAATAACACAAAGTATATATGATTTATAGATAACAAAACATTCAAAACGTCTAATATACTCCTTTCAGTTTACTTTTATTTTATTGATTAAGCTTTATTTAGCTTTACTATGTTTCACCACTATCTGCTGTCTATTAACACACCACCCCACACCGAGCAGAAAGGCAGGCAAACTATTAAACCTTAGTCAGGGTTTAGAGTTCGAACACTGAGTGAAGGGGAAGAGACAAACAGGACGAGGTAACAGTAAATATGTTTTCCTCCAAGAATGAAGAAGTTGTCATCTGGCACAAAGCTAGAACGCAGCAGTGAGTCGCATCCCTTCACCAGCATCTTTATGAGGTATGAGCTATCAGGACCATGACCACGTCTATTTTCACCATTAACTGACCAATGCTACTGTTGCAAACCCAAACACACAAACACACACACACGCAGAGCAGCCTGTTTAGCGGGAGCTACAGTTCAGTTTGGAAAGAATTAGCCATCAAAATGACATGCATAAAATAAATACATTTTAACACAGAAGATCTGCAATGCTAACGGTTACAATGCCCAGTGTTTATTCAGTTAGTTCACCCCCACTGATATAAATGCAGTGGACAAAATATTAGAAACAGACTGCATTAGTTTTGGTTTGATGTATCAAATAATCTGGTGTCTGAGGGTATAACTAGTACCTGTAGATCAAAACTGTAGCTGTTTCAATGGGCAAAGGTTTGGGCGGACAGCCCCTTTAACATTACACAATGATCTGTGTTAATATTCATTTACTTTCTAATACCACATGAACCTCTCAAGAGGTGTGAGCACTGAACAGAGGCCAGCCCACCTATGCTGCTGCAGCACAAAGCTCAGGGTGGTTAAACTGGTTGGTTGGAGGTGAAGTTGGGTAAACTGGTGTCAGAAATACTTACAAAGCTCTGAGAGGGAATGGCACCCTGAGTGAATGAAAGACACAATGTACACATTTAAACTTTATGTGGTAGATGTCCAGAAGCACCAGGAAGACAAACACACAGACCCTGTGGAAGTTTTGTCTGATCTGAGCAAGGCCGACAAAGATCCTGTGGATTTTCTCTGATGTTTAAGCAAAGGTTGTTGTTGTTGTTCACTGTAAGATCCTTAATATCAATAAATGTTGGACAGATGGGGGCATTGCTCCCTGATGTAGGCATTGTTAGTGAACTGTAACTACAGTCCATAGAGAACTTATGCTGTCCAGCATGGACTTAAACTACCTACAATTAGAAGAGAAAAACAATAATGTAATGTAATGTGTATGTAATTTTCTGGATAGATTTTCTGTGTTTGCATGTGTTGTGTACCTGTGTGTGCACCAGTGCATCGTTGAACAGTATGAACCAATGGTTGGAGAACCGCCCGGCGTTCTGCAGGGTCAGAGATCTGTTGCTGCTTTCACAAACTACACGACGCTGCGGGAGACGCAGCACCTCCTGTGGAACAAAGTGCGAACTGTTTTCTACTTCAGAAAACTAGTCATTGATAACAACACTTGCATATTTTTAATTTAATAGTCAAAGTGATTAGCTTCTTGATTGATTTGCATTTTCACATCTTGATGACCTTTCTCTTGTGTTTCACAAAAACATTTTGCAATACGTGGTTTTTATGATACAGAGCCATGTGTTGTAAATCAAACTTTTCCCTGTGAACAGAAACTTCATCATCCCTGAGTCACAAGCACAGCTGCTGGTGTGGTTTAACACCTCAGAGAAGAGTATGCAGTCTTATGTGTATCATATCTTGGGAATGTAACATCTCTGAAGGTTTTCTCATCAGAACAGTACAGAGAAGGGGAGATATTGCAGGTTATAATAACAAAAAACAGAGTCATGCTCACGGTATGTTTTCCACAGTGAGTCTTCCAGAAGAGGAATGTGGTCTCAGCCTCCTTCTTCCTCCTCAACAGGGACAAAGACAGGGACTCAAACTGAATACAGCCCTGATGGAGGGACTGATACTCTATAGTTAACTGGAGGAGAGAAATGGACAGTTAAATTTTTTTTCTGTATATTTGAACATACAGGAGTGGCAGTGCAGAATCCTTATAGCTAATACAGTTAACGTAATAAATTACAATATAAAAAAGTTACTCAATCGTGGGAAATACAGAAGGACAGAAAAAGTAGAAAGTGAAAGAGAGGGGATAAAAAGGAAGATCAAAAGAATGTTTGAGTGAAAAAGGGTAAAAAAAAGAAAAAAAAAGAAGAAGCACTCTCCGCTCTCACAGAGTTTCATCCTCACCACATCATAGCAGGCTGCCAGTTTTAGCAGGATTCGGCTGTAGTGGTGGAGCTGCTGCAGAGGCCAGTACAACAGTGAAACCAGGTCAAGTTCACCACTGCCAGACTGATCTGAAACACACAGCTGAGCGAGCGTGGTCTGCTGAGAGCCTAAACACTCACTGGACAGAAACAGAGAGAGGCAAAGAGAGAGAGGATACTTTCAGGATTTCATTATCTTCAGTATTTTCTTCTACTGAATATGTGTTTGTTTTCACTTAATGGTGGCTAATCCATTTACTTTATTACAAGTAAAACATAAAGACAGACTAAAGAAACTTACAGTGAGAGTTTATGGAGTGACTGGAATCCACCCATCACCTGGAAGTGACCTAATGCAGAGAAATATCTGGACAGAGACAAACAGAAAGAGTTTATCAGATCAGCGAATTTCATTTTAATTCACATACTAGATAAAGCAGAAGAATGTCAAATGAACAACTCATAACCTCTAGCTCACATCTGAGGTATTCTTACTTTTGTTGACATGTTGAAAGTATTTTTCATCATTCACTCCTTGCACTATCTACTCTCAAGAGAAACTTGACAGGAGATAGTCAAGCTTCAGCTTTATTTGCTCTGGCAGCCACATTGCAGATTTGTGTCTTATGCTCATCTAACAAGATTTTCCCTGAAACTAAAAACTTGTTCAGTTTACCTGCTGTGTGACTTAAATAACCCAAGGTTTGTATTTAAACAAAAATGTGCAGTTAAAGAAACATAATAAAAGAGCAAGAACAGACTGAAAACAGAAGAAAAAACCTGTGTGAAAAAGTAGAGCAGGAAATTGAAAAAAATAAAACAAAAATAGAATTACTGCCATGTTCTGGAAGAAAAGTACAGTGTGGATTTTTTATGCTGATAAAAAAGGGCGACTCTTACTCTTTATAAATGTCCAGGAAGTGCTCAGTGTGCGTCAGCAGTGGAAGGGAAGTGACATCACGGCTCTGCACATCATGCAGGAAGTAGCTGAGGCACGTGGAGTGTCGACCGATCAAGGTGCTCAGATGAACAAAACTCTCGCAGAGAGAGAAGAAGAGATGAGTGCACGGCTCACCTAACAATGGGCACACGCCCTCTGTGGAGGATAGCACACATACAAATCATGCATGTATCAGTTTACAGATAATTTGTTGTATTCTGTGGACACTTTGCATTACTAAGAGGGAGACAGTCTCACCTCTGTTACGTAGCGGGGTGAGGAGGAGCTTCCTGACGCTGCTCAACCAGCAGTAGAAGTGCCTCTCTCTGGAGGCCAGCTCGTGGATAGCTGAGATGAAGCCCATGACGTTCTGGTCAGCCAACACCGCACAGCTCTGACCACCACTGCACACACTGCTAATGTAACCCATCTATATACACACACACAGAGGAAACTGACATCAACAGTGATCATGTTTTTGTTAAGATCACACTGAGTTTACAGAGACTTACTTTGTTTTTGTCATTGATAAAAACCACACTTTCTCTGACTTCTCCCTTTGTTCAGTTCATTTCCATGAGTTGATTTAAACATGGCCACTGTAAATTATTACTGCCACTGTGTTATGTTCATGGTACTGCCAGTGCAACACATAACATTTCTTTTTCAGCACGTCTGCTTGGACCTTAACCATAGTGAACTATTTCCAATGTAGAATAAAAATAAACACACCCCTGTGATGCAGTTACACCCATCATCTTACTCATTCCCTCCTGTTGAAAGATGGTAAATTAACTGTATCCTTGTTGAGTTTTTGTATTTGTATAAAGCCTATCTAGGGACAGGCATTGCAAATTAGCTCAGGCTATTAAATGCTATGGTTTATGGCCTTGATCTGTACTATATAATTATCCCCACAAAAATAAGCATTCAAACAGTTTTGTGCATTTTTGACCTACAAACCTCCATGCATAGCGGCAGCAGGGTGGGTCTGACTGTATAACTCTCCGCCCTGTTAGGTGACCTCTGGTATGACCTTTGATTCTGGTGTGACCTCTCACTCTGCGCCGACATTGGCTCTTGATGCTGGCCGCAGTACAAGAGGATCGGCTGGATGCAGTCTCCGTCAGCCAAGAGGAGGGAGTGGCTCTGACCGGCCGACACGTCCCAAACCCGTAGACCCTCAGACAGCTATGGCAGCCCGCCAGAGACAAAACATACTCTGTTATTGGGACATTTACTGGCTTGTATGTGTGTATTAATATTTGGACGTTGTTGAAAATGTTTCAGTGTTGCTGACACCTTTCAACTGTTGGCCATAATACGCCATGAGGATTTGATTTGATTGAGAATAAGAATGACTGAACTAATTTCAGTAAATACTGGATGTAGAAATAAGCATTTGAGTGAATATATGGAGAGCATGACTGCAGATTGCTGTACCTTCGCCTGTTGAGGAATAGTGACAGGGCTGTTGACATGTCCGAGCTGCCCGCACATGTTGCTGCCCCATGAAAACACCTGAAGCACGTAAGGACAGTTTTAGGGTGTGTGAGTGTGAGTGTGTTTGTGTTCTCCTATGTAAGACCTTGAAAATGTGTGGTGTGTGTTTGTCTTACCTGGCACTGAGCGCTGAGGGCCAATGAATGGTGTGATCCTGCAGCAACTTTGATCACTTCCTCGCCTGTCAAAGACTTGATACACAGAGGCTGGAGTCTGAACACACAAACATACAGGATTAAGTACATTTCATGCCATTTATGTCAGTATTTTATCACAAAATGACAGTATCTCACTACTTACTACTTGATATAATAATAATGATACAAATGATATGTGGTAAAATGTTTATGAGACATTTACAAATGCTATTTCTATGTCCTTACATTATGTTTGGAGACGTTTTTGGATCAGGTAAAAGCATTCTTAAATGTGTGTGTTACCAAAAGACTAATAATTTGTGATGCTCATTATAAAATAAGGAGAGTTTAGGTATAGAAAAACATAATTTAATAACACTGTAAATTTATTCAGGGTCTTTTAATGAGAAAATGCTTAACATGACAACAGAGTTTGAGAACATATTTACACAAGACAGCCTTTATTCTAAGTGTGTGTTTGTGCATTCAGACCTGGCAAGCTGATCTCCATGGCCTAGTTGCCCCTCAGACCCACGGCCCCAGCTCCACACTTCTGTCCCCAGAGACGGCAACCTGTCTCCTGCCTCCTCTGGTGCTGAAGCCTGTGTACGACCAGCAGAGGACGGTCTGCAGGCACAAGGCCGTCGTCGCCGTGGAGACCCTGAAAGAAAAAACACATCATCAAATGGTAAAATCCTGGTAACAGTGTTGTTTCGTGTACAACGTAAATGTATTTAGTGTTGTGATCTCTCTATAGACTGCAACAGAGTTCAAAATACAATGTTGTCATCAGCTAAACAGACAGGGAAGCAGTTGAGGTGAGGTCAGTGAGTATAGAACAGAAAACAGCAACAACAACAGAAGAAAGCAGGAGATCCACTGTACGTTGTTACTGACACCTTTGTTCAGCCACACAGGTAAACAAAGGTTAGAAATTGTTTATCGATAATCAGTGACTACTAAAATTGAAAAAAGGTCTACAGGCTGGATGGTTTTCAGGTCTGTGTTGACTGGAACAGACTTTCATTCTGAAACTTCTGGCAAACCAAAAAATGAGAAGTTAGTCTGCTGCATCTGCTCCCTGAAGGTCAAACTGTGTTTCTCCCTGTCTAGTGTGTCACTATATCACTAAACTTCAGGTGTAGTCATTTTTATTTTCTTCTGATAACGGGTTAATTATCATGTTATCTCAAGAAAGCAAATACTGTTATCTGCAGATAGCAACAATAATTTTATCACGTGATCATGCGCATGCTGTAATCTTGACTTCTTTATCAGTTGATAAGAGCTGATAACAGATCCAGGAGGAGCCTATTGTCATCAAAGTGAAAGGCATTGTGTATTTCTGCTCAAGATAATACTTATATTCTTCTTCCCTGTTAGCAATGCAGGAGGAATGCATTTCAGTGATGCTGCCTGTAGCAGATAATGTGTGAGGTGGCACATTCTGTATTTTTATGTAACCCAATTTCTTGATGTCAAAGAGAAGCGCTCCAGACAAAATCATAATTATGCAAAAATGGCATCCATAAAGCCTCCACAGTTTCTTAGTATTTATTTTTGCTGTTGTTTCCATTTCTTCCATTTCCTTCTTGTTGTAGCTGTGACTTCCAGCTGAGAGGCTGCACCCTCACAGGAATAACAGTTAAATATTTTAGAAAATATGTTTATTTGCCTTCTTGCTGAGAGTTAGATGAGAATATTAATAACTCTAGAAGCTAGAGCCAGGAGACGGTTAGCTTAGCACAAAGACTGGAGGCAGTCTTTGAAACAGTTAGCTTGGCTCTGTCTAAAGTTCAACACTCCCATCAGCACCTTTAATGCCAGTTTCAGTATTTTATCATATTGTTACTTAAAGGCAAAAGCTAAGTTATAGTTTCACAGGGAGTAAAATGCTTTGAATATTTCCTTGCGGACTTCGTCCAGTCTTTATGCTAAACTAAGCTTACAGTCTCCTGGTTCCATACTTAGCTCAGGGTATCAACTTTCTTATCTCACTCTTGGCAGAAAAGTAAATAAGCGCATTTCCCAAAAGTGTAGTCAAGTTGTTCACACCCTGCCATTCCTACCATGGGTGGGTGTCCCAGGCAGTGAACGTCTCCTGTTTACTGCCGTGTTCCCCTTCTGGTTTATATTTGTAAGACTGGAGCTCTTCTGCCCCTGCAGTGCCTTCTTCTCTGTCTCCAGACAAAGTCGAACCTCTTCCAAGCACACAGGGGAGGAGGAGTATGGCCCAGACACTCCACTGTTACTGTAGGAGAGAAGATCAGGCTGAAAATAACACTGTTGGAGAGTCTTTTTGGTATGTAGATAAAGCACCAAAATTCAGGGTGTGTATCTGCATTGCTAAAAATTCCACTACTTTCTCATGCTTGTGCTTCAGTGTCAACGAAACTTGGTCGTACTTGGTGGTCTGACTGTTAAGTGATGATTCTTCCTTATAACTGGAAGTGAACAGATCCATGGAAGGAGTTGAGGAAACACAGCTGTCATCTGGAGAGAGAGATGGAGGCAGAGGAAGAGAAAGTTACACAGCTCAAAGTGAAAAATAAACAATGAAATGAAAGAATGAATAAATGAGGAATCCAAAAAAGCAAACTTAGGAGCATGAACACAATGGAACAAAATCAATGGCAAACAAGAAGCAAAAAACAGTTTTGGACAAATAACGAAACTTGAGAGAAAGAATCAACAAATTCACACATTTCTAAACATAAACAGGGACAAAGAGATGAATGAAAAAATAAATGAAAGAACAAATAAATAAATGGTCCCACAGTTGTAGAAAGTGAGATTCCAAGTGCTTTTTGATTATAAAGCAGCTCTAGGTGATATATAAATACTGTGAAATTGTTTATGAACATTGTTCTTACTAAAGCTCTGGAGAGAAGCGTGAAGAGGAGATATAAAACTAAATCTGAGATGGTTTTGGTACTCAAAACTGCAAACATATCTTGTTGGATATCAAAACTAAAAAAAAAAGAGTAGAGTAAAATATGTGAGCTTTAAGAACAAAGCAATGAAAATGAACAAAAGACAAAGGAAATGACACATAACAAACCTGAAGTGTGACTGCTCAGTGAGTCAGTATCCCCTGGTCCAGAGGTGTTTTGCATTTCCAATGAGTGACCAGAGAGTTTCTGGAGGAGATTCTGGAGCTCCACCTCATCAGAGAAAGCAGAGTTCTTGCTGGCTCTCCAGCCTGACAGTGGGTGAGACTTGGGGCTCCCATCCACCTGAGTTAGATGGTTAGTCTCCTCGTCAGGCTCGAGATCGGCGCCAACTGGGAGATTCTTCCTGAAGTTTTGTAATAGAGGGAAAGGAAAGAGAGAGAAGAAAAGGAAATATTAAATGCAAATAAGCAGAAATTAATGGATAAACAAGTGGCCCATAAGTTATAATACTGTACTGTTTAGTGGTAGATCTGCCCTCCTCAGAAAACGGGCATGAGCCAGCTCCAGAGCCAGGGCTGCTGCCAGCTGACCTTCCCCCACGTTGGAGCCTTCGTCTAGGGCCTCTTCTCCTGGGAGAGGTCTGGGAATGCAAACGAGACAGGAGCAATAGCCAGTGCTGGAACAGCTGAACCTCTTAAAAGGGAATAGATACTTGCAGATATGATGTGGTGTTGTAGTGTTATAGCTGCTGAAAGATCAAAGATCCCATAGTAACAGATCACAAGACTGGAAGGTTTAAGAGTTTTACTCATTCATGACCAGATTTGTTTGATTCCTTCTTTTTTGAATATACTTACCTCGCCTGTCAAGACTTCAGACAGCTCCACCCCCAGCGGACAGTAGTGAGCATCATCAACTGTATCCTCCCTCTCTGTCACTGTGTAGTGAGGTGACTGGCCCCGCTCCCTCTTCTCAGGGGTGTTCTGGGTACTGTAGTTCTGAGGAGGTAAACTGCGCACCAGGGCTAGGCTGTGGTAGGCGCCACAAGCAACCTGCAGGAAATAAATAGAGCTGGTATTTCTGGAGGTAGATCATAGTATTTTTGTTATTTAAATGTGGCAATGTAACGATAAAAGGAAGAGAAACTACCTGAATCACATGTCTGCCAGCCAAGTGCTCCACCTAGGCCACAGATGGAACATGCACAGGTGTACAAAACATTAATTCACCATCAACCAGTACACATTTGGTCAGACGACTAAATATCTTAAGTTGGCAGCATGTATGCTCAGCCAAACAAACTGTATAAATACAGATCAAACTCAATAAAATAAAATAAAAAAAAAAAAGTTCAATGTGCACGATAGGGTTGATTTTTTGACATCTGATCAAATCATGAATGCTGAAATTCATTGACCTTACATAAACTTACCTTCTGTGGTCTCCACACAGGGAACGTGTTTGTGACCAGGCCAAGCTGGCAGCCACTGCCCCAGGCCCACAGCTCATTCTGGGAAGACAGAGCCAGACTGTGCTCCCGTCCACAGGCCAGATCCACAACCCGAACCACTGCTGGAGGAACGACCTCACTGTCCACAACACTGACCGGGCACGGCTCTGAAACTGACATGGGGCACGTGTATGTGAGGCATACACATACACTGTCTAAATACTGCTGGAGGGACTTTTACAGCAAAACTAGAGAAACCTGTTTTCATGTTTTTTTAAATAGCTCGTACGTATTAACACTGTTTTTGGCAAAATCAAGTACAACAATGTGCATTCTTTAGCTATAGGACATCAAAATACCTGGATACAGCATTAGGAAATGTGAGGCTGACCAACCTGTGATGTTTGTGACTGTGCCCTTCTCAGTCAGCCCACACTGTCCTGCAGTGTTCTCTCCCCACATGTAGACGCTGCCCTGCTCACTCAGCGCTCCACAGTGGAAGCCGCCGGCAGCCACACGGACCACTGTCTTCCCCAGCAGAGACACCTCTAGCACGGGAGCAGACACTGGGATGCTCAGATCCCTCCACAACAGCTCTCCGAACGAATACACCTGACCACCTGGAAGACAACATTAAAATGTTTCTAAGGCAGCCAAAACTGACACTGACGTAGCACAGGCACAGAAGAAAAAACATCCCTTCCGATAGGGATGGAGCAGTTTAGGCAAAATATGATGATAATTAATACAAGTTAAGTATATATCACCATGCACAACAGCATCTAGATATGGTAATTTTTAATTACAATACAATTATGCAAGTCCTCAAGTTATAGCATTTAACTATTGCTCAGCCCTGCTTCACCACAGACACACACATACTCACCCTGTGTAAGCAGGAGCCCATGATGTTCTCCCAGGGTGGCCTGCAGAACAGGTCTGGAAAGCAGCACTCTCTCTGGACAGAACTGGTCACTGGGGCCCGCTGACTGCCAGATGTGGAGAAGTCCTCGCTCGGGAGGTGTGGCGGCCTGCTCATTGGCAGGGCTGCAGTACAACACACAAATGTATTACGATTAGAGCCTGAATTGGACCCTGAACTTAAACTAGACTAGATCTCAGCCTGAACAAACTCTGTCCAAATCCAAACCAGCTAATTCTGAACACAGCAAGAGGGCTCAGAAACCACATGTCACTTCTAGTATTGAGATTTGTTCTCATTCATTAGTTGTGGTTTAGTGACACACATTTAAGTTGTCTGAATGTCTGATTTCCATTTCATTCAACCATCAACCGATAATTGGTTGTTGAGCAAGTGCAGGCCCTGGCATGAAGAAATGTTTTGAGGGAGGAGGCCTGTAAATACCTGAATAACGATAGTGTACACAATGTTCAAACTGAACACAAATATACTGCAGAACTACAATGCAGAGATGCAGCACTGGCCAGACCCTCTTCTGATGTGGGTCTCATTTTGCTGCAGGTCAAAACAACAGCCCACGACGGAGCTTAGCCTATCTATAGTGGAGCAAGTTAGCAAAGATGATATATCCAGAGAATTTGTTTTACTTGGAGTTTAAATTCCCAATATTTCAGTATTTGTTTAAATATATTTTGTAAAGGCTGACACTGACCGAGGCTGACCATTTGTAATATAAACATATAAAACTAACAAACATTAATTAACAACTCTGTTCATATTTAAAGAACTCTGACCTGTACTAACAGTATAAAAGTTGCCATTTACAGTAATCTAACCTTAACTGACTGTTAGATTGAGGCACCGGTTTCAGATTCAAAATATTTGCAGAGTAAACAGGTTACTGGAAAGATATAAACAGAACAAGAGCAGCTTAAAAGTGTGTGTTTACCTTTCCTCTCTGTTTTCCATCACTTCAGACTCTCCATTCCACTGGACAGTGAAGGCATCTTTATTATCATTACTTCAAAGCTGTTTGTGTCCTGTTCACGTTGAACAACATATCAGTTTGCAGGTAGCAACAGGTGAGTCTTCTGTCCTGTTTTGACGCCTCTTTGGTTCATCTGGCCTCAGGTGCTTGTTATAATACCTGGTTGTCAAAAAATCATAATAAGCACTTTATATTAGATGTGGTGCATCCAATATTCACCTTCAACTATCCAGGAAAGGTCTGCTTTCACTTCATTTTAGTTCTCTGCAAATGTTAAGCCTGTACTCTGAAACTTGGTTGACACTGGTAATGCATCTCATTCAATATTCAGTCACTATACTATTGTCGTAACATTTCTGTTTCATGATAATATAAATAGGCTGCAATAAATAATCATAGTTTGTGTCCCGTTGTGATGTCACTGCATTTAACATCAAATGGATCACTTTATATGTGATTCATGCCTCAGTTTAACTCCATGTTGGAAATACACTCTTGTTAATATTTTTTGTTAGTATCATGATATTAACTCAGCAAAAGAATCTTAACTCAAGGTTTACCTTCTGGCTTTTTCTGTGGCTTGCAGTCTTGACAAACTTATTTTAAAGTTACAAAATGAACTGTCACGCTCTAGTGATATTGATTTCAGCCATATTACCAAACTCCCATGGGGTGATGTGGTTTCTAATGGTTCCACTGGGAGTGGGAGTGGTTTTATTTAATCTTTTCTGCTGGGTTCTTATGATCCGTAAAGGCACTGCTGTCACCCAGTAAAGCTGAGAGTTTAACAACTGTTACGTGCTGATATTACGTTAAAAAAGAAAAGCTATACCACACATTACTGATCTATTCCTGTACTTGTGGAAACACCACATAAACACAGAGCCCTTAAGTTAATCACTAAATCTTTTTACGTTCACACAGACTGATTAGCTAACACGACAGGCATGCTTGTTAAAACAGAAACAACCGACACTTTCTTGCTATAGGCATTTCTACAAGTAGCGTTTTTACCTCCCTTAAAATAAAGTACAGAGGTCATGTATTGTCGCTACTGTATATGGTGGTTAAGCTAATAAACTGAAGTTGGCTAGCTCCGTGCTACCGCTGCTAAAGGCTAACTTAAACTTACCAACTGCCAGTTTGGACTCGGGAGAAAGTCGCGGCGACGTGCGAAGCGGCGAGTCTGAATGAAACCGGATAACTATGTGTAACTGTCGCGGCAGAAACACTGACCTAGTACATTTTTAATGTATTCAAATCAGTGCATCGCAGTGAAAGCAGAAGTTGTGTCTGACAGTTGAGCGTTAATGTTGTTGTTGGGAGGCAGCTCTCTGATGGCATCCGGGTAGGGACAAACAGTACGGGGTTGCCACACCTGTGGGTACTTGCTCAGAGAGGCGATAGTGATGGAGAGATGTGCCACTCTGTTGCTATTTCCAGAGCTACAGGATTTTAGCTGGGGTTTTTTTTTTCATGTTGTCTACTATACTTAAAAAACGTGTTTCACTATTAACTTGATTAAAATTGCTCATAACAACGAACCCAAACCCATATATCCAGAGTCTGTAGGACTATCCTCAGTGACCTGAGGTGACCCTGATCTCAAACATCATGAAGTCAGTTTGGGATCACATGAACGGACAGAAGAGGACTTAAATCCACAGAAGAAATGTGGCAAGTTCTCCAAGATGCTTTGGAAAAACTTACCTGCCAAGTACCTTTTAAAAAAGTGCACAAATGCATCAACTGGTGCTGATTTACTGCACTTTGTATTAAGGTAATTGATGAAAACTATGCATGCCATTATTTTAGAAAGCATTGCATGGTTTGTTTATTAGCCCACAGGGTCCTCTGCTGGGTTTTGGAACAGCATAGGTGTATCTACCTATCAGCTACACTTGTCCTGTTTGAGCTCACGTTGAGTCTCACTGTTGAGCAGCAGGACCTGTGGTATGACTTCACTGCACATCACATATGACACATATACACCTGATGATCTCTGTAGATGTGTGCAGTCCTTAAGAGAGGGAAACTTCAGTGTTTCCCTGGACCTGATGCCTGCAGGCTAAATGGCTTTATCAACGCTCATATAAGTATTTATTCTAAGACACTAGCTGCAGCAGAGTGTGGTGTTCGAGGACCCTCACAACAGTGATATTATCATGATATTAAATAACCCTGTGGTTCCAAACTGGGCTCCACCAATCCCTTTATTAGTGGTGGATGCCAACTGTATACTTCACTGATTTATGTGCCGAGTAGTTAATTAATACTGTGTTGCTTCTCTAAGGGTCTGAGCTGTTCCACATAGACATACGCTCTCTCCCAATATACTATATATACACAGTATATGTATACATGTGTATGTGTGTATTGTCCACTGCTACCTCCTCTATTTTTTCCTTTCCTTTTTTTCCTTTTCTTCCCCTTCCCTTCACCCATGTTCGTGATCAGCCCTTGTTTGCCGTTTTAGTGTTCTCTATATAAAAGTGTCCAGCAGGTTTTGGCTTCGACTTTTACTGCCTGCAGTAAAACAGGAAAATAAAATGGAAAAAAGGAAAAGCGGCAGGGAATGCAGGGAGAGAAAAGAGAGTCTAATATTTTTTTGCCTTCTTGGAGCTGAACATGAGACATTAAAAGGATCGGAGCTGCTGGCTGTAGCTTCTGGGTTCTTTGTGCTCCTTTTTCTTGCTAATCTAATATTCAGTTTTCACCACACAAACATCTTACAGCTCACAGTCTATCATCTAATAAGACACATGATGTCATGTTTTCGTGCTTTATCTTCAAACCCTCAACCATCATATTGGATCACTGAAAGTCCACTTATGGTTGGGCGACCATGGCAACATCTTTTTCACCAGCTCGGTTTAAAAATCGAAAGTGTTTCTCTGTTCAGATGATCGCAGGAAACTACAAAAATGTAGTTTAAGAACATAATATTTTGCCTTGCCAAAAAACAGCTATAATCAAAAATGAGCATCAAAATGATCATGTGAAGTGGGAAGCTAATTACATTAAAAAGGCTTCTATTTAGAGATAACTCTCACATAACAGATGTTAGACTTCTCACCAGAACTTGCACCCATTCCATCAACAGACTTAGAAAATAGCCTGTGCTTTCAGCTGTATTACTGTGATATAACGATGATATTTTTTTTCATTTTTCTCAGACAAGCTAAAGTCTCAAACTGTACAGAAAAGAAACTATGGTGGACTAGAAGACAGAGAAAACACATGGCAGGTTGGAAGTTGGAAGTAATTTAACATATACAGCATGTGTATTAAAGGACTTTAAATATGGGAAACTCTGATGTAGTCCTTTAAATAAAGATTGGGGCTGTGTGATCATGCAACAAGCTACAGCTACAAGCAGTTCATACAAACATCATGTTGGACGCAGTTAAGAATCATATATAATCCATGCTTACCCACACAAACACTGGCATACACACACCCTTGGTAACCCCATGTCGTGACCTGAGCAGCCAATATTCCCCTGTCCAAACCCTTATAAAGTTCTACTGCTGCTGGAAACAACACAACCTGGATTTACAAGACTGCAGAGCCAGTGTGTGTCTGTGTGTGTCTGTATGTGTGTGTGTGTGTGTGTGTGTGTGTGTGTGTGTGTGTGTGTGCGGTGTGTGTGTGTGTGTGTGGGTAAAACCATACAGGGTTGCAGCCAGGCCACAGAGACAAAGCAAGTCTAAGAGGCTGGTTTGATTGACCACAGTGTCGTGAGGCGTAAGTAACGCACACATGCACTCACACAGAGAGAGAGAGCTATGTATACAGCTGTACAGGAGAACCAGTTCAAAACGTTCATGATTCATGTAAATTTATAGATTCAATACACTCTGCTGCTGACAGCATTTTTACACATTCACTGCCAACGTTTTTCTTCAAGAGCACAAAGTCAAAGGAGGAGCGAGCCATAATTACAATTACTGATTTTTTCTTATTATCTGCCAACCTTTTTAAATCTACAAGTCCTAACTTTATTCCAACTTTTGCAGGGGAAGACTTTCCAGCTGCCTCCAGGCTAAAAAAACAAACAAACAAAAGAAAACAAAAGTACTGCTCATTTCCAATCGACTGAAACAAAAGCAGAAATATAGTTTACCCTCAACAGGTGAATCGTGTTAACTTGTGTAATGTGGAAAATCCAACTGGTATTGGTATTGATAGTGAGTTCATTACTATTTATCAATTTTCTAATCATAAGTAGTCTGATCCAAAAAGAGGAAAAAAAAATTAACTTTGTCTCCAAGACAACAAGGGAGGGGTTTAATTTTAACTATCTGGCACTGGAAGTACTGTGCATATGTGTGTGTATGTGTGTGTGTGTAGACAGTGTATTTAAAGAACATTGGAAACACATGTTTGAAGCTTGATAAAAAATATTTTAGGCACTGGGTAATTTGGCATGATCTTTGCTCACACACAAACAAGCTCCCCTGGATGTAAGTTTGACCTTATGAAAAGCAACATGTACATGCATCAAAGACACTGAAAAACGTCAGTATAAACTACATTTATATAGACCTTTACTGATGTGAACACTTTTAAACTGTTTAAATTACTCATTTGTGGGTTTTGATGACTAAATCTAACTGTGCCATAATAGATGTAAGACTAAATCAAGCTTAATTTAACAAAATGTAGAAAAAAAAAAACTTTCTTCTCTCTCTTTCTTCACTTGCAGTAATAAAAGCTGTAAAATGTTGTAGATTTGTGTTTTAAAAAATGTCTCTCTTTATTCAATGTATGATAAGAATATCCATGAAAACCTGTGATGGATCCTACATATAAGTGTGCACATCCAACTAGTATTTCATTGTTTTGAAACAGTGACAATAAAGACTATTCTATTCTATTCTACAGGTAGATACAGGTGCAGGAAAACAAAGAGCAAAAGTGGAAAGTGGAAAGTAGAAAAGTCATCCACACACTAAATAATGCAGGTTCCTATACATTTAATGAGGCATTTAATGGACACATATTAACACATAAAAT
This sequence comes from Lates calcarifer, assembly GCF_001640805.2. NCBI lineage: Eukaryota > Metazoa > Chordata > Actinopteri > Centropomidae > Lates > Lates calcarifer. The sequence continues at coordinate 12,508,209 of NC_066833.1, read as the reverse complement.
GCCAGTTCCACTTAAAATTGGAGATCATATAGCACAAAAATAAAAAATCTAATTTTTTACACTGTGAATGTGAAAATACAGCACATGGAGAGGAACATGGCAGTTTATCTATTTATTCATTTTAGCTGTGAAAACACATAATGAATTGGTTATTTAGGTAGCACATTACTGCCCAGGCTGTGCTTCTCTCTCTCTCTCTCTCTCTTCTACTGTCTCTTACTGCAGGTTCTGCTCTGAGCTGGAGAGTTTCCTGCTGCTCCCATGATCCAGCTCAACCCATGATGCGACAATAATTAAACATTTATTAGTGTTAGTGATAGTGTTAGTGCTATTAATGTTTCACTGTTTGTCATTATTATTCCTTTAGCTGTAGTGGTGGTGATGGTGGTAATAATAATAATAATAGCAATATATTATTATTATTAGTATTATTGTTATTATTATTATTATTGTTGTTGTTGTTGTTATTATTATTATTACTACTACTACTATTTACATTTTGACTTAGTCTGTGTATCTGCAATGTTGTCTTTCTCATACCCCCCTCTCTCTGTCTAAACCCAACCGGTCGAGGCAGATGGCCGCCCACCTTGAGTCCGGTTCTGCTCAAGGTTTCTGCCTCTTAAAAGGAAGTTTTTCCTTGCCACATTCGCCTAGTGCTTGCTCATGGTGGGATCTGTTGGGTTTCTCTCTGTAAATTTTATAAGACCTGGTCAGGTCTGTACAGTGTATGTACAGTGCCTTGAGATAACTTCTGTTGTGAATTGGCGCTATATAAATAAAATCTGACTTGACTTGACTTGACATTACTTTCATCAAACAATTCAATGACAGGTCTAAAGTGAGACTAAGATAAACAGTCCAGTGCCTTGTTTTGGAACCTGGATCATGAGGAAGACAAAAAAAGATGGAATAGCATTTTTTGCCCTTCTCAGGCCGGAGCCACAGGTGAAGTGGAGGGGCAGGCAGAGAGACAGTAGAGGGAGACAGTGTCAGCCACCACAGAGATCTGCATCATCCTGAGGAAGAGACAAAACTTTTTCTTCTGTTGCATTTATTTTAATATGAATGTGAAATTGAACAGAAATTTAAAAGACCTGTGTTTCATGCATCACACTGAACAGATGATCCTTCCTCAAACATTTCCATGTCCTAGTTTCCATTGCCTTATCTATTATTATTTTTGGAAATGCTCCACTATTGAGACCTTTTGTTTTGTTTTTACAGCATTAACTTCAGGTTAATCACAAACTAAGGGCATTCAACATGAGTGATCACAAAGAGGCACCAGAAATTTACTTTCTTAATACACAACTCCCTGTAAAAGCATGTTATTGATACGTAATTGATTTGGCATTGTTTGCCTCATTCACACTACAATGCAAGACTGGTGTTTTGAAATGTATTCGAAAAGCAGTGTTTCTTAGGTGTGAAAAATGCTGGCTTAGTGTGGACACGACAGAAAAAGAGAACCGTAAAAAGAGAGAGCAGTGACCATCTGGCTCAGGTCAAGCTCCTACAGAGTGTGATGATCACAGTAGAGTGTGTGTGTGAGAGAAAGAGGGAGTCCCCTGCAGTGAAAGGTGATGACCACAGCTGTGTGTCTGACCCAAAATCCATAGGGGGGCCTCCCCCCTCCTAATCCTCTTCCTTCTCCACTTTTCCTTCCTCCTCCCTCTGCTCCTATGCTTTATTTTTTCTATCTTTTCCTTCCTCCTGCTGTTTTTTCTCAATTTAAATCTCTACTCCCATTCTCCACCAAAACACAGCATCAGAACACACTGAGCAAACTCACTACAAGCCACGAAAGCAAAAAAGCTCTGTGTTGAAGCTTAGCATGGGGCAGCCATTGTGGCTTCACCTCCTCCACTGTTTTGCATCAATTAGCACATCACCCCCAAGACTTTTCTGTGTGTGTGTGTTTGTGTGTGTGTGTGTGTGTGTGTGTGTGTGTGTGTGTGCGCGCGCTATGGGGGAAGGGAAATCAAGGGCTATTGTGTGTTGTCAAGAAAATTATAGAGATTTCCCATGTTGTTTAGCTCAGTCTAAAGAAAAAAAACCCAGTCTATCTGAGTGGTGATGCACAACATCAGTACAGTTGTTATGGTTACCTACAGTCTAATATTGTCATAAGTTTCCATGACAGCCCTCTGAGACAAGCTTTCCCAAATTGGTTGCATGTTTTATGTATGTTTTTATATTGGCTGTTTATTTTAACTGACACTTAAACAAAATGATGGACAAACTCTTATTCACTCAGAACTGACTTACAACAAGTACCAGCCATAAATTCCCATTTGTTTACACCTCTATGCAGAACACAGAAAAGGCTTTAACCCTGTCTTGTGTAATTCCAGCTGAGGCTCAGTCCTTTGAAAAATTGGACAAACTGTACACTTGAAATAATTTACAACATGATATAACTTTGCTTGATCCAGCATTGCACAACTCTACAGTTCAAACAACTGGATTCCCTGTTTACTGACATGACATAACTCTGTTAGATATTTAACTCACGACGGGATTCTTATGTAGCAATATTAGCATCACACTGCTCAATGGAGGTAATTTAATAGTGTATAAACTGAAAGGTAAGACTCTTCCACCTCCCTCAAGGATTCAGCTCCATTACTATGACTATAGTTTACATTCCATCACAAGCAGACAAAGCTAACACCACGGATGAACTGTATGATAGTATCAGTAGCTCTGAGAATGCCCATGTCAAGGCAGCTTTTAGTTTCAACAGGCCCCACATTTTAACATACCTACTACAGATGAGTGCATGTTGGACCACTGCTGTGCAGCCTTCCCACGCCTTGCCTTTGGGAAAGCAGATCATATCTCCATTCTGCAGCTCCAAGCCTTCAAACACAGACTCAAACAGGTTAAACCAACTCTACACAACTGTCCAGTGTTGAGTGACAAACATCACATAGTTATTCCTTGGCCACGACTGTTTCGAGACTAAAGACTGGCAGATGTTTGACTCATCTGATGCATGTAACAGTGACTCTGTTATAGGTTAAATCACAAAGTGCACTAACAAGCACTATACCAGAATAAATGCACAGTCATTGCCCGGCCGGCTGGCAGATTGATTAATGGTGAAGTCTGGTCTAAACTGAGAGCACTGGCCTGGGACATGACACCTCCCACTGCAGCTGAGTCCTTGACTTCCTGATGAAAAGGCCTAGGAGAGTGAGAACTGGCCACCCCACCTCCTCCTCACTGACCTCCTTGCTGACGGTGAGTGACTTGGACTAGGACTGTTGTGGAAGACCTAGTGAGGGGCTGTGATGACAATAGCCTCTGCCTCAACATAAACAAGACCTGCGAGATGATAACTGACTATAGGAAGCTGCAGGAAGTGACCACATGTCTGCTGAGAAGGTCAGCAGTTTCCAGTATTTCGGTGTGGAGTGCACATTAATGCCTGACCTCTGCTATTCACACAGAAATGATGCTTCAAATTGCCCATTTCTTCTTTCTCAGGAGACTGAAGACGTTTTAACTCAGACCCAGCTATCCTCCCCAAACTTTTATAGAAATGCTGTAGAGAACATCTGACTGGTTGCATCTCTGGTTTGGCAGCTCCCGGCTCACAGCCACAACTCTCTCCAGGGATCGGTGGGAACAACAGAGTAGACCGTTGGCAGAGAGTTCGCTGCCATTTAGGACACTTACCACACACATTGTCTGTGTGGAAGGCCCCGCATGATGATCTTGCCACCCAGCGCACAAACTGTTTATCCCTCTGCCATCTGGCTGACAGTATCAGTATCAGAGCACAGACCTGCAGACTGGGTGACAGTTTTATACCCTCAGGTCTTACTGACTCCTTGACATTTAAGATCTGCACTGAAGTCACTTAATACTCATCTGACATTGAATACTTTTGTACTGCTGCTTCTCATTCACCACGTGCCTTTATGTCAACATGCCATAAGTAATTAATGTTAAATTAGCATGTGCTACTGATGTCAGGTGAAACTGCAAGTAATGTTTTACAATATAACTATATGTTCTCCGTTGTCACTCAGTTGTCAGTTTATTAGGTACGCCTAGCTAAAAACTAATGGCAATAAATTATAAAGTTATAGAGCCATCCGGTTTTTTTTTTTTTTGGAACTGTGTTGAAGAGGTGCTGATTCAACTGTATAATCATTTTGGAGGCTGCAGTTTTGGGGGCTGTTGAATTCTATTACTTTCTATTATTTTGTCCTGTCCATCCATTGCGAGTTTAAATTTTGGTGCTTTTCGTTACTTCTATACATTTGATCATTTTATATATATTCCTATCATTGTGCTTATTGCCTCATAGAGCCTGACTGATAAAACAGTCACAGTTATTATATTATTACATTATATAGCTATATTGCTGTATATGCTGAAGGTAACAAAAAATTGCAGAACAGAAAAGACAAAGATGTTTGAAGGTAAAAGGTAACTAATTATCACAAAGATTCTTCATAATAACATATTTAAAGCTGAAAATCTGCATCATTGTCATAATCTGTACATATGATTGTAATTAGTCTCAGAATTCTGGGCAATCTACTGCTCTGTGTCAGTGGTATAAATACACCAAAGCTTACCCACAACCCCTTAACTCTGACTGCATTTCATTTCTATTCTATCCAACATCTTGTTGTGATGTGCTGCATAGATTTTTCTGGTCACACACTCTCATATAGAGTTTTTGTCCAAGTAGTTGAGACATCAGCCAGCGAGCTTCCTGCTGCCTGCCACCGGACCAAACACACACTCTGTTGGTCCAAATAAATCGTTCTTTCATCACTGTGCTATGTATGTGTGTGTGTGTGTGTATGTGTGTGAGTGTGTGTGTGTGCATGTGTGCGTGTATGAGCAGCCCAGTACTGTAGGCTCTCTGTGTTGCACTGACAGACACAAACCAGCTGCCTGCATTCCTCTCTCTCTCTCTCTCTCTCTGACCTCTTAAGGTTGATCTCCCCTCCCCCCATTCAGGCCAATGTCTCATACATACTTCTATAATGCTATATATATATGAGCCCACAACACACACACACACTAGGAAACTAGGAAAGAAACAGCTCAATGAAGTAATGTATGGTAACTAGAATAGAAAAGAATTTGTCTCGCAACTTTTACTGCAACTTTAAAGCTGCAGTATTCAACACTTGCCACTAATTGAATCTCACCTGGTCAGAGTTAAAGTAGAAAAGATCAAAGCAGACATTCAAAATGTCCAACCTTGTGCCCTTTCTTAAATCTTGAATTAGCATACAAATCCACACTTTTTGCTTCACAAAGAAAACATAAAACCAGACCCCTTGGCCACCAGGGCACCCAGCCAACAGTTGATTTTCAACACACAAGTCTGGAAACATTATGGTATATGCTTTGAAATTCAGGCACCCAAATCATTTTCAGATACACTTTCAAATGCAATTGTGATAACAAATAATAATCAGTGCATAACACACATAAGCAAACTCTAAACTCTTAAACTCTAGCTCCCTCCTCAAAAACACTTAACATGCCGGTTAGACCAACTTGGTCAGCCAACATGTCCTGTAAGCCGTCCTCAAATTTGAAAACCTCCTCAGACCAAACTAAAAAGCTTGTGTTTTTCCACCTCAGCCCCACATCTAAATAGTTGTTCAGTATTGGGTTTCACACGGTAGCTCAAATGCTTCGCATGGCGGTCACGCTTTTGGCTCTCCTCAAACTGAGCAAGCACAGTGCAAACCATCAAAATCTTTTTTGTTAAGTTTATTTCAACCTTGGGCCTACTGTAAATCTAGTTGTTGTTTGTGTAACTTTTTTCCCTCCCCTTTCTCTCCAGCAGATGTCCAGCTGCAGCAGACCGCAGACCAAACAGTGACTGACTGTCTGGAAAACCTGCTGGACTGCCTGCATCTGCTTTGACCACTGTAGACACTATCCACAAACATTCTTGCACACACAAACAAACAGCTACAGTTAAACACGATGAAGTGCCTCCATTTGACCTGGTGTGGCTGCTAACTGCTGCGTTTTGCACACCACAGACAGGAACAAGGAGTGTGTAAGTGTGTGTCATCTTGTTGCAATCATTTGTAAATTTGGTTTAAGATGTTTTACCATCAACTAACAAACTGCATGTATTACACACTCATCTTACCATTACTTCAAGGCAGTGGTCTGTAGCCGTCAACCAAATTCATTAGTTTTTAAGTATTTCTCAAATCTACAAATCATGCACATCACTAATGTACACAAACTTATTATGGACAGACCTCCCAGTTGGAGCTCGCTGAATTTGTTTTGCACAGTTTTGTTAACCACCCTAGATTGAGCTGTTGCTTTCATTTGGTAAAGAATGTGATGTGATTGGATGAGTGTTTAAAATGTTGGCATCAGTAGAGCTGAGTGAGTGATCAATCAGTTTTATTGTTTATTATCTTTCATCAGATTCAAATTGTGTCAAATTGTGCTTTTTTTGGGCCCAAATTAAAGATTTTGAAATAACTGCATTTGAAAACTAACAAACCTGTTGTAGAAATTTTTATTCTACATGAATGTACTGGGACGTTCATTGCCTAAAACATTAGTTTATATACGTTAATGTGCATTTTACATTAAATGTTGCATACATTTACCATAGTTCGATGTGCACAGATTTTGGAAAATCAAATAATTTGAATTATAGCAATGCACGTGGTACTTTCCTGTGCTGCAGCTGTTTTCAGGATGCATCTGACAAATGCTCCCATAGGAAATCACAGTATACTAACAACTTTCTCAATCAATACATTTAATAGCTGGATCAATGCAACTAGCGAAACCAATAATGCAATTAGCACTGACTAAAATTTATTCATCCCTCAGACTAATAATTAAACTGTCTAAAGCTCTCAGCAATAGCCTTGGCATTTATGTCTTATATTTTCATGTGATCATGAAGCATTTTCTTGGCATACTTTAAAACAGAGACCATAGATTTGACACCTACAGCATCCATGTGTCATTGAACATCTCAGAGCCCTGATGAGGTCTGGTCATTAGCATCCCAGAAAAGCTTGTTTAAACTGTTGACAACCAGAAATCACATTGAGTGTGTTTCTGGTGGACCAACCTCCTCCGCTTTTGCTCATCAAAATCATCTACTTTTCAATAATCCGTGTACTGCTGGGTGTAACGCAGTTGAGGTCAATATGCATTGATTATATTAGAAACAGAGATTGGGTAGATTGATAGAAACATCACAGTCACCAGTGAGGTTATCTCACTGCAACGTGCCAGTATGATTTTAAACAGATTTTATTACAAAATCACTGCAGAAAAAAAGCCTGTATCTGTCTGCTTTTTAAAACTAGCCACATAAAGCTCTTATATGCAGTTTAATTGAATACATATAAAATTTTCCTTGTTAATTATTTTTATTGTTTAGGTTTTTTGCTTTGTTTAGTTTTGGCATAGGAGGATAACATGCAACAAATGTCCTCAGCTGGATTCAAACTGCAGACATCACTGGGTGTCCAAGAGGGATACCACTAAGAGTGTGGACACCCAGGGCACCTTATTAGCAATTTGCCATCCAGCCAACCATTTGCAGAGTTGTTGGAGAGGCAGTCTTGCCTTGGCATGTCACTTTGCATTTTGCAAAATGCAAATTGACAGATGCAGTTACATTTCACACACAAAAATCAAACTACTTAACATAATGTATAAAATGGGTTAAATAATAAATGCAGAATAAGACATTAAAAAAACTAAACGGACATAAAACAATTTTAAAGTAAAAAAATTTAAAAAAGAGAAATATAATGAGCATGTACAAACAAGGTGGATAATGAGTATCTAAGATTCAGCCAAAGGCAGTGGAGAACAGAGGAGTTTTTAACCTGGTTTTGAAGTCGGAGCCAGGCTCACGTCTTGTGGAGGTTTATTCCTGCTATGTGGAGCGCAGTAACTAAATGCTGCCTCTTCATGTTTAGTTTAGACTCAGGGAGTGGAAAGGAGACTGCTACAAAACGAGCTTCAGCTGGTTCAAATGGTAACAAAGAGCCAGAGGTTTACTTTGGTCCCCAGATCCTTTAGGGGATTATAACGTTTTAATGACGACAAATATAAGGTTTGTCATGTTGATAATGCTGAGTTAATGAGAGACAAAGTAGTCCCTGTCCTGGAGGAAGGTCTGAAAAAGTCCAATACCCTTCTCTAGTTTGTTTAGTAGTACTACACAAAGATCCTTGAAGACCAGGAATGATTTTCTACCTGCAGTTTCTGGATGAATATCTTTCTTTACTTGTTCAGAAATCTATACTGGCCTACTTTAGTCAAACTTGTCCACTTTATTTCAAGCCAGTTTACAGCAGGCAACTCTACCGATTTTTCCTTTTGGTTCAGCTTCTCTTCCTGCCCTGTCTCCTTCTCTTTCCCCCCCTGCCCTCTTTGACCTTCTCTCTTCTTCCTGTCCCTTCCCCCACCTCAAACTACCCCCACCCTCTTTATCCAACTTCAGGGTAGAAACACACCAAATGCAGCGAGGCCACGAGGAACCGCCCACACCTCCCACACTCGCTGGCCCGTGCAAATTACTGCCGCCGTGACTGTTGGTGCTCTTTATTCCCACGATGATACAGATTGATTCAGGAGCTGCACTTGATTGTTTTCAGTAAAATCCTTAAAGCTGTGAACAGCAACACGCACTTGCTGTGATTGAGTGGTTATGATGCTGGGATCCATTTGGATTTCCTTACATTTTTGTCATAGTTTTCTCACTGTGCTGTGATTTTGTGAGGAGATGGAGAGAACTCAGCTTCACAGCTGCACACTACAACAGTGTAGATGGGAAAAAGCTTAAAAGTAAACAGACTTTTAACTTTTTTGTCGTGAGCACAGGAGGCCACATACTGCAGGGTGTGTCGCTTATGTGGAAAATGAAACGTGATAGGAAAGAAAAATTAAATCATAATAAATAAAAAAAAGGGTTATCCTGATGTTCTATTACAACAAATATATTTGTGAATTAGAAACTGACCTGGTTTGCAGAGATAGGTAATCTGACTTTGTTTGTAGTCTGCTAATCAGACTGTGCTGTCATTTCAGTTCATCATCAAGTATTTGAATCACTGAAAACGCATGAAATGTGGGCAGAACTGCAGAAACCCCAGAGTTTCCTATGATAATCTAATGTATAGGCTGTGAGTACATTTCACACAGGAGATTTGCAACTTTGCATTTTAATGCTGTACTTTCACATTACTTTCAAAACTTTCCTTCTTAAGTAGTACAGTAGAACTAAGGAGGAGGTTACACAAGAAAGAACCAAAGAATATGACAGCAGACAAAGTGTAAGATAATGTTATCCCGGATTTACATACTTATTTTCTGTTTGTTTGAATGCAAGAAAAAGTCGAATTTATTTTTAGTGTCCTTAGCGAAGTCTAAGTGCTCTACCCAAACGAACCTATACGCAAATTGTTTGAAAGTCGACACAGAAAAATAATTATGTTTGTAAAATCTCTGGTGTAATGTAATTACTGTAACATATTTTCCTTCGATGGGGAGTAAAGGCCAATCAGAACGGGTCCTGTAGGGAAAACAAACGCCGGGATTGGCTCAGACGCGGCATCGGTTTCAAGGCGCCCTGCGTTCTGTCGGGAGGGTGAGGGGGCTCTTGTGAATGGAGGGGGCGCCTGGAAACCGGTGGAATCTGCACGGAGTGAGGAGAGCGAGCCTCTGGACTTCCAACCGCTCAGCATGTGAACCGACGCGCCGCACGAAGTCAAGTCGAAAAGAAAAAAAAACCAATGGAAATATAATCCGTTTTTATTGTTTTTAATGTTTCTCGTTTTGCGTTGAGTAACAACGCGCTGGAATAATTTCGGGGTTTGCTTTACTTAGAGAAAATTGGACTTTTGAGTGTTATTTTCTCCGCATTGAGAATGAGAGTGGACTGCTTGGAGTCACTTACAAAGACCATCAAGAAGTCATGACACGACGAACGTTTCACTTGGATTTATCTTCGTAAAATACGAGAAAAGTCGACTGCGGATATTTCAACTTGAATTAATTGGCCTACACGCTAAGTATCGGGACAGTTGCTGCAGATTTTCTTCGCTTTTCAGCTGTTTTTAAGTCGTCCTACTTGGATCAAAGTTTTTCCTTCCCTCCCCCCCTCCTCCTCAACTATGGCGGCGGCCAGGTCCACCACTGGCTCCGTTTTGCTGCGGATCATGTGGCTGGTGTGCGGGCTGTACTTCTCACCCACTTCTGCTCAACATTACAACAGTGAGAGTGGAATATCCGTCCCAGAACACGGGTTTTGCCAACCCATCTCCATCCCGCTTTGCACCGACATCGCCTACAACCAGACCATCATGCCGAACCTCCTGGGCCACACGAACCAAGAGGACGCCGGACTTGAGGTGCACCAGTTCTACCCGCTGGTAAAGGTGCAGTGCTCGGCGGATCTAAAGTTCTTCCTCTGCTCCATGTATGCGCCGGTATGCACCGTGCTGGAGCAGGCCATCCCCCCTTGTCGGTCTCTGTGTGAGCGTGCACGACAGGGATGTGAAGCCCTGATGAATAAATTCGGCTTCCAGTGGCCGGAGCGACTCCGCTGCGAGGCTTTCCCCGTCCACGGAGCCGGCGAGATCTGTGTCGGCCAGAACACATCCGAACCCGGCAGCCCGGCCTCCTCGTCTTCCCCCTACGAACCCGGACCGGTGACCCTCCCCCCAAACATTGGCCGGCCGAACCAACGCCCGCCCCAACACAACCAGCACCACCAGTTCTCCTGCCCTCTGCAGCTGGAGGTACCTTCCTATCTGGGTTACCGCTTCATGGGGGTCAAAGACTGCGGGGCCCCGTGTGAGCCCAATAAACCGACCGGGATCATGTATTTCCGGGAGGATGAGGTGAAATTCGGTCGGCTGTGGGTTGGCATATGGTCCATCCTGTGCTGTGTGAGCACCCTATTCACGGTGCTCACTTATTTAGTGGACATGAGAAGGTTCAGGTACCCCGAGAGGCCCATCATCTTCTTATCCGGCTGTTACTTCATGGTGGCGGTGGCCTACGCTGCTGGATTTTTCCTCGAGGATAAAGTAGTTTGTGTGGATAAATTCAAGGAGGACGGCTACAGGACCGTGGCCCAGGGGACTAAAAAGGAGGGCTGCACCATCCTCTTCATGGTGCTGTACTTTTTTGGCATGGCCAGCTCCATCTGGTGGGTGATTTTGTCCCTGACTTGGTTCCTCTCTGCCGGGATGAAATGGGGCCATGAGGCGATTGAAGCCAACTCCCAGTACTTCCACCTGGCCGCATGGGCTGTCCCGGCCATCAAAACCATCACCATCCTCGCCATGGGCCAGGTGGACGGCGACGTCCTGACCGGGGTGTGTTTCGTGGGGATCTTCAACGTGGACGCCCTCCGCGGGTTCGTCCTGGCCCCGCTGTTCGTCTACCTGTTCATCGGCACGTCCTTCCTCCTGGCCGGCTTCGTGTCCCTGTTCCGGATCCGCACGATCATGAAGCACGACGGCACCAAGACGGAGAAGCTGGAGAAATTGATGGTGCGGATCGGTGTGTTCAGCGTGCTCTACACGGTACCGGCCACTATAGTGATCGCCTGTTACTTCTACGAGCAGGCCTTCAGGGAGCACTGGGAGCGGACCTGGCACATGCAGACCTGTAAGCGCTTCGCCGTACCCTGTCCGGTACACAACTTCGCCCCCATGACCCCGGACTTCACCGTGTTCATGATCAAATACCTGATGACCATGATAGTCGGGATCACCTCGGGTTTCTGGGTCTGGTCCGGGAAGACGCTCCAATCATGGCGGAGGTTCTACAAACGCCTTAGCAACGGTAACCACGGAGAGACAACAGTGTAAAGTTGGAGGATGAAAAGGCAACAAAGCCACGGAGTTTTTGGATCTAACAACCACGAAAAAGAGGTCAAATAGCTTTCATTTTTTTAAATGCTACTTTTTGGACACATTTTTGATCGGATTTTTGTGTTTTCAGGGTTGTGACAGCAACTCAGGCTTTTGAACACAACCAAACATTGATCTATATTCGGTAGAAGTTGGATGAATTTTCTGTATATTTTCTTTTTGTTCTCTTTTGTTTCTGTCATCATCAGTCAACCCCCACTTCTGGCATTTGCATCTTTTTGGAATATAAACCGGTGTAAATTGCCACACTGGTCCCTGAACTGTAACACAAGGCCGGTGAAGTTACCTTTAATATGAAATTCCCTACTTATTATCGATTATATCCTTAATATTACAGTTTGAATGTACCTCTTGTCTACTCTGGTGAGAGTTTCTCAGTGGAAAACAGCTCAACAGAAAAGACTGATGGGTAATGCAGTGTGCTTAATCTGTCCATGCTGCAGCAAAAAAGGTCATGGGTTTGATCCCTACAGCAGCCACACCCTCTGACTGTGATTTCATTGTTTAGAGAAGCTGGGACTATACATGTAAGTTTATGTTACTCTGCTTTTAGTTGAAAGACTGAAATGCTTTAATACTGTGTTAAATATTGCAGAGTACAATCTTGCCTGTTTTAATCCGAGGAATAACGTATCAACTCTGCCGTCATGTGCCAAGTGGCTGCCCAGAAATCAAAACTATTTTTCCCCATTTTTAAAAACTTTTTGTTTTTCAGACTGATGAATATTTGCTCCTGTATTGAATGTTCACTCCGAAGGTGAATGAAGTTTTGTATTGGTTTGCACAGCTATCCTAAAGGTTACAAGTGTTTTAAAATGTCTGATCCACCATAACATGACCTGGATCTAACAGTTAAAAGAGACCACACACACACACACACACTCACCGGCCTCCACTCTCCGTAATGGAGACACAACAGCTCATTGTTTGTCTCCGTGTGTGGTCTCTCAACTGTTGGATCTCCCATCAAAAACACTAAGCTTTTAAGACACCCAAAGCACCATTTCAAAGATCCAGATTTAATCCGTGGAGGTGGAAATGGCTGCTCAGGATTTCTAATGTTATTTTATCCTGGATAAAGATGACTGTACACATTGACACCTGTTTTCTGCCCACTGTTATGGAATCTGCCTTAGTCCTGTATAGTTTTACTCAGTGTTAAAATGGTTTCCACAAACAGACTGAACATTTTTAAAGAAAGAGTTTTTAAAGAATTATAGTTTTAGTGTCTACCTTACAAAAGCCTTCAGAACACATTTATTTTCTCTTTATGTAGGAACCAGATTTACCCTGTTGTAGCAAACACTAAGAAGGAGGTCAAAGGTCACAAGCATGTAGGAATTTTTTTTTTCTTTGAGAGAGTGCAGTGGAGACAGACTGTGCAGCAGAGGTGGAGTCTTTTTACCCGGGACAGAATCAGTGGAGATAATGTAACAGTATTGGTGAGATTAAACATTCAATCTACTTCACTAGTTCATAAAAAATATTTTCAAAAATTCATTTCTTTTGATAGAATTGCAGGAAACCTGTCAACTAAATGCTCTTACCATTAAAATAACATAACCCACCACTGTGTTTCAGAAAAAATTGAGTCGTGGAAACTCAAGAGTTTTAATTCAAGTCAGGGAAAAAGTTACTGGCAGTAATTTAGTCTCACTATTAAATACAGTACATTAGCTATTTGAGCTGGTTTATTTGTCTCAAGTATAAAATAAGAAAGAGTTTGGAAACCTGAGCAGAAAAAGCATGTTTTTATCTAGACTGAGTCATCTGCAAAGCAGCATACGATCAGCAGAAGCTTTTGTTTCTTGTGGTATACCACATTTTCTCTACATACATCACATAACGATGTTAACACCCTGCAGCAATGAGGGAAAACTGACAGCAGTATGACCATATACCTGGTGCTGTAGTCATTTTTAATCTCTAAAACTGTGCTCCCACATCCACACATGCTAATACTAGAATAGACTACGTGCCAATCCTCATAAAACAGTCTGTATACAAAAAAAACATCACATCTCCCATGTGAACGTACTACATACCTCAAACCCTGGTTAAAATTAGCATGTGGGATGGAGCACTTCATATGAATCATCTCTCATCCATCGTGCTCTTACCGAACAAGGCAAAAACATTTTGTGAGCTGAGATCTGCCAATGTCAATGATACCAGGCCAACCTGTTTGTCTTGTACCGAGTTTTCAGAAGGAATATGAGAGTGTTTGTGTGTATTTTTTTTTATCAGAGCATATGCAACCTACCAAGTAAACACAGACTGTTTTTTAAAAGGCATATTGTATTTATGGGGATACTCTTTTTTTGTCTTTTTTACTTGTTTTTTTAATCAGGATAAGCCTGTTGTACGTGTACAGTTTGAATAAAAACGATAAGGTTTGTATTGTTTTGTCAGCGTATGTGTTATTTGTTGTTAAATAATGCAGCAGTGCATAAACAGGGGTGCAACTACATATCACACTTAGAGCAAGATGGTGCTGTGTTTTTGACCACCTACGCCTACAAGTTGGGTCTTTATTACTTTCACTTAACACCTAAACGTTAAGGCACACCAGTAAAAATACTTTTCATGCATGGACAGGACACATGATTGTTGAGACATTAGCAATGACACAAGCAGTATTGTGGGGCAGTGAAGCAGGGAATGTGGCCGATGAGTGAACAACACAATTCTTACAATCCTCGAAATGTAATCAGTACCGAATTTATACCCATGGTTTTGTGTTAGTACCAAATGGCAGCGCTGTGTATCATGACACTTCTTTAATTGCACAAAAACAAGTTATTGTAGGTAAATGTGAATACAGTAAACTTATCACCTTGTTGCTTATGTTTTGCTGTGTTGTTCTCCAAAACTGCCTCACTCACAGAGCAACACAACTAATCTGACAACAAGCCTGAGGTTTATCTGCAGAGAGGGTCCTCATACTGATGCTGTTCTCCATTGAAAAAAAACCTCTTGAGGTGGCTGAGCAAATTGGATTAGTTTGTGATACTGCAGTGTCCTCTACAGATCAACACATACAAGTACACTAATGAGAATCTCTGTCAGTGTTGACCAGAGGGAAAAGAGCAAGACTGAGAACAGAACTAATTTATTCACTCACACAGAAATTCTGCTTCCCTGTTTAAAGTTTACACAAGCACAACAGTGATGCACAAAACTTATGAGGTAGCAGCAGCTCTTTAAAAGTGCCAAGGAGGGTATACAAAAGCTGTGAATATGAATACCTCATCTTAACTTCTAATCCAGTTTTGAATGTGAATGATTAAAATGCCACAGCACCACCTGCTGTTGTAGCTAAATACTGCAGTATACTATCTGTTTTCAGTTGTATTGTAATAAATCCCATAAGCATCACTTAGGGTGGTGACTGTAAGATAATAATGATACAAAGATAATATATCTATTCTACTCTGCATTTTTTGAAAAATATAGATGTTTCTAACAGTCTATTAAATTTATTTTATATTGTTTCCTCCATTATTTGAATATATCATTAGAAACAACAGGTTTCATCCTGAGAATAGGCGACTAAAGTGCTTGCTTCAAATTGTGTTGTGCTCTAAAAAGTCCTTGTAAAATCAAAATCACATAAAGGTGTTTATGTTTAAGAGAAAGTGATGTAGGCCAACAATAAAACTCTTCCATCAAGACAGCACAAACAACAAATGTTTATTTATTTATTTATTTATTTAAACATAGATCATCCGTTCACAGCTGTAATCTGTTAGTGGAGATAAACAGTGAAAATAAAATACACCTTTTTTGTCCCTTACTACAGGATGTGTATTTTTATTCATATCATACCAGCTGTAATATTTGCCCCAACTACCTTGGTACAAACACTGGGATAATAACCTGGTATGTCTTTATACATGTGGGATTTTACTACTTAAAGAACTAAAACCTTTGTCCTTTATTTCTACAGTGGATGAAGCGACAGTACAAACAGGGCTGTAGAGATAAGTTTGAACTTTTCATTAAGTTCAATGTTAAACAAAGTAGTAGCTGTAAATCACTGCACTGGCAGTGTTTGAGCACACAAGCTGGAAAAACTGACCTCTGGTGGCCACAACTAGAAATGCACACAGTGGTCTCTTTATCAGCAGTTACCTGGCCTGCTCTGACTTTATATGAGATCATATGAACTTTATGTTTTTTCAGGCTGTTAAACTTATTTTGTCAAACCCTTTTCATTCTTTTGTTCTATGATTTGAGTTTACCTGGTCAAGAAAATAATAATCATTTGATTGAATCTGGGGTAATACATACTGAACAACTTTGTTTTAGCATTAGCCTGTTTTTTAGTTTGCAGAATTGCCTCATTTTTGAACGTGCAACCACAAACTGATCCTCTGAATGGTTCAGGTGGGAAATTCAAACTTCTCTAACAATCATTTCTTGAGCAGCGGCCATGGCTTTACTGTTGCATTATGGAGGTGGCCTGTTAGGTGTTGTCTTTCCTTTATCATAACTGAGATGTTTGTGTGATTAAAACTGACTATTAGATTAGAGACAAAAAAACAGAAAATACTGCATGCCAGACTTTATAGACTTCTGACAGCAACTAACACGTGAATGTCTCTGTAAGGGCGCAAATATTAAACTATTCTTCCCACTGGATTCTATTCTTCCATTTTAAGATCAGTTTTTGTCTGTAGGAAGATGGGGTTGAGGCCAAACAGCAAATAAGGGCTGAGAGGAAAGGAAAGGAAATTTCAAAAGGTAGAGAATGAAGTAGCATTGAAAGTGGCAGGAAAAGAGTGTAACAAGCAAAAGTGGAAATAAAGTGGAAGCAAATAGTAGCCATAAAGAAGCAAAATGGCATCAAGCAGAGAAACCAAAGAAAGATAAAAATGAATGCAACAAATAAGAACATATAACCTATACATCTGAAATGAGGTCCAAAAAAAAGGTTCCAGTTTTTAAGTGGCACCACACAGAGCTCCAACCTCATGTAATAACCTTAGGATGAACTGGAGAAATAAGTGTGAGCCAGGCCTTAATACCTAACCTTTTTGTGTTTTGCACTTCAGTATAGTTCATATTGTTATGTACTGTAAATCATTGCCCCAGTACAAATACCAGTGTTCTCAGATCTCAGCAGAAAAACTTGATAAGTATAGCTGTATTATTGTCAACAGGGATGGTGGTCAAGGTGATAAAAATAAAACCCAGGTTGTTGGATCTATACTTTACTTTGTGTTGCTTCCCTGTAAAATTATGAAAGACAGATTAAAAAGTGAATTGTTAAAATCAAAGCAGCAGAATTATCACATAATTTAGTACCGGACTTAAATAGTTAAATTACTGGATACTACAGTGTCAATAATATCATGATTCATAATATCATGATTCAAACAGGTTACACTGTAAGGCATATTTCTTTTATTATGTATTATTCTTTATTCCATACTGTGTTTATGTGACACACAAAACTCTTTCATAAAAGTTTAGGTTGGACAAACAGTGGCCTGAGACACCAACATATTTCTTCTGAGACAGCCTGACGTGTTCAGTCCATACACATGAGATTATGGTGTTATTGAGATGAAAACAGTTAGCTGATGTAAGTCTCATCTATTGTGATGCAATGTCACAGAGATACAGAATAAACAAGATGATTAAGCCTCAGGGTCATTAGTCCACTAAACCTCTGTATCCCCAGGACATTTTATTGTTGACGTTATGCTCTGAGGCCAGCCGTCTCCATGCAGATGTAACTGTTGCAAACTCTTTACACAAAGAGAAGGTCACTGATGTTAGATACTGGATTAAAAAGGCCCAGAAAAACAGAATACCTATATGTTTTGATGATGATTTCTGATGATTTGGCATTGGATATATGGGATGTATATTAAGACTTTCAAAACACTTCATATTTGGATAAAAAAAATGGCAGGCAAACAGAGGGGATGATATAGAGGAAAATAAAATGTTTGTCTCCATATATGCACAATAATCAACTTTGTTGAAATGAAGGTCCAAGGGGTTTGTTCACAATCAGTTAGAAATATACTAAGTATTAATAAAACACTGAAGTTTTGTTTTTGCATGAAATAAAACATGTTTTCAGTGTGAACAACAGGCTGTATTTACAGCTTGGATCAACAGATCCTGGATCAACAATGATGATGAAACAACCAAAATTAATATTTTGGCATGATCACTAGATACAGTACAGTTTTCTTACAAAGTTCACTTTCCAATCTTATGTTTATTGTACAGTCTATCCATTCATAGGATCCTTGAATTAACGGTACCAGCTTACTGTCTGGTCAATCCTTAAACTTTCCTGCAATTCAATAACAACAAATAATGTTGTTGGATTTATTATCATATTTTTCTATTTTGGGCATGACCTTTTCATTATGTGTTCATACATGCAGTTGGTGAGATCAGCTTTAAAATCCAGAGAGGACAGGAGAAAGTTTATGCAGACATGTGTGCCACATTTATTGTGTTTGCTTAATGTCACAACTGCTCTGCTTTTTGACCTCATGTACGCTAGATATGGATCAGTGACTGTGCCACAGAGTGTAAAGAACTTCATGGCCATTCAATTTCTCATGCTTCCCCCTCTGCTCAACCCCATTATTTATGGACTTAAACTGACTCAGGTTCGCAGCAGTTTTTTAAGTTTGTGTACATACAACAAACAAGGCAAGGGATTAGGTTGATATATGATGAAACTGTGTTTTTGTGTCAGCCACTCTTTCTTAACAGGAGAAAGTAAATCATCAGCTTGATGTTTTTGACATGTGGCCTGATCTGTCTTTCAAAGCCAGGGAGTATATACAACTACATGAACCCTCTCTCTATTTCTGCTTCCAGAATTTGGTTGATGGCTAAAAACACATAATGCTTAGAGATATGAGCTCACATATTGCTGTATTTCTCACATATTCTTAAAACATTTCATATAGGTATTTTATGTGAATATTTCATTAGAAAAAATAGCCCTGTTGATGTCATGATTTTCCAGCCGATGCAAATTTTCCAGCCGATGCAAATTCTTCACCTCCACTGACTGCTGAAAAAATGTATATAATAGTGATATATAATATTTTTACAACATTTAGGCTGCATTTTAACAATAATCAAAAAACTTAAACTCATTCAAGTTTGCAACAGTTTTTTTTTTTTAAGTTTGTGTGCATACAACAAACAAGGTCAGCCATTCTTTCTTTTTCCCTGTTACACAGGCATGTTTTCAGAGCTACAGCTGTTGTGTGCTGATTAAATATTTTCTAAAGTTTGTTAAATTGCAAATAATAACAATAACAACAACAACAACAACAATAATAATATTAATAATAATAGGAACAGGCTACTTTTTTTTTTTTTTTTAGACAGACAGACAGGTGGAGTTACAGCAGCTAGATGTGACGTCAGGACTTTATGTCTCTATCACACACCTGAATTTAAGGTGGAGCTGTCTTCTCTAATATCTATACTCACAACTCAGCTGTGTCTAACATTGATGCAGTTGGACATATACTGACACAGTGAGCATTTCTACCAATGCATTGCCTCATGTCATCTAAATGCTGTTTATCAGTTTGACAGTTTTGTGTTGGTGTACTCTTTCAAAATGACTAATACATCTAGTATAGCTGTATTTTCACTGTCTGGCTTCAATGCTACAGTCAACTATAGAGTCACACTTTTCTCTCTCACTTTATTATGTTACTGTGCAATTTTGTTGGTAAATGTGTCTCTCATTTTAACCATAATCCTGGATCAAAACCTACATGAACCCATGTATATTTGTTTGTGTAGCTTGTGTATCAATGGACTTTATGGGACAGCAGGCTTTTACCCAAAATTTGTTTCTGATCTTCTGTCTGATATTCATGTAATAACATATGTGGGATGTTTTTTGCAAGTCTTTGTTATATACTCTTACGTAAAGGTTGACTACTCTACTCTAGTTCTAATGGCCTATGACAGGTATGTGGCCATATGTCGACCACTGGAGTATCACTCTGTCATGTCTGTGCAAAGGACTGCTGTGTTAATTTGTCTGTCCTGGCTTGTTCCTCTCTGCTGTGAGGTAATGGTTGTAACTTCGACTTCCAAACTGAAATTATGTGGCTCCCACATTCAGAAACTTTACTGTGAGAACTGGTCAATTGTTAAACTTGCTTGTAGTTCAACAACAGTAAACAACATCGTTGGACTGTTTGTTATATCCTTCTATTGTGGGCATGTCCTCCTCATTTTAGGTTCATATATGCAGCTGGTAAAATCAGCTTTGAAGTCAAAAGAGTGCAGGAGAAAGTTTACACAGACATGTGTGCCACATTTATTATGTTTGCTTAATGTCACATCTGCTCTGCTCTTTGACGTCATGTATTCAAGGTATGGATCAGCATCTGTAGCACAGCATGTAAAGAATTTCATGGCCATACAGTTTCTTATGATTCCACCTCTACTCAACCCGATTATTTATGGGCTGATCCTGACGAAAATTCGAAGTAGACTATCTTTGTTCATGATGGCAGGTCAAAAGTCTAAACTGAGAGTGAAGGTTTGACATATGTAACCCCTACACAATAACTCTGTTTGACTAAATAAAGTGTTGTTTTGTTTGTGCGATTCTCCTGTTGTTCTGTCAGGCCTCTGTAATGTTGATGAATTCAAATATGGCACACTTTTTACTTTTCCACGTCATTAACAATGATACTGTTGTATTCATCATTATATGTATTGATTTGGTTGTTCGCTATTTATTCTTGTTTGTTTAAAAACAGCTTTAACATCCAAAAAGGATTAAAAAGGCAGAGATGACGTGTTTGACATATACTCCTGTTCCTGTATGTCAACTAATTTATCTCCATCTATTATTTGATTGAGTGACAAAGAGTCATTATAATTTTTGAAATGCAGAATTAAACATCAATCAAACAAAAAGCTGCTTGTCTTGCCCCAGGCCACTGTCATTGAAAGCAAATGTATGCAGTAATAGTGCAGACTATACTAAGAATAATGCAAGATATTGAGTTCTTATATTTTGAAAACAAACCTATGCTCTTGTGTTGGTGAAAGACAGGTCAGTAGTCGTACCTGTTGAAGAAAAAAAAAACTACACAGCAGGAAAACACTATCAACCTTATAAACCACATTTTAAAAATATGTTTATTTTTAATTTTTAAAAATACATTTATAATTTGTTTTTTTTTAATGCTCAGTCATATTCAGTGACATAAAGCTTTGACTGGTTTGTGCAAATCTAACGACATACAACAAAAGCTTCTGAATCTAAATTATTGACTTTAGAACAATCAATTTGCAAAACTCTTTCATTAAGGCTTAAAATATAAATATAACCTTTTAGGCTGATCGTCCCAGCTGCACCATTTTTCTTTTTTCTATGTACCCATGTAAAATGAACACATGCGGCCTGGACCTGGAAAAGGTCTCATCCTTGGTTAGCCTTTAAAGTGTCAGCCAATCAGACACCAGAAATAAAAACTGTAACATCCAGTCATAGATTTCTCATTTAAGCTCTGTTCAGCATGACAACATTTGGACATATAATGGCCAACAGTGAATACCATAACCTTTTCAAAGCATTGTATTGATGTCTTTTAAATACTTCTCGTCACTTTGACAATTTCTTTTTAAGGATTATACTAAAATGACTAATACATCTAGTATAGCTGTATTTTCACTGTCTGGCTTCAATGCTACAGTCAACTACAGAGTCACACTTTTCTCTCTCACTTTATTATGTTACTGTGCAATTTTGTTGGTAAATGTGTCTCTCATTTTAACCATAATCCTGGATCAAAACCTACATGAACCCATGTATATTTGTTTGTGTAGCTTGTGTATCAATGGACTTTATGGGACAGCAGGCTTTTACCCAAAATTTGTTTCTGATCTTTTGTCTGATATTCATGTACTATCATTTGCAGGATGCCTTGTGCAAATCTATGTCATATATTCCTATGCAATGGTTGACTATTCTGTTTTAGCTCTAATGGCCTATGACAGGTATGTGGCCATATGTCAACCACTGGAGTATCACTCTGTCATGTCTGTGCGAAGGACTGCTGTGTTAGTTTGTCTGTCCTGGCTTGTTCCTCTGTGTGCAGAGGCCTGGATGATATCTCTGACTTCCAAACTGAAATTATGTGGCTCCCACATTCAGAAACTTTACTGTGAGAACTGGTCAATTGTTAAACTTGCTTGTAGTTTAACAAAAGCAAATGACATAGTTGGACTGATTTTTATTGGTTTCTATTGTGGGCATGTTCTCTTCATCGTGTGTTCATATGCACAGGTGGTAAAGTCAGCTTTCAAATCCAGAGACAGCATGAGAAAGTTTACACAGACATGTGTGCCACATTTATTGTGTTTGTTTAATGTCACAACTGCTCTGCTTTTTGACATCATGTACGCTAGATATGGATCAGCTTCTGTGCCACAGCATGTAAAGAACTTCATGGCCATACAGTTTCTTACAATTCCACCTGTTCTCAACCCGATTATTTATGGACTGATCCTGACTAAAATTCGAAGTAGAATCATGTATTTGTATGTAATGACAGGCCAAAGGTTTAAATTAAGACTCAAGGTCTGAATTGAATTAAATTGAATTGAAAGTCTGATGTGTCAGTGTTCCTCTATTATGAAACACAGCTGACAACATTTATCACTAACTTTTTTCTGTTTTGGAATTGACCTATTCTTTGTGTGTTTCTATGATCATGTTATTAAATCTGCATTAAAATTCAAAGAGGTCAGGAGAATGCTTTTGGAGAAACCTTTTCCTTATAATATCTGCTTATTGCCTCAACAACTACTAACAACATAGTTGGATTAATTATTGTCCCCCTCTATTGTGTGTATGTCCACTTCATTGTGTGTTCATATGTACAGCTGGTAAAATCAGTTTTGAAGTTAAAAGAGGGCAGGAGGAAGTTTACACATGCCACATTTATTGTATTTGTTCAATGTCACAGCTGCTTTGCTTTTCGATATAATGCACTCGAGGTATGGATAAGCATCTATGCCACAGCATGTAAAGAACTTCACAGTTTCTTATGATGCTCGATTATTTATGGCATGATCCTGACTAAAATTTGGCACAGAATGGCAACTTTGTGTGTGATGGCATGTTAGAGATTTAAATTGATACTGGAAGTTTATTCATAAAATCACTTTACTGTCTTGGGGTCACCAAGACACCATACTGTCATGAGGTCTCAATGTACAGACAAAGTAGTCAGTTTCTACAATCCAACCTGAATACTCTGTTGTGGTCTACTCACACATGGAGCTCAAGTATAAATCTGGAGCCTCTGTGTACAGCATCTGAGTCAATGTATGTTCACCTTCTATTGGCTGATTTTATTTTAAATAACGCCATGATATTGCAATAACACTGGTATGATCATGGAGACAGTGCCTGTGACCCTATGTTTTTTTTTTAAATACCTCTTTCAGTAAGTATGTAAACAGGGTCATGGGAGATGTTTAAGACTGATTAACTGAAGTCAGTTTCATGTATTTGTAATTAATTAATCTCACTATCATAATGCTGTTTTTGACATACTTTTTTATGTATTTGATGCTTTCTTATGTAATACTGTAATACTAATACTGTCACAATGACAGGAAGAGAATAATTTAATGACAACTACAGTGGCATATGTGTCATGGTGTGACGATACACTCAGACAATACATGATATTGGGCTCATGAAAACGAGACAAGATTTTAACACTATTTTTATGAAAACTTCAATGACAAAATATATGACTGCAAAGACAGTCTTTTATTTGACTCAAAGTAACAAAATGCAAAACAATGCAGGTGCATTTTGAAATGTCTGTGTATGAGTTTCTTCTTACTGAAGCTGTGTGTGAACCTCTAACTGAACTCCTTTCCACAAATGGAACATAAGAAATAAAGACAGTATAAGAAAAACAAATAAAACTACATTTTCCTTATCCATTTATCTTTAGTTTAGTCTTATTTTTTAAATACAAATAATAAGGTACTACTCAATACTGTGCAAACAGAGACTGACCAATCTTTTCTAAAAGCATGATACACAGCTAAGAGATGGTTACAGCTACACAGCCCAGCCAAACAAATGGTCATGTTCTTTTTCAAGAATGGGTGTCTTTGCATACTAATTGCCATTTATTTTTTCTACTGGGTATCCAAAATGTTGTCACACAAACGATTTAAAAGTGGAGGGGGCATCTGGTCATGCTAGCTCTAGCTGGATACCGTCTCGAGAGACAGCTTTTCACCTCGACAAGAAATATCATCATGTTTTAATATCACAAGATCTTGTGGCACGAGATCTCGTCCCACCCCTAATGGACAGCAATTTACAATGATGATGATGAAATACAAGTGATGTAATTACCAGTGTCCGGACTGACTTGCATATCTTCACCATACTGTAAAGCTCAGAGCTGATGAAAGGCTGCTGTTATGGGTATCATTACTGTGACCTCCCTGGTGTACCTCACTGGAAAACAACAGGCCTCAGGGGACAGGGTTGGCTACAGCCAGCTAATTATGATCCGGTCATACATGTGTCTCACAGGGTGGCCTGCTAAACAAAAGCTTTGACACTTTTTATAATTAGAGAAAAGACAATTTAAATTATTCACAGTGTCATATTTTTACAATTTACCAGTGCTGTGATTATAAGATAACACTGAATTTGACAGCTGTCAAAGATCATCACCCTCAGAGGGGTTACTGAAGTTGTTGTTTTTAAGGACTGACGTAGACTACATGTTGTTGTTATGGTAGAAGTGGTCAACAGGTCACTGGCTCCTTTCTCCTCTGAGAGCAATTAGTAGAACAACACCACTCTGGAGAGCCAGATCTGGGCTCTAATTCACACATACAGACCCTTAAGCCAGTGTACTGTCAGTCTGAAACAGTAATACATACATCAAACCACATTTATGTTTTATTCTCTTTTATACTGTTCATTGAATTCAGTTGCTAAATTTTCATGGGTCTGGCTTGTTAGTTAGTTTATGCAAACCATAAAACCCAGAAACAATTATTTGCGACAGAACTGTGTTTAATGCAGTCAGTATAATAACCACCCTAAGCTACAGCAACACAATGTCCATAGAGCTGATTTAACACATCTCAGACACAATGTCAACTTAACATTACAAGCGCCTGTACTTCAGGGCTTTTATATATCTGTAATTAGTTACTTGCTAAATAGATCTTGACACATCTTTATATGGACTGGGATCCTATCAGATGGGACTGCTCCGGACTTATCACTAGATGCTGAACTATCCAATACCATCAAAAAGTATCAAACTAATGTCACTGTCGTCATAGTTTATGGTGTTCTGACACCTTCTTCATCACACAGGGTTACATGTTATCACTGCATCTTCGGAACTCCTGGCCCCCATTTTCCTGTCAGCATAAAGCTGGTGTTTTGGAGCAGCAGAGGTTGTGTTCATACTGATCCGAAGAAACTGAAATTTTGTCTCTTTGTGTTTCCTATTGCAAATGCAAAGCATTTTTTCTAATTTTAGTTGGAAGAGCTGTGGACGTACATTTATCAAAACACCGATTACGAAACAAATTTTCATTGATAGGTGCATCAAATTACAACTTTCAATGCAATCAAAATTGAATCTAGGGTTGATTCAAGGGATTAACAAAGCAGTAGATTTTGATTAATCTACACATGCACTGTTCTTCGGGCCACATCCTGCTTTAATTATAGTCCCCCTAATTAACCATGTTTATATTCTTTCATTTACTCTGTGACATGAGCAACAGCAGCCCACATACTTAAATAACTGGAGTTACATCCAGGCAGTATCCTGTCTCAGAGATCTATGACTGTGATCTATATAAATTCATATCAATTACAGTGGATTGTAATGGACAAGGTTTCATGTCAAAGAAAAAAAAAGTAAATCATATCATATATTAGAAAATTCTCAATGACACCTGGTGATTACTGTGCTGTAAATGGTAGTCTGTCTCTGGTTTGAGTGCAAGTAGTGCATTGTAACGTTTTGATCATACATATTAGAATTCATTGTATTTGACAAGTATCCATTCTGATATGGCTGCATTTCTTCATGAAGGAGCAACCTACAAACTTGGATGTGTATGACTTTTTGTGTATAATAAAAAGTCCATGAGAAAAGACACTTGTGTGAAACAATACATTGAGTGGTCTAGCTGTGTTGGCAATGCTATTAGATGAATAATGTTAAAAAACATAATGCTCTGTCTATTAAATATACTCTATTGATTAGGCCTGTGTTGCACTGCAGTTTACATGTTTATACCAAGACCAATCAAGTAATCAAACAATCAAATCAATCTATCACTCACAAACTTCAAAATACAGAACAACAATGACAACACAATCTTGGGCCTAATTGAGTGGTGTGCAGTGAGCTAGGACCACACAAGGGACCACTGAGCTACTGGTCTGGACCAAAAAGTGGACCACTGGTTCATATTTATGGACAGTTAAATTAAATAGATAGCATAATTGATAGATAAGATAGAGAAATCACTAGCGTCCAGTTTAGCATTAGTCACTGGACAAACAACTGGATTGGCTACAACCCTGCTAATACTTTCTATTGACTTCATTTTGTACAATGTACAGCTTTTGACATGTGGCTAGAAGAGAGCACTTAAGTACCTACAACCTAATGTGATGCTTTGTGACATTTTTATTGGTAAAACATATGGAGATGCCTGGAAGTCATACAAGCTTCCTTTTGAAGTCTGATGATGTTCTAAGTTATTTCATCTTACTGCGTCAGTGTATGGCAGTGAAAAATAGCAGTTCCTCACCTTTTCTTTTGTGAATTAAGAATTCTTTTCCTTCTCATTTTCAGTAAACTTATATATATTGTCAAAAGATTATAGCCATGAGTTACGTGGTTAGTTGTTTCTGCATGGCTGTAGGAGGGAGGACATGATGAAATGCTCCAATAGTAAAATAATGTGGTAACACCTACCAGGGCAGACAAGTTAAAAGTGGCTGAACACCTCCCACAACCTTCAGTTGTGTTTATCTATGTATGTACTAAATGTACTAAATAGCTTGACAGGTGTAATTCTTTTTGTTTAAAAAAAATGTGTGATGCTGCCTGTTTAGTTCATTTAGATTGCTGATTGTGATAAGAGATTATTAGAACAGATATAGTTACTTTTTCTCTCACAACAGAGAGGTCCTTTGACTTAGAGAATGGAAAACAACACTCTCTCCTACTTTAACCTCACCATGTTCATGAACATTAGACACTACCATTATCTAGCCTCTGTCTTTTTCCTCCTGCTCTACAGCTTTATTTTGTCTGCAAATCTTTTCATGATGTTGATAATATCACAAGAGAAAACGTTGCATGAGCCCATGTATATTTTCATTGCATTTTTGTGTTTCAACTCTCTGTATGGTTCTGCTGGTTTCTTCCCCAGATTCCTCATGGACCTTTTATCTGAATCTCACTTGATCTCACGTCCAGCTTGTTTCACTCAGATCTATGTTATTTACACATATGCTTCCTATGAAGTGACTATACTCAGTATCATGGCTTATGATAGATATGTTGCTGTTTGTCATCCTTTACACTATCACAGAAAGATGACCTCTAAAACTGTCTATGCATTGGCAGTCCTTGCTTGGATATGTCCAGCCTGTAATCTTACAGTAACTGTTGTTATGGTTGTCAGGCTTCCTCTGTGTGGTAACAACATACAGAAGGTATACTGTGCCAGCTGGAATATTGTAAAATTATCATGTGTTACCACTGCTGTTAACAATCTTCTTGCTATGTTGGGGGCCATAACTGCAGCCTTTCTTCCCTTTGCTTTTATCTTGTATACTTATCTGAGAATTGTTCTTGCTTGCTGGAAAAACTCAGGGGAAGTCAGGGGAAAAGTATTACAGAGTTGTGTTCCACATGTTTTGTCATTTGTGATTTATTCCATCACTTCATTTAGTGATACAGCCTTGAGCCGACAAAATATGGAAGAGATTAATCCATTTGTAGGCCATAATGTTGTCAATAGAATTTCTTGTCATTCCTCCAGTTTTGAATCCTCTCATATATGGCCTTAAATTACCAGAAATTAGAAGACACATTTTCAGGGTGCTATGTTTAAAACCCCAAACCAAGAAGAATTCCTCTAGAACATTAAAAAAAATTTCAGGGGCAAAGTGATCCACAAAACTCATGAGGGATGTCTAAGTACAATGTATCTGATGTCTTAATCAACTTACACTATGATCAGAACTAAGCTAATTTAAAATGTGTCTCTGTTTAGTTTGACTACAACATTATAATAATAGAAGTCATGGAATAGTATGCGGAGTGAAATGTGTGATGTACATGAGCCTTTGCTTGATGTGCACTGATAAATGAGGGTGGTTTGTTTCCAGTTGAGATTGATGTGAATTTTAATTTTCTTAAACTTGCTTAAATCATGATGTCATCCACACATATTGTATCTCATTCATAAGACTACATCTAGTAAATTGATTCTTTGACATTTAAATCTTAAACTTAGCACTTGATGTGTACTGATTATCAGGAGTAGGAGTAAAAGTAAAATGATGGTGCCTACTGTTATTCCTTCATCTCTGAATTCTCACATATGGCCTTAAGTTACCTGCTGTTAGAGGACAAATTTTAAGACTGAACTTTAAAAAAAAAAAAAAAAAAAAAAAAACCAATAGCTCAAAACATTTTGAACAGGTATAACTGTAACCTTTGTCATAAAAGAAATAGGAAAACTATAAGATGAATGAACATGTCACATTCTCTTGGTTTGCTATATGTTAAATGTATAAATAAAAATTACATTGTTTGCCTACGGGGTTGCTAAGACCACAGAAGCACACAGAAAAGGTTCTTTTTGGAGGCATGCATATGATAAAGTGATTGCAGCATTACCAGGTTCTGGTTAAATTCTGTTGAGAGAGGCTATGTTTCAGTGTTGAATTTTACTGTTGTCAGCATACTAATGGAAAAATGAAACAGGCAAAACAACCAACTTGGGAAATTAGCAATGATTTTACTTACTACTTACAGAAGCATTTGTGCAATACGGATACCAATATAGATTTTAAATGCAGTCACAAGATATTATCTATGAGCTAAAACACCCACTTCCACACATCAGCATCACCTATACAGCTACATTGGCCAAAAATCAATATTTTTTGCTTGCACTTTCCCCAGATAGGTATTCATCTTGTGTTGTGTTGAGTGTCAAGCCCTGTTCGAGTGTTGTAGTGGAGTGATGTGTTGTTGATTATTGTGTGTTGTGATCCGTTGTACCCGTCTTGAATAATACAGGGGTCAAAATTGACAGCACAGGGGAACATAGTTAATGTCAAAGAAATAAATTTCCATAAACACCTATATCACCAAATCTGTCCCTAAACTATGTCAACATCCAATTGGTGTATGCGTCTTACAGTAAGATCATAATAGCATACCACAGTCAGCTGATTCACAAAACCAGATGGATCCTTGTCTGGTTTTGGAAACTGCACAACCATGGCACACAACTCAGTGGGGGTCCAAGGCCTATATGTGGACTTGTAGAGCTAGTCCCCCCCAAATTTCTTAAAAACCTATAACTTACTTAACTCTTACCAGTACAGCTTTAAGACAGAATCAGCAACAGGGTCTAATTTAGAGATGACTATTTACAGCACAGACTTCCTCACACACAGAGAAGAAGGGGAAGGAGAAAAGCCTTGCCTTCTTATATGATACGAGTCGACTCTGTTGACCTTGTTCTCTGTAGTGTTAAGATGTCCAAGCTCAGTCCTGCTTGCAATTAATAAATGTTGGTGATTCTGGTGCTGTGTTTTTTAGTATTGTGTGTCGTGTTCTTACACTTGTGCTGATCAGTGTAGGGGAAATTTAATTTGACAACACGGGAGAATGTAGTTAACATCAAATACAAAAATAAATACTTATCTGTGTGTATACACATACAATGGTCCTGTGAAATCACTTTTGCAATGTTTCTATGTTGTGTCTTATCTGTAGGTGACAGTTTAACTGTGAGTGGAGTATGGCTGTTTCAGTCAGTGGAGGATACTGGCTGCTGTGGCACTGTAGAGTCTGGTGGCAAGACAGCAAGCACTTTGAGGCATGTGGTTGGATGAATCTGTGACTGTTTAGGTGGTATATAGTTAGCGCAAAAGCTTGCAGGACTTGTGTTCCCAGAACATACATCTTGTCTGAGGTTCACATTGTTCATTACTGGCCATAGTTTGTGTTTGATCACCAGGTGAGTTGTGAAAAGTTGGTAAGCCAATTTTCATAGATATTCAGACTTGTGCAGTCGGGATGTCAAGGCAGTGTGCAGGGCTGGGTGAGCTTAGGTCAGGCCACAACATTCCAGGCTTCCTGAAGGTTGGATAGCTGACTGAAACAAGAAAAACACAATCTGTTAGTATGACGCAAGCAAAGATTATCAAGAAATGGATAATATGTCTGAGAGGACACACCTGCAGCCATCAATCCTGTGGCACAGACGCATCATCATAAAGGAGCGTTTTGGTACAGCTTGACCTTCCTCATCTTCACAGCTGTCCAGGACACAACTTCTCTGGGTCACAGCATCCCACATTGAATTTTCTGGAGCCATGGGAAATTTCTGAAACTGCTGCAACCTCCAGCACCATATGGCTTGGGCAACCTACAACTATTCTACCAAAAAAAAAAAAATAAAATAAAATACAATGAGATGTATTCATTTTCCCGTAATTTATCAGATCCTGTAACAATGCCTCTGATCTCTTTGAGTGGAGTAATCAAATTCTGCAGGAACAAAGTTCTTTTGTTTAGATACTCCAATAGGATCATTGTTTATCAAATTTGTAGCCACATAGAAAACACCAGGGGAATATCAGATGCTGGCATTGGGAAGTAAAGAAAATAAAGACTTTCTCATTGGGCTCTGGATGTCAAGGCCAGCCTTCTTAGCACAAGTATTAAACTTTGTATTAGAAAGCTTACTTCAAAAAATTCTGTCTGATTTAAATTGACAGGACCCTTAAGACAAGGCTGAATTCTCAGAACTCAACAAGAGTGTGAGTACCACAGCTGACCTTTTTGCTACAGAAGGGATTTTGGTATCAGGGCTTCCTTGAGAATACTGGAGAAAATTCATGTCCACTCCCTGGGAAATCCTGGGCCAAACTGAGGCCTGCCACAATAGGCAGTGGCCACCATATGCATAACACCATCATTGTCCATCAATCTGACACTAGCCAGAAACAATACCATGACAGGTAAGAAACAACGCAAGAAGCAAGACATAAGATTTCTTGAGATTTATCCATCCCCAGACCAACTGCTGCTTCAAATACTCCAGTGGCCAAATACTTAAAGATTAGAAGTTGGTTGATTTTACATGTGAAATTTGACCTATATCCTGAATCTGAGTGCACTGACTACAACGTAGTTAGTAAAACACTGAAAAGGTTCAGTCTAGGTTTGTCAACTGGATGATAAAAATAAAAAAAAAACCTGTACTCTACTGTATAGTGTTTGATCCTTTGATCTCACCTTTTATTTGACTAATTTGCAAACCAAGACATCTGCCTGAAAGTCCAAAACATAGAGCTGACAACCTACCAAGATGACCAAGCAGGATTTGACAAATCTGAACTACATGTTGGATAACATCTGAACCTCCCTCCATCATCACCTTTCCAACATCAGCTCATAGGTGTCTGTGTTGCTCATCTGTAACTTCCAATAAACAATCTGACAGACACTCCACGCCATAATTGGCCAACTTAGCAAGTCTTTCAGGACAAAGCTTAATCCTGTGTCCTGGTTTGTTACACAGGAAACAGCTATCATACCCAGTTGTCTAGACAAAGTTCGTCCTCAGCTCCCAATTCTGTAGCCTCCCTAAAGTTCCTCCATCTGCATTAACCCTCATTTGGCTGCACATCAAACAATCCCACTGCATTTTCCCCAGGTCTCATTTTGTCATCATGCAGCCTTCCAACATTCACTGCTGCTATTGTCACATCTGCAAAGGGCGTCAACAGTGTTTTTAACATGTTTTGTAAGATGCAGCTGTAGACCATTGACAAAATAGACAACTTGAAATGCTTGACCCTGATTCGCCCAAATGCTTCAGACTCCTCACGCTATCTTCAAGTGGTAATGCTAAACATGCTTTCTTTCTGGCATATACATTAACTGGAGTTTTATATTACCCTTATACAGTTCTCTCTACAATCATCTCCAGTTGTTGTATGCGTTTTGGAGTAAGATTATAATAGCATACCCTGGTCAGCTGATTCACAAAGCCAGATGGATCCTTGTCTGGTTTTGGAAAATGCACAACCACAGCACACATCTCAGGAGGGGACTTACTTGTAAGGCTAGTTTTTTTCTTTAATACCTTTAGGTCACTTGTCAATTATATGTACAATTTTAGGACAGAATCAGCAACAGAATCTAAGTTTGCAATAATTCTACTTAAAGCACAGAATTCCTCACACACAGAGAAGAAGGGGAAGGAGAAAAGCCTTGCCTTCTTATGTAACATGAGTCGACTCTGTTGACCTTGTTCTCTGTAGTGTTAAGACATCCTAGCTCATTCCTGGTTGTAACTGCCAAATTTGGGGGAAAAAAAATATGTGGTTTGAAGCTTGCTCCAAATGTTGCTGATTCTGTCAGATTATGTGCACACAGAGAGAATTTAAGATCTCACTCTGGTATTGCCAGGCTAGGGTCTCTCAGAGTTAGCTCTGAAGACGTCCTGTCCAACCATGTCAGAAATCAAATGTGTAGACACTGACTTATGGTCAGTGTGAAAGAAGAGTCTGAAGAACCATTTGGACAAATCAGGGTCACACATTTCAAGCTATCTACTTTATCAGTAGTCTACTGTCACATCTTACAAAACATGTAAAATCAATAATGCTGAATTAGAAAATGGCTCCCTTTGCAGGTGTGATGAGCAGTAGTGAATACTGAAAAACAACATGAAGAGAAAAATGATACCTTGACACAATGAAGTGGGATTGTTTATGCACAGCCTAACAAGGATTAATACAGAGAGAGGAACTTTAGGGAGGCTACAAAATCAACAGCTGAGGAAGAACAGTGTCTAAACAACTGGCTAACAGCCGTTTCCTGTGTCACAAACCAGGACTGAGGATTAAGCTTTGTCCAGAATGGCTCTCAAAGCTGGCCAATTGTGGCATGAAGTATGTCAATCAAACCATCAGTTCTGGAAAATTACAGATGAAGGGCAACATATACCTGTTAGCCAATGCTTGAAAGGTGTAAGGGGGAAAGAGAGTTTCAGATGCTATCCAACCATCCAACATGTAGTTCAGACATATCAAATCCCACTTGATCATCTTAGCAGGATTGCCCACTATGTGTCTTGGACTTGCAGACAGACATGCTGAAATGCAAATTTGTCAAAAAAAAAAAAAAAGAGGCAAGATACAAAAGGGATCAAACAACAGACAATAGCATACAAGTTTTTCATCTTCCAAGTGACAAAGCTACAATAAAAAGAAATGAAAATGAAAATAAAAATATATCTTCCACAATGGAAATCTTATTTCCTACAAGTCCAACTTTATACCAGCTGTAACTCATTTAACACTACAGCTGTCTCCTGTAAATCTCATAAAAAATGATATAGGGCCAAATTTCACCTCTGTTAATGATGACAATACTTCATTTAACACATGTACTCTCCCTGCAGCATCTGGCTCTAATTTCAAGGAAAGTCTAAAAGCTCCAATTCTATGCCGTTTCTACTTCAAGACAACACCTACTGTACTAACCTTAAAACCTTCTCTAGAATTCAGTTGACAGTATAATGTTTCTATTTCCAGTATGTCAATACCAGGTAACTCAGTAGAGCAAATCGTAAAACATGGTGACAACTTGGTACACTTGACATCAATTTGGTTCTCATAGCTGTGGTTGCAGTCAACTTCATCACCAACTAGAATCGAAGAACTAAGCATACACCCAAATCAGGTGTCCAGTAGCTTCTTCAAAATCCTATTAAAAGATATCCGAGTTGTCTCTCTCTCTGCCAGGTTTACTTCCTCCCAGAGAACCCAAACGCGCTACTGCCAGGTAATCCGTCTACCAGGCGATCGATGCAAACATAGCCTAGTGGCATAACGCTTTGCAGGGGTGGGATAAAATTCCCCTGCTGGGAGGCCTCCCAACATGCAACGCAGCTAAAGACTGACACAAAACGCTACCTGTCCAGTCCTACTTGAGATAAAAAAGTTCTACTAGGAGTCTCCATTTGGAATTAAACTTGGCACAGTGAGACAAGCAAGTCTATAAAACTTCATAATCCAACTAAATGTGATGTACAAAAAACAATTGGTATTAAAATTTGGTGGTGATGATCTTGAAAGCAGCACAACTACACTAAAAATGAAGTAAATCAAAGGATACCCATTCAATTAATATATGTAAAAATGAGAAAATGCATCACACAGATGCCAACACAGATTTTAAATGCATTCATATTAACACATCATCTATGGGCTGAACAACAACTTGAGAAAGCCAATATCACAAGCAAGTATAGTGATGTTCTATTAATTAACAGCTCAGGAGTAGCAAGGGAATGATACTCTAATATTTAAAATAATCACCAAGTGCTCTTTGTATTAATTTGGAATGCAATCTCAGATCAAATGCAAAAAGGTAATGAGAGGAGAAAGAATATCATGCAACATCAACAACACTGTACAGAAAACACCACATTTATCAAGCACAAGCTATAAGAGCAAGTGCCTTAAACAGATTCAAAACATTTATAAACTACAAATGAAACTATGAATTACTTAACTTTCATAGTACAAGGTGTGCGAAGAGAAGAACTAAGAAGTAGTCTGAAACCAGTCTCAGATGGACAGAATTTCCTCCAGCAATCACAGACCCCGACTATCAAAATATTTGACTTTTTATACCTCTAGGCTGCATGTGACCCTGAAGTTTTGGTGGTACATAGTGCTAAAGTCTTGCCATAGACAGACAAAGACAGTTAAAGAAAGATAGAGACAGACAAAGAGAGACAGACAAACAAACTAGAGACTGAGAAAAAGACAGAGACAGACCAACAAACAGACAAAAGAGAAAGACAGAGAGAGAGAGAGAGAGAAAAGACAAAGATAGTGAAAAATAAAGTTAGAGACAGACACTGACAGACAAACACAGGCAGGGTGGCTCAGACGGCACAGTGAAAAAGGATTTCTTTTTTTTTTTTTTTTAAAAAAAGGACACTTACTTTTTTTTTTTTGAAGATTCTCAGTCATCCAGGCCATGGTATTTCTAAGTGCTATACAAAGACAACTGAATAGAATTAAAGAAGCTGTTCAGATGAAAGAGCTTCAAGAACCTTAAGGCAAGTCCAGTTCCCTTCATATAGCACTGAGAAAGAAAAAAAACAAAACAAAAAAAAAAAACTTCTTGTAGATCTACCTGAAAATAAGAAGTTGATGCATCAAAGCTGATCTGAGCTGATTGGACAGAGAGAAATAAATAGACATGGCACATGCCATGTTCATTTATTTAGACTCATTCCTTCCATACATTAATGATAAATGTTTCAGTCCTGTATGAGTTCAATTGGTGGTAATTGTTATTCAAAACTGTTTATTATAACTGAAAGGACAGTTTATATTTGTAAAGTGTTTATTGCAAATTATCTGTAAATGCTAATTTTCTGTACTAGGTTTAGTAATATAGGTTTCTGATGTGTCAGCCCTTGACAGCTGGTCAGTTCAATAAGGCTAATTTGACAGTCAGTCAGTAAATCAAATAAAGTCAATTTGATAGTTGGTCTATCAGTCCAACAAAGCTTATCTGTCAATTGGTCAGACACAGACTGATGAGGCACATGCACAGTCCAATAAAGCTAATCTGAAAGTCAGTGAGTCAGACTGAGACAGACGACAAAGACAGACAAAAGACAAAGACAATATAATAAAAGGTAACTTGAAGTCAGTCTGGTCAGACACAGATGACAAGACAAAGACATACACAAAGACAGACAGTGTAAGTATCAGTGTGTGCGTGTTTATGTGAGAGGCGCAGCGGGCCAAGACAACAACAACTGGAAAAAGACCGTGGATAAGGAGAGTGTGAGGATCAGTGTGCATGCATATGTGTGTGTGTGTGTGTTAGTGTGAGAGGGGGAAAGAAAGGGCTGGCATGGCGGCCATATTTAAGCAAACATGGGACCTACTTGTTTGTAGATTCACTAGAAAAATAAGACACCGATTACACAGACTAATATAGGTAGTCGAATGAATAGTCAGTCATCTTGGATGGACAAATGGCGAAAAAGGAAATAGGCAATCATAGTACTATGGCTTTGCTTCACACAGCGGCCAAGGAAAACCACAGCACATGGTCGACAGATGCGCAGACATAAATTGATAGAGACAAGCACAGAGGCAGAGAGGTGCTGCCACAGGTGAGAAACAAGATAGACAGATTTAAGACTACTTGTAACTTCTTGTAAGACTTCTTGATTTAAGACTTCTTGAATGGGTGAGAGACACATTCCTGCAGTCATCTATATAAAAACAAATGGCACTTTATAGGTTTAAAAATATAGATGTATAGAAGATTATAAGGACAAAATAGTAACTGGCGGACAGCTACATTGAATGGATAAACGAGGAAAAGGATAGATCGTTAGAGATCGGCGTGGCAGCCGAAATAAAAGGGTGAGGGATAGAGTTTGGAGATGGCATGGCAGCCCAAAAATAACAAAAAAAATAACAAACAAAGACGCAATCAGGAAAATGTTGGACGATGGATGTGCTGACACATTGGACTGACAGACAGACGATCATGTCAGACACACGATCCAGTGATTTTGACAGAGCTTTGAATTGTTTGACATTTAAACTGCATGAATAAACTCCAGTTCTAAAGTAAGACAGTTCGCATTGTGTGTTTAAGGCCAATTAATAAATCTGGCCATGGTTCTTTAATCTACTTTATTTCTATGTAGTGAAAATGAGAAACTATAATACAGGCTGGTAGAAATGAGTTTGTGTGATGATCCATTGACAGAAACAGACACAACCCTGATGGATTTATACTACAGTCTAAAAAACACAACTCTAGAGGAGGGCTGAAGGATTTTGCAATTATTAGTCTACCACAGAGACAGATAAGCAGGAAGGCACAGCGACCATCCAAAAACTGTGACTCACCGATTGTAGATTTACCTAAAAAGGAAAGGGGTTAGTGCATAAATATTGATCCAAGTTTACTAATAAGTTTTAACACAAGTCTTTGTTGTGTTAAACCACACTACAGAAACTCTATTCTTATCAACTGCAGCTCTGACCCTAAATTGCACACTATCAGTATCTTAGCATATTCAGAGCCAGTCTTACTACATGTTTAGGTGCAAAACAAACAAACAAGGGGCTTACATACATTCTGCAATCCTCTAAATAAGTTCACTATCCGAACAACAGGACCTCTAAATGCTCCAATTGTGTTGGAAAGCCATTCATCCCGACACAATAAAGAGATCTGATATCTGTTCCTCAACACAGAAGAAAAACTAAGAGAAATAGACAAACAGAGACAAACGAATGGGTGGCCATGTTGGACGAAATAATTTGGTGGGCATGTTCAAATTGGATGCGCAGACTATGGCTATGTCGGTCAAACGGGTGTTGTTAAAAAAAAAAAAAAAAAAAAAAAAACAGTCGTGGTGCAGCAGCCAAGCAAAACCACCAAAAAAACATTTCAAGCTGACAAATAAATAGCCATGACACAGCAGTCATGACAATGCACCTTCAATACACAGCAAAGAGAAAAAGAGGGGAGGATGTAAAAGTCAGTGTGTGTGCATGTGTGCGTGTTTGTGAGAGAGCGGCGCGGCGGCCATCCAAAAACACAGAATAAATAGAAAAATGAGTCTTACTGGTTCGTAGATCTACCTGCGGCAAAAAAAGAGAGCGAGAGAAAAAAAAAAACGTTAGTCAGATTTCTCAAGCCTCTGACCTTTTGGTAATTTTCTAACCTTGAAATTCGCTTTGGCATCTGTGCGTACTAAAGATGTACAGACTATGAAATATTATAAAAGTAGACATTACATGCTGCAAAGATCTGCAATCCGAGTGCAGTAAAGTCATCACTTTACTCTCAACCACTATGTTAATGAGCCGAACAGGAATCAAGACACCTGACAGCAATCACATTAACACTATGCTAACTCGTG
Source organism: Lates calcarifer (assembly GCF_001640805.2). Lineage (NCBI taxonomy): Eukaryota > Metazoa > Chordata > Actinopteri > Centropomidae > Lates > Lates calcarifer. The sequence continues at coordinate 12,469,984 of NC_066833.1, read as the reverse complement.
GCTGCTTCAATTGCATCACTTACTTTTCTCGGTGGGTTTTAAAGGACGAAGTTCTCCCAGTGTCTTTTCCCCACAGCTTACAGGAGGGCGTTGTTCTGCACATTAAAAAAAATAAATTAAATTAAAAACTGGATTATATTGGGTACACCGTACATGCTCAATGCTACCTGGAGAGGCCTTTTTCTGTTTGTTTGATTGCCTGGTCTATATCAGAATTGCGAGACCAATAGTATGACTGAATGTATTAAACACAACACACTTTCAAGGTATATTCACTTAAAATTAATAAATCTATATGCAAACAAACAAAGCAGTCAATATTCATCCTCTGTCGGACATTTTGCACCTATTTGAACCAAAACAGTGCACACACTTGAGGCTGGGAGGCCTTACTCATTGTTGTGTTTGTGTGGTTAAAACAGGCCAAATCTATTTTCTCCAGCACATTTCACCCTCTGAATTTCATCCAGTCCGAATTAATAAGTGTTTAAAACTTTGCGGGTAAACCCCTGTCCCTCTGAGCGACCACACACACACACACACACACACACCACTGCCGACTTTCCTCTGCTAAATTCTATGAACTTGTATATAAATATGCGGCTTAATGAAAACAAGATATTATATGGTGCAAAAGCCGGCGTTCCCACAGTGAGGTAAACAAGTTACTCTAAAGAAAAACAGTAAGCTACAAACTACAAACAACGAGCCCAACACTCGCCGACACACCTGACATCAATGACATTAACACCACGCTAACTAAGGCTAATTAAGAAGCTTTACTAACCTTTCTCACGGAGTCGCCGAGCTCCTCCTGTCGTTGAACGCGATCGTCCCGGTGTCTCTTAACTTTTCCAAACATTTAAGACAAGAGCAGTTGCGCTGTTAAGCCCCCGGGATTTTAAAGTTTGAGGTCGTCCTGATGTTTAAATTGCGGCGTCTCACGTCACATCCTTATAGTTCTAAGGCGCGTGCGCCGGTGCGTTAAAAGGATCACGGAGGGTCGTAAAAAACAAAACTTTTCCCCCACGGAAATGTTTGGTGCTTTGTCAAGCTTTGAGAGATTCTCGGGGCTCTGTTCCCTTACAGACGCCATGCCAGCGATTTTTATGGCCGCTTAAAACAGATTTAGATTTTGTTTTAGTTATCTTTGTAATTGTTGCAATTTATCATTTCATTCCTTTGTAATAATATAAAATATAGGGCTCACTTCCACCGGTTACAATTATTGGTACTAAACATTCATTAATGGGAAAGACTGCATTTTATTTAGAGCTCTTCTAGTCAATATCAACCTCTGAAAGTACTTTATACCACAGGTTACATTCACACAACCATTCAGACATTCATTTGAGGTTCAGTATCTTGCCCAAGGGTCAGCACACAGACTGGAGGAGCCTGGGATTAAACCAGTGACCTTAAGATTAGTGGGGAACCTGCACTACCTTCTGAGCCACAGCTGCCCATGTTCATTATCAATGCAGATTGATTATAACTGGATTTTATTAACATAAGTCATCATTTCACTGATGATAATTATCCTGTTTTCCACATAAAAATTCCACATTACACATTTTTAGTATTTACAGTTCATAATCTATCCATTATCATATCTGTGATTTGAGAATCGTCACCAAAGGTTTGTTAGTAGGCTCATCAAAATCCCTAACAAAAGGTACATTGCAATGTCTAGTTTGTCCCTTCTCCCAATCTCACCATCCACAGCCAATACATCCTTTTGTATATGATATAAATGGGAGATTTTCAGTCAAAAAGAACAACATTCCTCAAAACATTAACATGTTAAACACAATAACAGTTATCATGCAGAGGACAGTAAACTCAATAACCCCTCATCAGTGCATTCCCCCTGTTTAACAAAAACAAATCACCTACTGATGGTAAGTTATAATTATTATATTGCAATGCTGCACTGAATGTCACTGTCAGAATTCTCCAGAGTAGAAAAACTTTGACAACGCCCAAAGTCAGACAACATAAATTGTTCCGAACTCATCCCTATTACCTGCACTTGTGGTATGTCTACAGCTCTAATCAAGAGTAAAATGTAGAGCAGACCTTAAGGTGCTTGACTCCTAGTTTGGTAAGTAGAGTAAAACTACTATAAGTATGACCAATATTATATGACATTATATTTCAGTGCCTATATTTAAGTTAGTTGGCATCACACAACTGCTTAAATTTTTCTTTTCACAGATGCTGTCAAATCAGATCACTCTTCTTCTCAACACAGGAATGAGGGTTTGTCTCACAGCAAAAACCAAACTACTGAATTTTTTGTTGCTGATTTAGTGTGAGTGGAATGGAAAACAACACTGTTTCCTTTTACTTTAACCTCACTATGTTTGTGAAAATTGGACACTACCACTATCCAGCCTTTGTCTTTTGCCTTCTGCTCTACAGCTTTATTGTCTCTGCTAATTTTGTCATAATACTGGTGATATTGCGAGAAAGAACGCTGCATGAGCCCATGTATATGTTTATTGCTTTGTTATCTGTCAACTCTCTGTATGGTTCTGCTGGTTTCTTCCCCAGATTCCTCATGGACCTTTTGTCTGATTCTCACTTGATCTCACGTCCAGCTTGTTTCACTCAGATCTATGTTATTTACACATATGCTTCCTATGAACTGACTATCCTCAGTATTATGGCTTATGATAGATATGTTGCTGTTTGTCATCCTTTACACTATCACAGAAAGATGACCTCTAAAATGGTTTTTAACTTGGCAGCAGTGGCTTGGGTTTTTCCAGCCTTTGGTCTTATAGCATGCATTTCTCTGTCTGCCAGGCTTCCTTTGTGTGGTAATGAGATACAAAAAGTGTTTTGTGCCAACTGGAATGTTGTAAAATTATCATGTGTCACCACTGTGGCCAACAATATTGTAGGTATGCTTTTGACCATAGCAACAGTTTTTCTTCCCCTTTTTTATGTGCTGTACACCTATTTGCGAATTGTAATAGTTTGCTGGAAGAAATCAGCAGAATTCAAAGGGAAAGTATTACAGAGCTGTCTGCCACACATGGTTTCATTTGTTATTTACTCCATCACAGGATTTTGTGATATTGCCTTGAGCCGGTATGATGTTCAAGATATCAACCCATTTGTGGCTGTAATTTTATCACTGGAGTTTGTTGTCATTCCTCCAGTTCTGAATCCTCTTGTGTACGGGCTCAAGTTACCAGAAATCAGAAGACACATTTTAAGGATGTTACCAAGTTATAAGCAATAAACAGTTAGAGCCACACCACTGCATATTGTATAACTATGATTCTGTAATCACAAACTATGTGAACACATAAGTGTACAGAACCTATGAATAGTGTGGGAACCCTAACAACAATATAATAAAAAACAACATAAAAATAATAATATGATCAACTTATTTTACATTTTTCTCACATATAAACGTTGCCAAATCTTATCCAGGGTAAGCATTGTTGGTCACCGTTAAAAGAAATATTCTAGAAAGATATTTTTTAATACATGAATAAAGAATATAACAAATGACTCTCCTTAAGCATGTACATCACACATACTGCATTTTATTTAAGCTGCTCATTTCACCTCATAATTTCAGGACGTTAGCAGTAGATGAAAGTGTTGACATATAGTTTGCTTTTAACAATATCTTTGTCCTTATTAGACCTGTACACCTGCTTATCATGTAACTGTCCAGTCAGCAATCATGTGCAGCAGTACAATGCACACTGTAAAATCATGCAAATGCAAATCAGGAGCTTCAGTTAATGTTCACGTCAAACATCAGAATGGAGAAAAAAATGTGATCTCAGCGACTTTGACTGTGGCGCTGACTGTCAGTGCTGGACGGGCTCGTGTGGATCTCCTGGGGTTTTCACACACAACATTTACTAAGCATTCCCCAGAAAACAGCAGTGAACAGCAGTTCTGCAGACAGCATTGTTCAGTCATCAACAGCATGAATCCATAGACCCAACCTGCCTTGTGTCAACAGTCCAGGCTGCTGGTGGTGGGGTAATGCTGTGGTGAATATTCTCTTGCACTTGGCCCCTGAATATCAATCAAGCATGATTTGAAAGCAGCAGCTTATCTGCTGTCACTGCTAACCATGTGCATCCCTTTATGGCCACACATTCATCTTCTAAAGGCTACTCCAGTATGATAATGCATCATGTTACAAAGTAAAAGCTGCCCCAATCCAGTTTCATGAACAAGTGAGTTCAGTGTTCAGTGTCCTTGCTAGGTAAGTCATTCAACCAACCCCAGCTGTCAGTCTGCAATGAACAGATTAATTCAAACTCAAGTATATCAACAGTGAATATTTACAGTTATTATAAATTGTGTGTGAAACTGATCCACCCTGTTTAGCAGACATGGATTAAGTAATTCAAGTGAATTGTTTTATGTTCAAATACATTATTTTCTTGCATGTGTATACATTGCAATGTGCCTCTGTCTTGCAACTTTGACATCCTTACTACATCCTGCATGCATCACACAGAAATGGTCAAAGTGCAGTTCCAGTCTGAGAGCAGAGTTGACGCATGAAGATGCCACTGACGTGGGATTTTACATAAAATACAAAGGTGTTAAAATGTGTATTATACACAGTGCCACAATACCAGGAATAGTACATTTCTCAGGCCCCAGATGAAGAGAAAGTGAACAAAGCATTGCTGCATGTACAGCAGGTCTTCATCATCTGCTGCTTGACAAAACAATGTTGTACAATGTTACTGTAGCTTAGACAAACTGCAATACACAATCACTCAGTGTATCCAAGCAGACATGCATTAGGTAACTTTGACAAACAGGTCATTGACTGCTATGGAACATTTTACACTCTAAAAGCGAGACAACTGAATAAATTCACAATCATACCATTTCTCATTAATTGCTTATGAAATGCTATATACTTGACTACACATTAAGAGTTGTTGGATACATTTTGGTGAAAAGATGTGGCTGAAAAAAAAAAACCCTGGCAAATGTAGCGCCACCTAAGGTGTTATTCCTCTGGGCCTTTATTTGGTAGCAGTGGAATCAGCCAATCTCTGGTTTCTAGTGTACTCTTCCTGTTGCTAACTCCAACATATAATATGAAGAATTTTAACTTGTCCAGCAAACTCACACTCAGGGACTCACCGGCAATATGTGTAACATAACATAATAACATTATTTGTTTGCTTTAAAAAACACTTTCTTTTTACAGCTTTCAGGACCTCACCATGAGAGGAAATTATTACTCATTATTATTTCCAGACTTCCAGAAACAATAATGAAAGATATAATTTCAGGAGGGCTCTAAGGATTTTTTTAAGGATTGTTCAACCTAATTGTGTGAAATGGAAAATGGCACAGTAAATTTTCAATTTAACCTCACCATGTTTGTGAACATAGGGTCTTACCGTTATCCAGCCTTTGTTGTGTGCCTCCTGTTGTTTTCCATTATTATCTCTGCTAATCTTGTTTTAATACTGGTGATATCACTGGAGAGGACACTTCATGAGCCCATGTACATATTTATTGCATTTTTGTCTTTCAACTCTCTCTATGGCTCCTCTGGTTTTTTCCCCAGATTCCTCATGGACCTTCTGTCTGATACTCATTTAATCTCACGTCCAGCTTGTTTCACTCAGGTCTATGTTATTTACACTTATGCTTTCCTACGAAATGACCATTCTGAGCATTATGGCGTATGACAGATATGTTGCTGTATGTGACCCTTTACACTATCACAACAAGGTGACCCTAAAACAGTCTGCAGGCTGGCAGCCTTTGCTTGGATCTGTCCAGCCTTTTCTGTTGCAGTATGCCTTTATTTGACCATCAGGCTTCCTTTGTGTGGCAACAAGCTTGTTAAGGTATACTGTGCCATCTGGAATATTGCTAAAATTTCATGTGTTACCACTTTTGTCAACAATATTGTCGGCTTGTTTGTAACTGCAATCACAGTCATCCTGCCCCTGATCTATGTTTTGTATACTTACTTTCAAATTATGGTTGTGTGCAGGAAAAGCTCATCTGAATTCAAGAGCAAAGTTTTCCAAACCTGCTTACCACATACTATTTCATTTGTCAGTTATTCTGTCACTATTTTTTGTGATATTGCCTTAAGTCGTTTTGATGTTGAAAAGCTAAACCCAGTTTTTGCTGTCATTTTATCATTGAAGTTCGTCACGATTCCTCCACTTCTGAACCCTCTTGTGTATGGCTTGAAGTTACCAGAAATTAGAAGACACATTTTCAGGATGCTGTCATGTTTAAAAACATTTTCTTAAACTTACTCTTTCTGAGAAAATTCTTTAATATTTAAATATGTCATCTGTGAACTATTCTCTTTTAAAACAGTAAGGTCTGTCTGCAACTGACAAAATAAAAGTTAATGTAGTGTGTCAAATTAAAAATTCAATTAAAGTGAGTAGAGCATAACAAAAGTACAATCGATGGCACAGTCTACACATTAAAAACAGTTGGGAAACCAGGTAATATTTTCAAATAAGAAACTAACTTTCATGAATAACTGGCATGCATGCAAAGTATATTATGTTTATATTTATTTCTAATTCCTTCTGATAAGCACTGTATAATTAGTCATATACTATTACACTGTTGATACAAACTCAACTCTCCCTGTAAATGTTTAAAATTAAAAGCCTTCTAGTCTTTCAGCTGACAGAAACCCTTCATTTCTTAACAGGAATTTTATAGTGAAATATTTGCATACCAATAATTTGCTATATTTGGATACCATATGCAACAACAGGATTAAATGATGACAAAGCAAAGTGGATCAGAATTAAATGATCAATTGATCACCTTATTTTTCTAGGCCTATATCTGGGGCCCAACTTGTTGACCACGCTCGCTGGCCATTATCAGATGTTCACACATTATTGTAAGATATTTACCTCTATTGATATAATCACACCACATAAATATTCTTAACTAGCTGTTTATATTGTGTTTCATGTTTGTAGCAGTGTTTAGGAGGTGGCGGCGCTTTTTTGCCTTTCAAAGCCAGAAACATAAGAGCAGAAGTGTAATGAATGCTTTAAGCAATGTGTTTGCCTGATCTAATGTTAGCAAACATTAGCATGCTTGGCTAACTAGCTTATTACCTATACAGTATTGTAGCATGACATCGTGAGACATTAGCAAACTACAGTTTTGTTGGGGTTACTGGTCACATAAAAAACTAATAAAAACAGATACCAGAGATAGCATTAAATAACCAAATATAATCTTAACCTAATCACTTTTTTCTTGTAAAAGTGGAACATTGAAAATTTAAAAAGAAATAAAGCAGAAATCACTTTTCTATGGTAAACATCCAAAAAAGAAAAGGGCTAACCTATCCAATATGTGAAGCTATACAAATTTAGGACCCTTTTGTTGGGTTTGTTATTTAAAATGCAAGACAGGGTTTTGAGTAGACCTTGAGTAGACCTTTTTAAGTGTGCATGTAGCACTGGTTATGTACTATTAGTCACTTAAGACATTTGTCCTATTAAACATTTTGGGGGACCCATTAGGGCCAGGTTTGTATTTCATTCAGAAAGTAGAAGCTAGCAAAATTGGTGGTGGATGTCCCAGACTGCAGCAGTTATTGTACTTTGCAATAAAATGGACATATTCTCTTTAACCTAAGTTTAAAAGAAAATGCTATACATTTACATATAAGCTTTTCAGTGAAAGCAACTGCCACATCACTGACTGGAGGTTTGAAATCCTACATAAACAGCATTATTGAGTGTTACTGCCATGTAAGGGATGAGCAGACACTGATCAGGATGCCTCTATTTCCCTCCCACAAGTTAGATTGTGCAAATGCAATTCATAATGTGCTATACTGAAATGACATAAAATGGTAAACGGTAACATTTTATGATGGATAATGTTTCAGTAATTACTATGTTTACTCTTGCAGGGTTAAATGGCACAGCAAACTACAGAGTCACTCTTTTTGCTCTCACTTTATTGTGTTACTGTGTGATTTGGCTGGTAAATGTGACCATTATTATGACAATCATTGTGGATAAAAACCTTCATGAACCCATGTACATCTTCCTATGTAATCTGTGCATCAATGGACTCTATGGGACAGCAGGTTTTTATCCAAAATTCCTCAGTGATCTTTTATCTTCCACTCATGTTATCTCTCATGCTGGATGTCTTCTGCAGGGTTTTGTGTTGCACTCTTCAGCTTGTGCTGATTTCTCTCTTCTAGTACTAATGGCCTTTGACAGATATGTGGCTGTATGTCGACCTCTGGTATACCACTCTGTAATGACTAAGGAAAAAATTAGTGTGTGTCTGTTTTTTGCTTGGCTTTTACCAATTTGTTTGGTGTTAATGAGTACAATAACAACATCAACATCAAGATTATGTGGCTCACATATACCAAAAATCTACTGTATTAATTTTTTGATTGGTAAATTAGCTTGTTCTGCCTCAATAGCAAGTATCATTATTCCAGCTTTTAATTATACTTTTTATTTTTTTCATGTTATTTTTATTGTTTGGTCTTATATGCATCTAATCAGAAAATGTATTTTTTCCAGTGAGAATAGAAGTAAGTTTATGCAAACGTGTCTACCACATTTATTGTGTTTAATTATTGTTGTTGTGTGTTTGCTTTTTGATTTGTTGTACATACGATTTGGCTCAAAAGAGTTACCACAAGGAGTCCAGAATTTTATGGCGATAGAATTTCTCCTTATTCCTCCACTCATAAATCCGATCATATATGGTTTCAAACTGACACAAATAAGAAACAGAATTATGCAACTTTTGTGTGCTAAAGATAAACATAGGTTTTCCAGTGGGAAGAACTAACATGTCAAGTTGTTTCAAGTTATCATCTGCCTAAGTTGTTTAGTACAGAAATGCAAAGAACACTGCTGAGATCAAAGAAACAACAAGGAAATATACTGTAGCATAGTTACCAGGTGTCATGTTGCTTAACTTCTCAGTAATGTTTTTCAGAATCATTTAATTTAGATTATTTGATTTTTTAATACATTTTCTATGTCAGTATTTTGTCTTATCTTAAGTAAATGTACTATTAATGTTACATGTACATGTTGGTCTGTAATCTGTGCATTAATCTATTTATACCTATACACCTAAAACTATGTGTGGCTCACACCTACAGATCTACTGTGTTATATGATTATTTTTTTATCTTGCTTGTTCTGCCTCTATAGCAAGAATTGTTAGTCTGGTGACCATTATTGTGACAATCATTGTGGATAAAAACCCATGTACATCTTCCTCTGTAATCTGTGCATCAATGGACTCTATGAGACAGCAGGTTTTTATTCAAAATTCCTCAGTGAGCTTTTGTCTCCCACTCATGTTATCTCTCATGCTGGATGTCTGTATGTTGAATTTAAGTTTTAGATTCAAAATTTAATTTGGATTAAAGATTTATATCTCTAGCAACACTATGGAGCTGTTTTTCTATGAGTGGGTCCCTGTTCTGTTTATTTCATACATACGCATGAGGACACACATATATGGTTTCACACTATTCCGCTGTCAACCACTGGTGGTAACATGCCTTGATATGCTATATGCTAAATATGTACCAGCAAAGGCAGGAAACAATGCTTAATTTAAAATATAAAAAAACAAATCAGCTTTGCAAATACTTTCTGAGTAAGGAAATACATTCTGAAGCTTGTCAAACTAGCTCTGTGTTTTGTTCCCTTCTTCGCTTGCTTTACAGGATCAACAAAATTCTTATTCTCTTGTGTGTTTTGTTGTTGTAGCCAAAGCAGGTATTAAGGTGCAGAGGAAGAACAGACTTTCTTAGGGATGTAACAACAGCACATTTACTCTGTAACCACTGATGCTGTGACACAAGGAAAGAAGATTTGAAGAGAGAGGTGTGAAAAATTCATCTCTGACCATGAATAATGTTTCTTTAGTAAACATTTTCATTCTGACAGGGTTTAATGGGATGATTAATCACAGAGTAACACTTTTCTCACTTACTTTACTGTATTACTGTTTGATTTTGTTTTTCAATATCTCTCTCATCATTATCATTATCTTAGATGAAAACCTTCATGAGCCTATGTACGTCTTATTGTGCAGTTTTTGCATTAATGGCCTTTATGGGACCACAGGTTTCTACCCTAAATTTCTTTTTGATCTACTGTCGTCTTCTCAAGAGATCTCCTATGAAGGATGTCTTTTACAGGCTTTTATCATGTACTCATTTGCTTGCTGTGACTTGTCCATTCTAGCAGTTATGGCCTATGACAGGTATCTGGCTATATGTCGACCACTGCACTACCACTCTTTCATGTCTAAGAGGAGGCTCTCTCAGCTGGTGTGTTTCTCCTGGCTCACACCTCTCTGCATTTTCTCCATTAATGTTCTGCTCACGTCAAGACTAAAGTTATGTGCTTTACATATTAAGAAGCTTTTTTGTGCAAACTGGATAATTGTTAAGCTTTCTTGCCCTGAAGCTGACACCTTTTCAAACACTGTCGTAGCATATATTACAATTATCGTCTATCTGTCTCATGGCTTTTTCATAATTTGGACTTACATGCATCTTATTAGAACCTGTGTGACATCCAAAGATGACAGGGTCAAGTTTATGCAGACATGTGTGCCTCATTTAGTTTCTTTAGCTACATTTATTTTTGTAATAATTTCTGATTTAATGTACATGCGATTTGGCTCCACAGATTTACCTCAGAGCCTTCAAAACTTCATCGCTATAGAATTTCTCCTCATTCCTCCACTTATGAATCCTCTGATATATGGATTTAAACTGACCAAAATACGAAACAGAATTCTGTGTTTAGTTCAGGATGGAAGAAACTAACCTTCTCCCTTGACTGAATAATTCTTTTCTTTAATGACACAAAGACCTTACCTTTGAACATATCATGATCTCTGGGTTAAGCTCTCTCTGAAAATATCTGCAGAATAACTACACACCTGATAAATAAAAGATTCAATATATGTCAGTTAACAAAGCATTTAACTTTACAGTTTTTGTTAAACATCAACCAACATGTTGTGAACATTGGTAAATATGAGTTTTATATAGCTGGCATCAACCTGGAAGGCCTGGAAGTATTTGCCTGATATTGACCTGGTAGGATCAAAACAGTCCTTTTCTTCAGTGCAATAATGTTTTGGGAGATTTCATCCAGTATGTGTCTTGTCACAGAAGGTAAAGCACAGGTGTTACTAATGACTAAATATTATTCAGGTGTCCCAGTAAGACGACAGTGTGCAAAACCTGCAGCTACTGCAGCTAAAAGGGATTCAGTCTATTATCTACTGTAATGTGTCACAGTAACATTTAATGTTTATTAAAATGCCTGTTGTGGTTGATACAGATATATGTGGTTTATTCATATAAATACAACAGCACTGTACAATAAAAAAAAAACAGGTCAGATATGTTTCTACAGGAAGTGCAACATAAATTCTAATTTATTTATATAATATAAACTGAAATGTTAATTATAATTAAAACTTCAGTTTCTACAGTTATGAGTGGAGTGTTATGATTAAAACAAACAGGTGTTTTCAATAACTTCAAAAATGTTGTCATTTTTATTGGTTAGTTAAGTTTGGTGACTAGAACAGCTCCACTCAACTCCAACCTGGGCAGAAGTTGAATTAGCCAGAATAAGCAAGAGGTGATGGCTGCAAACACAAGATGGCAAACCTCAGTCAGGGAGGACTCACAACTCAAGTGTTGTTCTTTTTCATAGTTTTCAACAGCGCTCCCTGTGGTTTAGGGCATGGAAATGCACAACCTGCCATCACAGTCTCCATGTTACATTTGTCATCCCAGACAACGTAGGGGAGGGAAAGAGGATACTGGTTTGGAGGAACACAAAGACAAAGAGAACGATGCAGTTTTTTCCTGGCCCGTGGCTTCAGTGTTTAAACAGCACTGCACTTGCGCCCATTTGAGTGCCAATGCGCATGTATGTCTTAATACTACATGCAGTCAGGTGCATTGTTGGCACCTTGCTATCTTGAGGCAGCAGAAAGCTGCTGTGGTCTAAAGTCAGTGGCACAGTATTTCACAGTTATTTTAAGGGCACATTATCAAGATACTGATATGCATTTACATAGATGAGTGCATAATGCACACACACTCTGCTTGTTTCACACACACATGTGCAGCAGCGCACCAACATGCAAAAGATTAAAAATAAAAAGGTATGTAGCTTGTTGCACAGCACTGCCATGAGTCAGGGACGTCTCCTGGACATAAATGAGGACACATGACAGGACTTCAGAGATCATGTTGCTGCACGAGCAAGGAGAGATCAGCTGCCAGAAGAAACTGGCAAATCCACCGTTATAATGACAATCTGCCAAGGTGCAAGCACATGCGGCTGTTAAAGGGAATGAGTACTGGCACTCTGATTGGTTAACTGCAGGTTCATCATACCTGATCATACCCATGATTAAGTACGAGACAAAGTGCCACCTTTTTGAACCATGTGCCTAGTGCTGCTACTTTTTTCCTTTACTAGCAAAAATGAAATTGGACACATCCTAAATACACTTGCCGCATGTGCTTTAAACCATGTTCTTAGACTTTTGTTGACGTGTAGTTTGTCCCAGGATACATCAGAGATTTTTCAAATTTTCTTAGGGCAGCTATTGAGTTACTGGATTATCTCTGGCAAGGGAAATATAATGTCTGTTGTCATGAACACTATATGAATGGTAATTTACTATCTCAAAAAGGTGGGTTTAATGTTAAATTTCTCATTAAGAGATCTTTAGTATAATTATTTTGACATCACTTATTATTAGAACAAGTCCTCCAAACTAAAAGACAAAATAGTTTTTTTTAATTGTTGCCTACTATAAGGACCCATTTCAATAATTTCTGATTTTACAACCCTAGAACAACATGGCATGTCAGTACCATCCCAAACTGTTACGTATGACAGTTACAGAGATAATTCATACAGCTTTGTATGGTTCTTTTATCTGTCTTTACTCATGACAGACGAGCAACAACAACTAATAATTTCACAGATTATTAAATACTGGTAATATTTAGACAATTTACTAATAACTATGAGTAATAACTAGTTCTTCTTTTTAATGCAGATCTTTTTATCAAGTGATCAAACGTTTATGGACAGATGAATTTACTGGTTGTTTATTTCATAAGTGTTACGATGGTGTGAATTCCCAGCTGTTCTGACATCATAGTCAAGGCTGTTATTAATACGTGGCATGGAAGGAGAGTAGAGTAATAGTACCCCCTCAGTCTCTAACCTCTTCCTATATGTTAACACTAGACAGACAGGATTTTAGGATTGTGACAATTTGTTCTCTGATCATGGACAATGTTTCTGTTGTAAGAATTTTCACCCTCTCAGGGATAAATGAAACAATGAATTACAGAGGTACTATCTTCTCACTTACTTTACTGTATTACTGTTTGATTTTGTTTTTCAATATCTCTCTCATCATTATCATTATCTTAGATGAAAACCTTCATGAGCCTATGTACGTCTTATTGTGCAGTTTTTGCATTAATGGCCTTTATGGGACCACAGGTTTCTACCCTAAATTTCTTTTTGATCTACTGTCGTCTTCTCAAGAGATCTCCTATGAAGGATGTCTTTTACAGGCTTTTATCATGTACTCATTTGCTTGCTGTGACTTGTCCATTCTAGCAGTTATGGCCTATGACAGGTATCTGGCTATATGTCGACCACTGCACTACCACTCTTTCATGTCTAAGAGGAGGCTCTCTCAGCTGGTGTGTTTTTCCTGGCTCACACCTCTCTGCATTTTCTCCATCAGTATTATACTGACATCCGGACTGAAGTTATGTGGTTCGAAAATTCAGAAGCTCTTTTGCGTGAACTGGATAATTGTTAAACTTGCTTGCCCTGAAGCTGACACCATTCCAAACAATATTGTTTCATATGCAACAATTATCATCTATGTGTCTCATGGCTTTTTCATAATTTGGACTTACATGCATCTTATTAGAACCTGTGTGACATCCAAAGATGACAGGGTCAAGTTTATGCAGACATGTGTGCCTCATTTAGTTTCTTTAGTTACATTCCTTTTTGTAATAGTTTTTGATTTAATGTACATGCGATTTGGCTCCACAGATTTACCTCAGAGCCTTCAAAACTTCATCGCTATAGAATTTCTCCTCATTCCTCCACTTATGAATCCTCTGATATATGGATTTAAACTGACCAAAATACGAAACAGAATTTTGTGTTTGCTTCATGTTTTGAGAAAATGACCTCTTCATTCTAGTGACTCCAGTTGTGTTTTCATTTAACAGGAACAATTCAGAGAGTATAGTTAGTTTGATAGAGAGAAGTCATTTTGTAATGTACATATAGCATTTAACTAAAGCTCATTTAAGGCTCCTGTCCCTGATGAGGGAATTCAATGTGTCTGCTTCAAGATACGTTATGATGTCTGGGACTTTCCTGAAAAAGATTTTCCTAATTTCATGTCTGGTATGCTACATGTAACATGTACAAAAATATGGATGTTTCTGGTTCTGCCTGTGTATATAATGAAAATAGTAAATCTGTCACACTACATCATACAAAGTGATGTGTCTTGAGACACTGAACACTTGAGCCTCTCTCTCAATCAAATCAGATTATGTATTTTCTGTTTAAAATATGAAAAAGGGAAACTGTTGTAGATGTAACTTTTGGACTGTGCTTCAATATGAGTATAATTAATGGAAAATGTTTGTTTTCCCCACACAGCATAGGACAGCTCGTATATACACGATGTCAAAGCTCCTGAACCTCCTGTTTTCACATTCTGAGTATTCAACATAACTAGTAAACTGATTTTTATTGTAGAGTTTACATTGTTTTTGTGTCTTTTCGGCTGGTTAGATCGTCTCCCACAGACACACTTCACTGACAAATCCCTTATGTGTATTCACTTCTGGATGTGAATTGAGCTTGCCTTATTTGAAGCTCTTCAATAACAAGCCCAAGCACTGGATTTAGGCAACAGTATTTCTCAGGAATCCAGTTTTACCTTAAAAAGTTTCTCATGTTTGGATGCCTTTGAAAAATGAGAATGACATGCATGCATGAGGACAGGTTATGCGTCACAGCACTGACATATAAGAGCATTTTAAGTCAATAAGGTGAACTGTCAGAAAATAGCCGCCTATTTACACATCCAGAAAACATGGAGCAGCATTATTGTTCATCATGTTTCTGTAACTGATGCTTTTCTATTTTCTGGCTGTATGTGCATTCATTTGCTTTAGAGTCACCCCTCTTCAACTCTTTCCTTTCCCTCTCAGTTATTTTGGAGACTTGTGGTCACATAACCAACTCCATATGCCTTTATATTTCCCACAACCAGTGATCCTCTCTAACAGTTCTGACACCTAAGAGTCATCATCTTTTCCCAAACCGCTTGTGTCTTGCAGTGTGGCCCCTCAGCCTCTCATACTTTACCATCGAGTTTCTCCGGGTGTCATTTAACAGCTCAACAAGTCCCTCTACTGTTCATTCCATGCCCCTGCGAGCTTAAGAACTTAAGAAAAAGAAAACACTACTCATCAGCAGTGAAAATGGTTCATCATATCATAGTCCTGTCATAATTCACATACACCCCCAAAGTTGTTGAGGAAATCAAAATACAAGCAGACAGAGATTCCTGCATTTATTATATCCACCCATTAGCTACACCACTTAACCTTGAGGGTTGTGGGGGTCTAAAACCACACTGTTGGTCCTCAGTGTCAATCTGCACTTTAGTGTTTGACTTAGGTTTTTGTCTCATACTGGTGGTCAAAGTCCAACCAACCAAATCAATCATATAAGTTTCTGCTGAGGAGAGCTATCAGATGTAATTATCACACAGTAAACAACTCTGTAACAATATAATACCACAGATCAACTACAATATTTGATGCCAGAGTCTAAGTTCAGTGTATTACCAAAACAATAGAACCATTTACTGGTTATTTAAGGCACTTAAAACCATGTTTTCTCAGTCAGCCTCTTACTATGAATGCCGCCATTTTTAGCAGTTAGCCCTGGTCCCTATGACCTCTTATGCTTGGTAGTAACCCCTGTTTTGTGCTACAATCCAAGAAACATTTCAGCATCACTTTTTGTTGTGTCCTGTTCTCTCTAATTGAGGCTGCACAGAGTTCATTAAACAGCTGCCTGTGTTTACTGCTTATGAAGCTTTAGTGAATTATTCACATTCTAGGTGTTGAGCCTTGACCCTGTGAGGTGAGGAAAGGTCAGTGACAATATTGAGTAAATCTTTCACCTGTTATTTCGTTGCACCTCACATTTCTGTTCTGTAATAAGCAATCCTATCTGACACCTTCACAGTTCAAATAAAAGTCATTTGGTATTAATTTCTTCTAAATCCTTCATCCTACAGCACTAACAAAAACAAGAATCACACTCTTTCAGCTTCCTCAGAAAGCTTTTTTATTCAGATTGAAATTCAGAGTTAATGCCACAGCTGTTGCATTGCCAGTCTTTAAAAGAGTCCCTGAGTCAGAATTAACTCGATTCAGTGACTGTGCAATAATGCACATCATGCAAAAAGTAATGACTACAGTAAGAAACCATGATTAATTACAAAGTCTGAAAAATGCTTTGTAAGCATCATCTGTGACTACAGCCTTCTGTCTGTGGCTTTAATTAGAAGAGAGGCGTTGCTGAAGGTATTTACAGCTCCAAACCTGGTAGGTGAGATAGTGTTGGGTATAATGACGTCTGCAGATAATTTTGTAAACTGCACCTGTGAGGCCAGCTCAGTTCAACTCTTGCTCTGCTGTAGCTTTTCATCATTGGTACATTTGGTTGTAGCCTGAATGCATGGCCCTGTCATTCAAAAGAGCTATTGCAAAAGAACAGAAGAGCAACTCGGCCATTTCTAAAACTGTATGTCATAGTCATCATTTACATTATGTACACATTTATACAGTCTCTCAACACCGTGTCACATTCTTGTGACTTATATACCTAAAATGTCCTGTTGGGCATCTGATGGAAAATTGGTTTGTCTCATTCAAAAGGTCCACTGCAAAAGAACAGCTAAATACATCTCTACAATTTCTAAAAGTGAATGTGACATTCATCATTTACTTTATGTACATATTTTTCACTTTACAGTCTCTACATACTGTCACACTTGTGTGACTTTATGCTGTATCTCAATGGAACATTGTGGCTGTGTCATGATGAAAGGAGGATGGATGCCAGTGTGTCTCTGAAAATGGCTGCTGATGAAGGAGAAAAAACATGGAAAGAGGAAAACATATTTTGTGTGGATTGAGCTACCCCTGTCCCTGTTCCTGCATTGTGCTACAATCCTTTTTATCCAAACTGCAGTGCAACCAGAGAAACTCACACAAATCCAAATAAGTCAAAAGAGTAAGAGTTGCTTTGTGATTAAATCCTTTAATATTCTCAAGTGTTTTAATTGAAGAAAACATAAAAATAGCCTTAGAAAACAAAAGCTAACGCAAGAGGTGCCACTGACTGAATTATCTTTGTGATTTAAAAAAGTCATTAAATGGTGTCAATTTGAAAAGTTATTCGATTCCAGTAGAGAATTCAGAAAAGAAAAAAAGCAGCCACAGGTTAGTTATATTTCTTTACTGAATATAAAACATCCAGTGTAAAAAAAATGCTCTAAATACTGATTTGAACTTCTCTGAATCCTTTCTGCTTTGGAAAATGATTTTTACCGAGTGACAGGATGGATTGGAGTGCATTTTTATCTAAAGGAAAAATGGATCTCTTGAAGGAAATGCTAATGGGCTAAAATCCTAACGCTTTTCACAAATATCTGAGGTAATGCAACTCCAAGAATCTTTGTGTAAAAAGAGTGTGGATTAATTACGGACTGGACTTTCTCAGTTCTCCATTTTCAGTTCTCTTTATTTCTTTATGCTAAAACTCTAGAACAAGTCACTTGACAGCTAATCCCAGCAACTTGCTTGCCATACTGGAGGACATTTTCAACATTTCGATCCTTCACTACAACAGGGGCTCAGTTAGCGATCTACATTTTCACACAAAATTTAAGCAGCGCTGTCTATTAAGGCTTGCATGAAATCTGTCTGGATTGAGAAAACTCTACAGAAGGTACACAACATATTGCTGCTGAGGAGTGATGATCTCAAAAAATTAAACCAATGAAACAAAATATGAGATTTAAACTATGTGTGGCACGTGAGGGGAGAGGGGAGGAGAGAGCAGGACACAAAATATTCCCTCCATATCTTGCTACCACTTTTTGTTTTTGGGGACCAGGAAATGTGGCTCGTCACACTGGGAGAGATCATCTCATGTACTGCAGCAGCAACATTTAGTCTGAGACAATTAAAAACAACCAACTTAGGGACGACCAATTCTAAAATTGGTAAATATGTGTCACTGAAAGCGCACCAACAATGGTCAAGTGTTGCTGTGCTGACATCCAAAAAAACAAAGCTGCCCTGCAGATGACGCGTTAGCAGCTTTCTTTGACTAATGACAATCTACGCAGACGCCTTTAATTAAAACCAACACCTTCCTAACTTTCCACTTTAAAGACTAATAATGGTTTTCAATTACTCATTCATTTTGGTGATCAAACCAAATGAATGTGCGCTACTCCACCATGCACTGTTGTAATGGGAGGAGGAGAGGGTGAAAATTCAAACATAAGAGAGGTAAAAGGAGGGTGCTGTTTTAAAGGGCTGGCGAATAAAGCAATCCCTTGCCTGAGCAAGCTTGATTTAAGGCAAAGGTTAAAACATCACTACTACAGCCTATATCAGGAAAGCAAAACAATATGCTAACAGCTGTGAGGCTACATGAAGACAGTTGGTGACCTTTTTCTGGAATCTGTGTCCACTGCCATTCAACAGCAGAACAGTCACGTCAACCCGAGCAGTTTGAGCTGCACTTTAACTGGCATCAGAGGGGGAGTGGTGTGTTGGACTGCTTCAGTGTTCAGACTGGGATTGCTGGTTGAACTAAAAATCACATTTAGGGTTTCAGGGATGGTCCAGCTACGTTTAAAAACAAAAATAAAGATAATAACATGTATGCAAATTCCTATTTGTGTAAAGCAGGTGAAAATAGGAATAGAGAACTGAAATGATTTTGAATGAATCTGTGGTTGTTGGTGCTGCGGGCTACAAATGAGACCTGTAACAGATGGTAGGTATCCTTGATAAGGACATTTTTCACATGTAGAGCCCTTGATATAGTTTAACAGACACCAGCATCTCCAAACCAGGACGTTAACGGGTCTCTTCACCAAGATCAGGAGATTAAAGTAAAAAAATGATCTTCCCCACTTTACCCTTGCGATATCTAGCCCTGAAGATGATGTGAGATTTATATTTTGAGGTCTCTGCCTTGAGTCTTCTGCTCATAACCTAATACAATTGAGGTGAACTGGATGTCACTGGTGGTGCTCAAATTACATAAAATGGTATTTGGAAAACTCAAGAGTAATGTCACTTCACAGAAACAATCTGCTAACTACTTGGATAATTCAGCGATGTCAATGTGGACAGTTTCCACTATTCTTTACATTCATGAAAACTGTCAGTAATTATCCAAGTAACTCAGACACTGTTTCTGGGAAGACGCTCTGCTGTCAAGTTTTTCCAATATACTGTACTTTTACAATGATCTGAGCACCATGAACAAAACTATACTCACCTCCATTTTTTGGTATGGTAGTGGAAACCTCAGTGGCAGTTATCTTAGACCTTGAGCATATAAAAACCAAAACTATCTGCATTGCTAGATACAAAGAAGTTAAATGGTACATTTTTTATTTTTTGTGATTTAGGTGAATTGACCCTTTAAGATTAATGAAACCAGGCTGGGCCTCAAGGCACCGGTTCCCATTACAAGTCCCACTTAGTGAAAAAAGGGAGGGAGACGCCCTGTCTAGTACAGATTGCTGTTGCAGTAACGCACTGCCCCTGGATGGAGGTTAAGATTACAAAAAGAACAGTTATGGATCGGTTTGTGTTCTGCGGGCAAAAAAGAAAGAGCATGCCCCCACTCCCTGATCAGCTGATGACTGTGACAGGAGGCGTGAGGGAGGTAGTGCAGAGCAGAAAATGGGTGGACTAGCTGTCCATGTGACCTCAGACAGGTTAGGAACTTGACTTCTGGTGTTACCAGGATTTAAAAGGGGCTGGGATGGGGACTAAGTGGATTAAGAAAAATGCAGCAGAATACGGTTACCTCATCTCCCCCTCCTTTTGTTCTGTGTTACACCAGAGAGCTTGAACCCCCAGACCTTCCATGCTCTCTCTCTCTCACTCTAGTGCTATTTGTATTTCTAACTCTGGTCTCTTTTATGTTTTCACAGCTGGGTCTCCTCCCCAGCCTACCAACTGACTCAACAGTAGGAGGAGAATGGAGTTGGGTAGGGGTGAGACACCGCAGGTGCCACACAGAAACGGCCGTACACAGGTGGTGGGGGGTGGGGGTGTGACACACTTTAGTTTTGTTTCTTGGCCTCTTGGTTTCCGTAACTGGAGCCTGTTTTCT
Organism: Lates calcarifer; assembly: GCF_001640805.2. Taxonomy (NCBI): domain Eukaryota; kingdom Metazoa; phylum Chordata; class Actinopteri; family Centropomidae; genus Lates; species Lates calcarifer. Next base: position 12,449,423 of record NC_066833.1, on the reverse strand, counting down.
TCACTTCGGTGACCCCTATGAGGCGGCGGATAGCTATGGAGGCTGAGGAGAGAACAAAGGCCAAAAAAAAAAAGAAGAAGAAAAAGAAGTGGAGTGAATGAGGACAGCAATTCAAATATTAAATACCACTGAGCTGTCCATGAGCTTCAAATCTAATCTCTTTTTTTCAGGTAAGTCACTGAGAGCCACTGTCTCCTGCGTCACTGGTGCAGAGTTCCCTACCTATGATGAGGAATATGATGAAGCCAATGATGAGGAGAGGGGAGCCACTGACGGCCACACCACAAGCAAAGTTGATCAGGGGAGAGAGCAGCAGGGTGGCCCAAAACAGGAAGTTCAGCAGCGTCCATGGTCGGCGACTTGGGATTACTGTGGGTCCGGGGAATTTGCCTTCCTTGTTGTAGAGTTCCTGTAAAGCATCCTGAGAGGGACAGGAAGAAGAACTGGTTTGCACTTCATTAAGGGAAAAAACACTAAACTTCTCCATATTGACATTACATTACTGTACAGAACATCATAAATGATGAAATGTATAGCTTCTTCATGTACAAAAGACCTGTCAATTTAAGAGCGATATGTGCTCCACTCTGTATTGTGCCTTTAATGGCAGCTTTCATCTGTTTTACCTTCTCCTGGTAGAGCTTGTGCAGCCAGCTGGCGCACTCCTTTTCATCATCTGGTATGTCCTCCACAGGGAACCGCCTGGATGGGAAAGAGTAAATAATTATATAGGACTAAATACGCAGTGTCATTTACAATTTTAGCCTTGACGGTCATAAATGAGCACATAATGAATGACTGAGAAAAATACAAAAGGACAACACACTGGATGGAGGTCGCCTACAGTTAGAGCACAGTCACTAAGCAACCACCTAAATCCTGTGGGAGGACAAATTCAAAAGCACAGAAATGTCCATCACAAACAATCTGACTTGCTAATTTATGCTGCAATTTGTGTGGAAGCAGCAAAGAAAAAAGGCAAACATGAAATATTTAGATGAGGTGGTGTATACACAGAGATAATCTAAATTATGCATAGAGAGCTGATGTTAAGTGACCTTTGTAAGAGTGATGTGAACTTAAGGTGATGTGGGCTCTGCACTGAAACTTTTCCTCATTATTTCTCCCGCTCACACGTTACACTGGATTCTAGTAGTGAAAAATCCTGATGTGAGTAAGAGACTGCGACCGGGATAGAAGAATATATAAACACCACACCGAACAGCATCGGTGTGTTGACCTGTCAGGATGCGAGAGAAAATGTTTTGTAATAACACCGTGCATCACATGTGGCCTGTAATGGCAGTTTCTCACCACCAGAGGACTCCCTCACCTAAAACTCACTTCCATTCTGCCTCATTGATTATCTCTTTTTCTGCTCTTCTAAGTCTATGTTTAACTGACTCTGGTCTGTTCAACCATGTTCCCACAAAAGTAAGTATCCACCAGTATTCTCCTTTTCCGGTTTATTCGAGTAAACCCAAAAAACACTATTTTTCTGATTTGTTTATGCTGTCCAGATTAAAAAAATGGAATGAATTGCCTTTCCCAGTCCTCTCAGTGGGAGTCGTCCCAATCTGTTTCCATCTCCTGACCAGTTCTTTGCTCAGTAGGAGAGCCCTACCCATTAGAGTTATTGTTCTGAAACCATAAACATGCTGGGAAACTAGCCAACACTCTTGAGTGCTCTCACTGTCTCTTTCCTTGTTATGGGAGAAGGAGGCCAAAAGGTCTAAAATACATACATCATCTTCCACTTGAAGAGACCCAGTACAGCTGGCAGGGTAATGCATCATTATTACAAAAACTGATTATACAGAAGTGAATGGAAGGTATCAGTGGCACTCACCTTACGCTCATGTCAGCCTTGTATTTCTTTCCGTTGACGATGCCCAGCAGGGTGGGAGTTTGGTTGTCTTTGAAGTTGAGAGTCACATCATACACAGCAGTTACTGTAAGACAGAAAACAAAGAAGATTAAGAACACAAAAACATGTGTGTTTTGAACACTTTGTGTGTGTGTGTATGTGTGTTTGTTTACACCACCTGTGCCCTTAAGACACTGCAGTGTTGTGGTGAATCCTTTGGTTCGGGGTAGTAGGTGGTATTTGAGCTTGGGTAGGCCTTTACTCTCTGCAACCTGCATACTGATTTGGTGCTTCTGCTCTGTGAAGCGGGTGCCCTCGCAATACAGAAGAAACTGCGAAGAGAGAAGAGCTGTGTTAACATACACACACACCTATAAAAAAAGAAGCGCTGCACAGACTTGAGGTGACCTCCTTTCTCCTGTCCCATCCCCTATCCCTCTTCTGCTTGGCTGAATCACATATCAAGTTAACCCCAGTGTAACAAAAAATGAAGTCACTATCTTCTCTCACTGGTATTAATGCAGGCAGGTGGATGACAGCTCTGCCAAAGACTGCTTAATTTGTTTATGTGAATGCAAAAAGCTATGCCATTAGCAGTGGCGTGATGCTTAACTTAAGGGGTAATTAGATCAACTGCTGATCTGCCTAATCTCAGCAGGCAAACTGGTTGAGTCACTATGAAAATCAAGTTGCTTTACACCTCCAGCAAAGATCTTACAACAAACGGCTGGCCCTACTGCCACCAGGTAAGACGGCTCGAATGTAAGCCACTTGTTTATTTAAACAGAACAGAGCTGCTTTGCATCACCAATATGACAGGATATTGAAAGGGTGTATTTAGTTTATTTTATATAAACACTGAATAACTACTTAATATAATGTAATAAATAAGTAAAATGTTAATATTGTCATTTATTATCTGTATACTGCTAAAACTAAGAGAATTAGACCCATAAAAGTGGAATTTCCCTTTAAATAAATGAAACAACCTATCCACATTGTGCAATTAGAATCCTAAATGGAAACAATCACACCTACACTTCACTGAAATAATGCACTCAGGCAGCTACATGTCTGTCTATTTCTAAGATGTCAATGCTGAGAAGATATTTCAGAAACTTGATTGTGCAACCAGGCTAGAGTTCACTAGCTTCTAAAATACCTGGTGGTATTGTTCAGACATGGTTCACTCTTTCCCCATACCATTTTCTTAGCAGCCCTCCCAAGCAACCAAACAAAAAAAATAAACACACAAACACAAAAGTCAAATACTATGGTATTTATGCAAATGGATATGTAGAAGCATGAAAATAAATAAATAAAACTCCTAACTTGCTTTTTCTTTTTTTTTTTTACACTTAAACTCATACACACATCAGAGGATAAACACAGTATGTCTGACGTGTACCTACCCACATATACTCAGGGTAGTCTTTGAGCCTGCTCAGTCCTTTGAAGACAGTCTTTCGGTCTTCCTCCCACTTTCTTTTGCAGAAGACTATTTCTAGGAAGTACCAGGTCCAGCCAATCAGAGGAACCTTCAGCAGCTCATGTTTGGCTAGAACTTTTGAACTCTACAAAGAGAGGACACGTGTATGGTTTTAATAATGATGCATGGGTTTCTCATAACATTGGACTGCATATGATGTTGACAAACGTTAATACAGAGGCATAAAGACATGTGTTTGAGCATCTTTTTTGAAGCATAAAATTCACCAAGTCATATTTTGCAACAGCACTAACCCCTAAGACGCCAAATCTTTCACACATGGTCCAGCCACAGAGGAAGTCGATTTCGAAATTGTGGTTGAGGATAACGATGACATGCTCTTTGCCAAACTTGTCCACCGTAGCCTGGTCGGTGTATAGGGTGCATTCTGTGCCCGACCACCACTCCAGCAGCATCACCAGCTCTGTGTAGAGATGATAGCACATCATGTGCATCAGGAAGGTATTTAATGAAATCTAAAATAAGGTCTACAAGCAAATTATTAGCAACCTCTGCAGCTATATGAGTGTTTCAGCTTTTTAGATCATTATTTTAGTGCCAATGTAACGTCTAATTGATCCTCAGCTGCTCTCATTATTCCACACAGGGAGCCATTTGCGGCAAAAAGCTCTGATAAACACACGGTACACTCAATGCCCAGCATGAAATGGCAGATAGATTAAGTTAGTTGGGACCTGGTGGGATAGTGCATTTATCTCAGAGGAGGAGATTGTATATTAGAAAGGTGGCCAGCCAAGTGTGACAAGACAAGAAAGCATGGTGTCTTTTCTTGTTAATGTAACTTTGTATTTGCATTCAAGAAAAATCTATCTTACAGGAACAACATATTAGGTATCATCTACTCACGACTCCAGAGGGAGTAGGAGAGCCGGCAGTTGATTCTGCGGTAGAGCTGTTTGTTGATCGGCCAGAGGATGCAGGTGCAGAGCTGGTATGAAGTTTATGATGAGGCCGCTCACCACAAACACAAAGCCCATCAGCAACTGCAGGATAAATAGGCTCTTCAGGTAAGGCCAGCAGAGCCATGGCTGAGGAGCCTGGAGAGCTGAGTAGGCTCCTCTCTATACACCACGACCAACCTGAGAGGGGGCAGAAACCGCAGAGGCAGTGCCACAGCAATGAGAACAACTTCGTTGAGAGATGTGGACACAGAACGAAAGAATACGGAGGGAGGGAGGGGGACAGCAAAATAATGGGTGGGTATTAAACAAGAGGTTCATTAGAACACTGTAGACAAAAGGATGTGGCCTGTTTAAGACTGTTATTTGGGCGAACATGCTTTCATAAATTCATAAAACACAGCAGTGTTTCTTACCACGGTGGGATCCTTTTACAAGCCGCGTTTACACGGTCCTTCGGCCAGTACTACAGACCTGGGAAAGACAGCAGAACAGAGGTTGAGGTAACAGTGGCAGTAATGACACAAGACATAAGACATAAAAGGCTACAGTTTAGCGTTATTACAGTAGAATTTGATAACATATGCTGTTGTGTCTTTCATCAAACAGGTTAACTTGTGTTAGCTAGGAGAACAGAAACAGCCTCTATCATTCTTAGTGTGGGTGACAAGGTAAACAAGATGTAAACTCTGCGACAGATGGTTCATATTGGAGCACATGCATTATCAGACCAACATGATTTTTAAACTACAGCCTCTTTGCAGCTGTCCTGGTATTGACGTCAGCAGCACTGTGACTCCAGTGGTTAGCACTGCTGTAGATTTGTCTACAGATCTTAAGAAATTAGAAAAGTTATTTAACAAGATGGAGATTAAACAGAAAAACTCTGCACAGTTCAGCTCCAGGGTGCACATTTGGTCACTGCAGTATTTCAAATGTTAAAATCTACAGTTTTTCCTAATTTTAATTCTTAAATTCTTAATTAAAATTGGCTTCGGATTGAAGGTCAAACTGAATGACTCACATAAGGACATCACTTTGACTCTGACAGACTAGGGACCCATCTAGGGTGTTTTCATATTCAAGCACAGTATGTTGGGGCAGGCTGAACAAGAATGAGCAGATATAGAGAATGAATGGATGGCGGGGGTGGGGGGATCTGTATCATGCAAACACCTATCAAAGACAAAATGTTTACTAAGTTTGTGTGCTGTCAAAAGACAAGGAGCTCACATTACATGATGTTCTGACCAGAGACACCAATTCTTTAACCAGTATCACCATAAGACTTTCAAGCATATGAAGTATTTTTGGTAGAAGTGACAATTACTATGAATGAGCACCCATCAAGATGACTGCAGGCCAACTGGCCTTGAATGGACTGTTCCCACATCTGCACCAAAGCCCATTAAAGTGTAGGTCAAGCCAGTTTAAAGCTGTTCTCAGAAACATTTCTAATCTGCTCCATGAGAAGTTGTTCCCTTGCAGATCTGTGTAGAAATCTGTGGTTGACGGGGCCTTCACCTGCTTAGTTTAACATTATAACTTTCTCTGTTTTTTAGTGACAGTATCAACTGTCGAGATAGTAGAATATGGCTAAAATCATGTGCTGATATGCTATAAATGTCTTTGAATTTGGTCTAAAAAAAATTTTAAATAAAGGTTTACTAAAGAAAAACAAGCTAATTTCATTAAATCAAGTCTTTGTTCACATGAAATCAGTGTCTTCTTATATATAAACATCTAATAAATCAATAAATGAATTAAAAAAGAGACAATTTTAATACTGACTGAAGCAAATGCCTGTGGTTAATCAGACAATTTACCTGTAAACAGGGGGCACTTGATTTGATTCACCACAACAAGAATTTAATACTTTAATTCAATTCATTCTGGAAGCTAAGACTTGTTTGCTTCTGACTGTTATACGATTAACTGTGCAGTGCCAGCACCATCAGCATATGTACAGTCACCTGCATTCACTGCTATAACTGTGTCAGCAAATCAGTTTAAAAAAAAAGAGGCTTTCTGGTGTTTGCTTTTAAGAACAACAGCCTGCAAAGCTAGACAACAAAGGAGAGACAGAAACATTATGTGCCTGTGCATCATTCTGACATAATGGTCATCAACCACAGACACTGTCTTGTTTGCAGGACATCTGTGATGATTACTCCAGCCTCGTCTAGTAACTACAGAGGACTGTTAAAAACTGTTATTTAATGTGCTTTATCTATCCTAAGAAATTACAGACCACCAGAGATCCAAGAAGCCTCACTGTAATTTTGAATCAATCTAAATATATTTACAGCCACTTTTCCTTCTTATACTCCTTAAAGAACTAGCTCAGTGAAAGTCAAACCAACTGACCTAAAATTAAAGCACATAGTTGACACAATTCCAAGTCATTGTGGGGAGGCAACAGGCCTTGTCCAGTGCAATCAATCCCCCACACAACTCTGCAACACAATACACAGAATAACAAGGTGGCCTGGGTGTGAAGAGAAGGAAATCTTAGATGCAACCCCACAGAACTTCAGATCAGTCTCTTGGGCCAACGAAGACAAAAATGTTGTCAACAAAGTGCTGAAATACAGTCTCGTCTGCATGCGTGTCATGTGTCGCCTGATAGTTCTGACTATGAGTCCAAACATCCACAGCTGCCTCTGTGTTATGTTAGAGACGTGACCTTTGTTCCTACTTGGAAAGGGAAAGTTACACTATTGCACATTTCACTTGTGGCTCCAGTGGGCAAGCTACAACACAGAGAATCAAAGAGGCCAGTGTATATTAAATACTCAGTACATCAAAGTGTGTTCTCTGTGTAATGGAAGAAGGTATAGGGGGGAAATATTTAATAATCAATTTCTACAAAGTCTTTCAACCTCATAGTTCCTCTATATTTTTCTATACTAACACTGCTCGTCAGAATAATCTATATAGGCTTAAACCTTTGCCCCAGTTCCTCAGCTCCATTATCAAATTAGGGGTAGGGTTTTTTTTTTAGAAATACTCATATATCCCCTCACAACTTCAAACTGTCTAACTCTTGGTATTTTGTTTCCAAAGTGGTTGACAAATTTCCTAAGTACTGTTACTCTTGGTTCCTACTGTGCGATGTTGGGGTTGGATTAACCAGCAATGTCCAGAAGGTAAACACACTTCACACGTCATATGTGAGAATTACTGTAAACTAACTCTTTGTATTAGGCTACGCTTATTCACCATTAACTAGTTGCTTATTAGCATGCATACTGGCTCATATTAGTCATTGTAAAACACTTATTAATCTCTTATTCTGCCTAATCATATTCTACAGCTACTAGGACATTAACTAGGAGTTTTCCCTCAGTAACCTCCTAATAACTGCTTATTGATATTAAGTAAGTTAGTTGTTGTACATGAATTATGATCTTACTATGCTTTACTTTGTAGTAACACTAGAAAAGTAATTCTCCCTTATTGAATATGGTCTATTATTTCATAAAACACAAAACTACAAAGGTTAATGATGTCCTAATAAGTTTAAAGTAAGTTCTGTAACTCAGAATATGTTCCCTTTTCTAAAGTGAGGTCTTGATTATAAATAATTTGTTAGTACGTTGACACTTATTAACCCACTCGGGATCTCTATTCTAAGAACTAATGTGCGTGCTAAAAAAAATTAGTTAATGGTGAATAAGTGTAGCCTAATATAAGGTGTTACCAAAAATATTAACCAGATTTGGAGGAACAGATAAATTATTTTAGGGCTAAACTTATTTCTGAATGTTTGCCTTTCCTGTCAGCTGCTGGTTTTAGTTCACATCACTACTGTATCAAATTAACTTGGAGACTTGAAACTTGCTAGAGACAAGACACAAGACATGTTGCCTTTTTTTGGGTTAAAAAAGACAACAGGAACAAGTTCCTCGGCCAACTTTTGCTGTGACAACAAGCAGAAACTCTGTGTGTGACAGCTCACACAAACATGCCGTGAACTTTGCTCTCATTTTCCTTCTCACTCCTCTTTCTGCTCCCATCTCTGGAGCCATGCAACTTTGAAAAACCACATATTTTATCTCAAGCTGAAATAGAATCTTCTTCACAGAGTAAAATATGTCCTTCCACAGACTTTGTGCATATTCATGCCACCCGTAAATGTAACTTCAGCTTGCAAAATGCAACTAAGCAGGAGCACTTAATATACTTGCTGTGAGAACTGGTATTAAGTAGCAAACTAAATGTTAACTAAAGTGTTAATCCAACCAAGTTCATGCATTTTTAAATTCATCTTCATTAGTACATCTTATATTTAAACAATGTGACTGTTTGCATTTGAGAATAAAAGGTGTATGTACATTGCTAACATTAAAAATGGACTTCCCTTTACATGACAGCTTTATCCTTCAAGTATCTTAACTATACTGAGGTTTAAAACACTGTATTTTTGAGGCTGATAAAATACACGCTTACATAAAATTAACATATGTGATAAGGACTCCTTAAGTTTGGTTACAGTGGTAGCCAGCATATGTGCAAAGCGGAATGTTCTCTGGTGACAATATTTCAAACTTTTGTCAAACACTACAATTTCTTTTACTTATTTTTTGACAGATGCAGCCATAGTGACTTATATGCAATAAGAAAATATCAGCCAATAAAATATGCTTGCTCTTATACAGACAGATGGAGACTGCTACACATCTACATAAACATTACAAAAGCTTTTATTTGCTTTTCAACTTTTTCTACAGAATATATGGTGACTACTACAATGTACAAACAAACAAATAACCATGCCAAGCTAAATCTCAAATGTAACTGATTGGATCAGTGCTCCATTTCAGCTATTCAGGTTAGTAGTTCAGTATTAAGAGTGAGCATTAAAAACACCCTTTTTAAACAGAATATTCACTCAGAACATCATCAATACTGAGCTTTAAAACACCATGACTTCATCACGCCATCTCACAAATCAAACAAATCAACACTGCCTGCAGCGTGGTGGTTTAACTGACTTTACACAAACCACATTTGTCTTGAATTGAAATACAAACAGTGCAGAAAAACATAAACATGGTTTGTCATAGAAGTCGTGTTTGAGTAACAAATATTGGGTTTGACTGAGAAGGCGTGCCTCCCTGAGGGTGCAGGGTCCACCTGTGACCCCACTAGGCCTGAAGAAGAGGAGAAGATTAGAGATGCTGACTGAGTTAAAGCTACTTAAGGCCGGACAGCTGCTTCTGCTTTGAATCACCTGAATACAGCTTCTGTGCCAACAAATAAACATGGGTTGCTATGCAATCCTTGTTGGGAGAGGACTGTTGAAATCTACCTTAACAGATGCCAGTTAAACACTGGCAATGCTCAGCCACATCTTGAAAGGTACCACACCCATGTTAAGTTGTTTTAATTCTGAAAATTTCATTTGACTTGCAAAAGTCTGCAGCTCATTTCCCCTCAATGTGATGAGAAAACCAAGTCATCCTTCTGGTATATCATTACTCTTACCACTGTGACAAGCTGAGTTATGTCCTGGGGTGTTAAGCTGACTTCCATCTCTTTTATAAATGCTAATTAATCTAGTAGGACCCATCCTAGCCTGCTGTGGCCACAGGCCAAACCATCTCTCTTGCGTTTAACTTACCAGTAGACGTAATAGGCCATTGCCATGACCACCAACGCCCCACAAATCCCAGTGAAGATCATCACAGCGCTCTGGTTCAGCATTTTGGCTTCTGGTATCTCACCAAATCAAAGCCAGAATAAAAACATACAGAAAGGCCTGCAGAGAACAGCGTATAGTCACAGGCTGTCCTGCTTCATAGCCATGATAATCCCACAGAAGGAAAGGGAGAGATTATGATGATGACAGCAAGATCCCAGATCTTGCTGGAGGAACTGCCTAATCAGCGCAACAGTTTACTGAGGACCAAAGAATTTCCTACCACCAGAAAAATTACCAAGAGGAGTGGATGTCCATTGAGAACAAATGCAAAAAGAATACACTAAAAACTCCTCAAGACTGCAGTGGATTCTTACTAAAGCCCAATGATGAATGCTAGATAGACTGAAAGATGTCTCACTTCTGGAAGAAAGGAGTCACACATGTACTGTAAGCAGTGTCTTACATGCATTCCCATCCTCTAATCCAGTGGATAAGATTAGTGCTGATTAGCAGGCTATGGGTACCCTGGAAGTGTCACATTTAATTAACATTAACAAAGAACAAGGCTAGGCTCTGCCCAAACAAGGTGGAGTTAGCAGAATGGCATCTGTTGCGCTAGAGGAACCAATGATAATGTAGAATTTCCTGCCTCACCTTGCCATTGGCCACCTGTAACACACTGCATTAGACAGACATCCACTTCTTGTGTGTTACCAAGCTTTGTTTTTCATTGGTCATGTGTAATTAGGAATTAATTAACGCAACACCTGGAAAGATGTTCTTCCTGCATCCTCACTCCCTCCTGTCTTCCTGACAGTACCTCAGGTACTGGAATTTATTTACAAGAGATCTATATTACTTAGCCACACAAAGATGACAAACAGGGCTAGACAACAAAAGCCTCTGGGTTCTAGACACAGAGCAGATGTCCACTGTGGTTCACACAAGCTGGCAGAGAGACGCAGAAATAAACTGTCAAGCATTTACTGAAGCAAATAGGTCAAAAGTTAGAGTACAGTCCTGGGGGCTTGCCACTGGGCATTAAAGCCAAATATAAATAGAGATAAAAATACATTGTGATAGCTAGACAATGAAGGTCATTCATGTTTCAATGCACATAGTGCTCCCAATCCTGCATATAGCCCAACACTTGATAGCAACTTGTGACACCAAACCACTTACAACCACTGCAGGCAAAAATTACATCTGGTGTTACACTTTGCAGGAAAAACTACAGGTATAAGATAAACTGAAATGATCACTGTCATGTTAAAGCAATTCATGGCAATAATACAACCAATATGCAGAATATACAGAATACTGTTGATTCAAATTCATATAGAAAAAAAGTGGGATTTGATATCGAGGAAAACATCCCACCCAAAACCTCTACACAAGAGTTTATCTCAGAGAGGACAAAGTACTTAATATGCAAGGTAAAGAGCAGGACTTGTATCACTTAAACACAGTTAGACATAGTTCAAAGTTCCCTCTGGGATCTGGGTGTGGCCAAAGAGAGAAGTGATGACTGATAAGAACTGAGGATATATAAGATACTCATTGCTGAAGTCAGCTAAAAAAATGGACCAGTAACAGAAAGAGGGGAAGTAGGTGACAGGTAAAATTGGCAGATTGACTGAACCGCTAGTTTGAGTATGACCAGTCAAAGTTACTTTGCAGTAAGTCACAAAAAAGATGAAGATGGTTCACAAATTCATATATTGCTAGTGTGAGATTACAGTCCAAGATGGAACTGCCCAGATAAAGGCTTATCTACAGACATGTCCACACGTTATATGTCTCAAAGTCCTAGAGGGCAATACTTTGGCTTGATTAACAGATAAAGGAGTTAAATAGTTTACTACAAGTAAACAGACATGTCACTGGACTTTACACCAACAGTGCATTTGGATGCTATGCATAAAGTTATACAACCTCAGAAGATTTGAGGTCAATGTTTCAATTTGGGCACCAATGCAACAAATGCACTGTCTTACTAAACAGTCATTTCTGTTTGCACTTTGGATTAGGAGGTCCAAATGTATTGTGGTCCTCCTGCAAGAGAAATCACAATAAAATAGAACAGACTTGGCTTATTCTTGAGAAGAAACTAAATAACCACAGCGCAATAGAATTGGGTGTTTAAAGTAAATATCACAGTTGCTGAGCTGTTGTTCGAGAGATTCTTACCAGATTGAAAGCTGAAATGTTAACATGTTTCCAGCTGTCTCCACTTACTATGTATTATAGTTATAATTAGTGTTTGTTACACATATTATCTAATTAATTGAAGGGATGGCCATTAGGACTCCCTGTGGTCAGCAGGAAGAACTCATCATTACCACCATGGTGAAAACATTAGACAGTAAAGTGGTAATTATCTCAACAGAAAATTAACAGAATGCAATTTAGATAACTGGCTATTTCTGTTAGTAATTTATCGGATAACCCAAATCCATAAACATAGACACTCCTAGTAATAACTGATGACTTCTTACAAATAATCATTTAAAATAAGTAATGGCCAGCACTACAGCAGTCTACACATCTCCCTGTCAAGGTCTTCTGCATTCAGACAGTCTTAACATGTGGCTCTACAATGCTTGTGTGCAACCAATGTTCCAATAAGTATTTTCCTATTTAATATGTATTATTGCTTTTTCCATCAAGCAAAATGCTGTATCAATGGACTAACCATATACAGCTGTAGTCTACGTGGGAAGCACTGTGGGACCACTGCTGCCTCTTGCACAGAGCATGTACAGTCACAGCATTACTGTGATTACTGGTAAACATCAGAAAATAGCTCACAACACTGCTAGCAAAATGTCAGGAATGATCACGGTAACACTACTTGCCTGTCTCGTACTGCCTGGCCCCGCCGGTTAAAAATGAGGTTCAAGCCTAAGGTTAGCACTGGCTTTAGAGAGCCGCAGACTTGAATGAACTCCAGTAACCTTACGTCTGGTGTGTGTGGTACGACGCAGGTCAACTCGGAGCCAGCTGGCGCACATGACGTACAGTGGGGCTACAGGGCAGAGACGCCTTGCAGTGTAAAAGCACTTTTTTTTTTTTTTTTTTTTTTTGCAATGAACCCACTGACACTTTTGCTAGCAACTCTAGCATACCACTCTGTGCCACTTCATTATCTACCTGTGCTAGTTTTGCAGCCTCGTGGCCTCGCACTGAAAATGCTACGAGTGGATTGCATGCACCAGTGCGGCATGGCTAGCGTACTAAGGGCTCAATATCCACATATTCAGCTAGGTGCAGTGACTGGGCTTATCTTTTGATACACAAGTCGTAAGCTAGTTGTCCCGTGAACTCTAAGTTACAAGCACACATTCTACAACTCATACATGAGAAAAGAAAACTAACCAGCCTGTCTAACTATTGCTTTTAGAGTTAACGCTAGCTGACACCTGACGTTGGACGTCTGGAACTCAACCTAGCCGCACGAGAAGGACAGAACCAGCTGCTAAGTTAGCTAGCATGCTAACTTAGCAAAAAACAGTGCAGCTAGGGAATAAATTGTAAACGGGGAGGAGTATAGAGTCGGATAGTTGGACTGTCCAGTTGACACATGAGTGCCAGATTTCCCCACATATGTCACATGTTGGTAGTGAACCGACCTGTGCCGCTTGCTAACGTTATGCTAGGCTAGTTAGCCAGCTAATGGTAGCGGTCAGTGTGAGTAACGGTACTCTGGACTTACCTGAAAATTATTCACTTGGGAGTCGGTAGATTTTGTTGTACTTTTTCCGCTGCTTTCTGGCCTTCGGGGGCGTAAATTGCGTCTTTTAAGAAGCCCTTTTCACTTCGTCTGTTTCCCAAAACGCAAAAAAATGACTTGAGGTAATGCGATTTGCAGGAGCGCTATTGTTTGTCGGTTAAAGCCCCACATTTCCTCAAAGCCCATCTGAGGATAGTGTGCCATACATCCGGTCCGGCCCCTCATTCATTCTCAGAGAAATAAATAAAATACACAATCTATATCTTATTTATTCAGTGGGACTTTACAGCCCCACACGTGTCAATCCAAATACAACAAGTTCAGGGTATAAATAATAGTAGAATCAGTATTTTTACTATAATAAACGTATACTGTCCTATATTACTGATTTCCTGTGAATAGTTAGCATCTTGCTTTAACTAGAGAATTTCTCTCCTATTTAAATTTATGTAATGGAAAGAATAATTTTGAATAAAAACTGTATTTACAGTATTCAAAACATGTGCAATATGAACTGCATGTTATCTACATGTGATATTCTCTTTACATTATCTGCAACATGGTAGTCTATTAGATAAATACTGACAGTCACCCGTACCTGTGGCAGAGGTTGTTCTGCTGGTGTAAATCTAATTATTCTAAACCATTTAACCTTTAATTGCACCTGTTATTTTACAGCCAGTGTCTGGTGTCTACCCTTTCATGCCTTTACATGTCAAGTGGTGCACAAGGCATACACTTTTTACCCCCTGAATGATAACCATGCACACCGTAGTTATGACTAGTCCCTTCACTCCCTGAGTAGGTGTGCATGTTTGATTAACTTTAGTGCTCTTTAGCCCTCTGCTGGTGAATATGCATCGCTGCAGCTTAAGTTGGTCTTGAAGGGAGCTATGGGAAGAGTCTTGTTGTACACATATACCCCCATGTGGCCTTTTGTGTGACAAATCTGGCATGTCTGTTGATAACATATGGCATCTCGTCCTTCTGAACTATAAGTTACAAACCACTATCTTTAACAAATTCGTTCCTTCTCCTTTACAACAAAATCTGGAGTTTCTCATTCATATATTACTGTATAGATACTGGTCAATACAAACAATACACCTTCTTCTCTAGTATATCCAGGTTGCAGGTGGGCAGACACACTGGCCTGTCTGGTTATTTGGGTTAATGCTGGCTATTCATACTGTGGATTAGTGTTGGCAAAACAGAGCCTGTGTCACCTGTCCCTAATCACACAATGTAGTAAGCACCTGGCAAGACAAAACTTGCAGACTTGTTTGTCCTTTATTCTTTCCAGTGCGTTTATTTTACTCTTTTCCAAATAAAAAGCACAAAATTTAATGATCTTTTCTTTTTTACAATTTAGTCATAATTTAAGTTTATAAATTCAATTGTTCCCATGTAACTGGGTTAAGTATTTTTGGTACATTTAGTGTAGACATAATCACACATGTTTTATTTCTTTTTGATTGCAGATAAATGTTTTTTTTTCCTCTTCCCCTGTCATCATTACCACTATTCAAAGAGAGCTTCATTTGAGGATTATAAATCTGCATTTTTCAAACTTACTAAAGAGTTGTCATTTGATACAGTCAGTTGACCTCAGGGAACAATCAGCTCGATCATGTGAACACTGCGTACATCTCTGTTGAATTCTAGTACACTGCTTTAAACAGACATAATGGTCCTAAAAGCAAAAAGGTATCAATAAAAAGAAATACCACCCCTAACAATGATTAGATAATAAAAATAACATCAACATCATCACAGTTTTAGTAAAAGATTAATAATTTATTATTTCTGTTCTTATATTGATCTATTTCAGACCAGCAGCTCAAGGTTTGGCACTTGACTCTCTAGCGTTATGTGTGAAGATCTACTATTACATTGGTACACAAAAACATTCACAACCAATGTTTTTTCTTCCTAACCCCGTTAAGGCTATTATACAGCATGGTCTCTCATAACCAACTCTTTTCTTGAGATATGACAAAAGTCAAAAATGAAAAAATGAAAACAATGACCATTAGTAAATATATTAAAGATTATCTGTGCAAATACCTCAATTTGAGATGTTTAAGACATGGATCTAACATGTTACACATCTGCTTGTTCAAGAAATCATTGCATAATTAAAAAAGGAGGTGAAAGACATCTTCAATCTTTTTTTAAAAGAACAGTTTTAAACATTAGCTACTTTCATGATTATCAGTAAAGTTACAATTTCTCTAAAACAAAACAAGGTCAAATAAATTGGTGTGATGAAACTGTATGGACTACATACTATCTGCTTTAGATGGGAGCTACCTTATATATCTAAGCACTTATAATGCATCCAATCTGATTGTGTAAGGTTACTTACTTTTACTTAAAGTGCGTGAATAAACACCCAAGTGCAATATAAGCACACTGCATGCATTCATATCTTTATATTATAATCATTTCAGAAAAGTCACAATGCAATAAAATACTCTTTGAATCTGATTTAACTGTTATGAAATCTTAACCAGATGCCATTTACACCCTTGCTTTGGCATTATGTGTTACTTCTGGCCTAACACATTATGTTTTTGATAATATTATAGACAGTATACAGATGTGCTTATAATGCAAACTCACTTTAAGTACACGTGATGAGGTCAGACCTACAGTGTTATCAAAGCCAAAACAAGTAGAGGCATGGTCATGCATGCATCACTGGCTTTTGTGTATTTTCTACTCATCTTAACTGAGATGAAATGTTTTATAGCAGGTAATAATTTTCACCATAGTAAGTACAATTCAAGTACACTTATTCTATCTTTAAACCTAAACACTATTGGCTAATGTCCTTTTTTCTTTTGAAGGGCAGATGATGTCTACCCCGGCCATAGTACAGACACATGGCAGTGATTCCAGTATGTTTGAGAGCAGAATGTACATACAACAAATCCTGCTGACCTCTCTTGAAAACATAGTTGAGCAGAGACAGAGACATGTGACAGTCTTTGATGTGAAAATCCTACATGTGTCTGGCGGACTGCCCAGATCTGAAACTGATTTGTACCAGCGCGACATGAATGTTCCCGGAAACATCACTGTGCCATCAGTGTGAGGACTTTTGTAAAACCTTAGCTTCCACTACAACTGCAGGATTCTCAATGTCGGCCTTGCTCTGAACCATCCTCAGCTCCAGTTGTGCAGGACTGGGCCTTTTTCCGGGACCAGCAATCTCTGAAAGAAAGAAGAGGGGGAGATCAGATGGAGGAAATGAAGGCTGCTGTTCATCTTGTGGATTTTTACATGCAGTTATTAGTTTGTAGAGAAACAGTTATGACATTACTTGTTCCCTCCTTCTAAATGTAATTTACTTGTACTCAATAATAATAATAAAAAAAACTGAGATGGCAAACAATGTAGAGCATTATAATCAACTGAGATGTGTGTCTTGCCTGTCAGTTTTCTAAAGATAATACAAGCAGCCACTACGTAATGCACACTAGCGATTACCAATGACTGTGTTCATACCGTATTTAAAGCAAAAGGGAGTAAACCATTTATGTCTGGTAAACAATAATCATAATGATAATAATAATGATAGTGTAGATAGATGATGCAGAGAGAGAGCAGTCTACCATTGGCATAAGTAATTGTCCTCTTTATGACGTGGTGCATCACTGACACAGTCTTTTCACAGGCAGCCTGTGAAAAACAAAACGGAGACTAGGTTACATCGAACATTTATTCATTACGTAGAGTAGCAAGAATGATTTGATTCCTTCATCTCTTTGATTGAAGAGGTTAGTGTGTTGCTGACCTTTAGGTCCTTAGGGTGATGGTGAGTCCAGGCTAGCAGCATAGCAGCAAACAGGTCTCCTGTCCCCACAAATACAGCATCCACTTTGGGGATGTCCATGCAGATTTTCTGACTGGTGTTGGTCCCATCTGGTTTTACTACAGTGAGAAAATAGTAGTATAAAAAGGGGCAGGGACAATAGTTAAAACTGCACTGAGCACTATGTTTGTGTGCATGGCTTTTTTTTAAGTAGTTGAACTTAATATGTGTTATTAGGCTAAAAGAGAATCCCATCCCCATTAATTACAATACCACAGTTTTATCCTGTTTACCCAAAGACTGGCATCAGGTATGCACAAAGACATTCTGACCCAAGAGATTAAAAGTCCAAATCGAGTTGCTGTAAATCCCAACATGTATCCTTAACAGCTGTAAGAAAGAGTTCTGTCAGGAGAAAGCTGGCCTGACACTTTACCTATTTTTTGGCTCCCAAGGGCCACCAGGAACTGGTCCCCCTGCTTTGAGGGCAGGTCTGTACTAGTGAGGACCACAGTCTCTGGACCCATTTTATGAAGTAAGTCCATCACCTGGAGAACACACAGGGTCCCATTTTCTCAAACTAGTGTCACAAACTAAATCCAAATACAACAAAACAGGAAATTCTCATGTTGCTCACCTCAACAGCATCTTCCTCTGTGTTAATTTTCTTCCCAGTTAATAGCCTGGGAAAAAAAGACAGTATAAAAAAACTGTATTGCATTGTTAATTATTTCTTCAGGGATGATGATTACAGATGCACTCACTCTGCTTCAAACTGGTTGGGAGTGAGGATGTCGGCCAAAGGCACTACTTTGTCCTTGTAGACTGGCAGCAGGTTCTCTGGTACGTACTGAAACAGGTAGCAAATTAAGCATTTTATTTTGCAGAATCATTGGTAGTAATCATAGTGTTTTGAAAGTTTTTTGAATAATGTGCATCAAAAGAACAAAAAGAAAACACAGTGTTATAAATCAACAGCTGTATGGTGTGGAAGAAGAGGTTTACCATAGCACCGTGGTCTCCCATGACAGGATCACAAACTGTGGAGAAGAAAAGTTATATTCAATAAAACAACATTCTTCTTTTTCTTTTAAATTGAAATACCCAGTCTTCCTCTTACCATATACCAGGCTAGGATTGGCTTTCTTTAGTTCCTGAATAATGTCAACCACCATCTCTAAGAAGGAAGTGTCTCTGCTGTAACCTTGAGGAAGAAAGCACAACAACAATAAAATAAATTATTATTATTATTATTATTATATAATAATAATAATAATGATAATAATAATAATAATACTAACTACTACATTACTGTGTTTAATACATTTGTTAAACCATATCTAAATGCCATCTCTATCATCATGAAACAAAATCCTTAAATCCAGTAAGTTGCAGCAGTAAAGTGACGTGTTTTTAAAATGTAATTTCAGCACCATAGAGGACAACTTTTTAATTTAGTGAAAACCTTTAATAAAGTGAGAAACAGTCAGAGAAATACAGTGTAAAACCAAGCGCTCATAAAGAGTAGCTGATCATGATCAGTGTCACATCTGAGTATCCCCTTCTTCACATTTCTTTGACTCACCTGTGAGGATGTAGTCATAGTGATTCACCTTATTGAGCTTGATACCCTCATACAGCACATTCAGCTCCTCTGCTGTCAGTACTTGTCCCTTCCAGTGGGCGTAGCCTAGGATACAAGAGACACATTGGGAAACAGGACTTTTTGAAGCTCTTAATGTTGCTCAGATTTCATTCAAAACAAAAAGCTGTGAATGTGCAAAAGTATCAACTAATGATGTGACTGGGACAAATGTAGATTTATAGTTTCGGGCTTTTTCTGATATGTCAAAGACATTTTTTACTTTAAATTCGGAACACTAAAACCACAAGAATGTTTTCAGACTTTGAAGATAAGTGAGGGACTGTGAAACAAACTTTTCATACTACTTCAACTAATCAAAACACTGCTACATTGTATAAGCCCAGCTGTGTTTTCATCTAATAAGAAGACACTCCCCTTCTTTGCTCTGTCTTTCCATCCCCCCTCTTTCCCTCTGCTGAGGTCCCTCTCCTCTTTGTGGCGTTCAGGGCCAAATGGGGCCTCCACACTGACTGAATGGGATGCTTGTATCCTGGCTGCCAGCTTTCCCCTTTCTTTGTCCCCTTTTCCCCATTAACCCAGAATAAACCCTGAAAAGCTGTTCCTACAGCAAAAGAACCCCCGAGTTCACATGAAGCCAAATCTTGACCCTGAGCCAATGAGAACACCTCCTGCAGTCCTCTTGCAGTGAGGCCTTAACAGCCAGCTCACAGCAAATTCGAGGCATGTGCTGTGGTTAGAGGGGAAAGTGTATATTAATGCCTCCAGTGAAAGTGGAAAATTCTGAATATTAGTGCTGTTTACACATACTAGTATAAAATAGAAGTAGGATTACAGTCTAGACTATTGCATAATTTTATCCAAGCGCTCAAAACTGTCCAGTTTCCTCGGTCAGAGGAGCAGATGTTTATATTGATTCAAGTGCTTTCTGCCCCTGTGGTGAAAACACATTCTTTCGCATACTTCGGCACATGAACCCCAGGTAATAATCCTATCATCTCTGCTAGTTGAACCAACAAGTTTCAACTTAAGAAATCAAGCTTCAAGTTGTTTTTTTCCCCCGTAATGGAGCAATGAGTAACATTTTTATTGGCCAACAGCACAAAATGACTGTAAAAAAAAGTATATGTGTGGGATGGTGATACAGCTGCTGATTGATATATTAGGACTAACAGACCAGAGGTAAAGATTTCTGGCTTTCATCAACCTTTACATGTGAGCACAGGATATTGCAACATTAACAGAAATTACCTCCACCTATTCAAATGTCATAGTTCCTTGCATGATCATACTTGGCAATGAATGAGTGAATACCCAGTAATACAAGATGTTTTTCAATCAAGGTTGGTGCTTTTTTTCAAGTCCAGACCACCATATGTAAACTGATTCAGTATACTTATGATAATATTCATTGTGTATTGTTTGTTAAATATCTGCATTTGAATAATTTTACTGCATTTACATTCTTACACATTCTTTTGACAGGTTAATTATTAAAAACCGTGTTTATATTATACAACATACTTCAGAGGAGCTGCACTGTTTAAGTCTGGAGTTATCTCTCTGGTATGTAAACTGAAAAGAGAGGTTGTTTTTAGAAAACATTAACTCTGTACATTAATCACAGTGCTCTTGTTTAAAACACACTGATGACCACATGTATTTCAGAAAAAACATGCAGAGCTCATCCAGAGACAAGGCAAAGTACAAGGACAGTGATTAAAGTTTGCCCTCACACCTAAAACCATCTCATTAAAAGGTACACAGTGAACACTTCCAGTAAACAAACAGTTGTGTGTGTCCTTTAAGCCTATCATTATGTTAGATGTGCATCTGTTTGTCAAAGCAGATTTTCAGAATGCTAATAGTATTTTTCTTCTGCTGTTTTACTGGTGCTGGTGCTAATTACCACCAACAGCTGAAAATTCATAGTGCTGTCTGAAAGCGATTTGGTAGTTATCGTCCCCTTTATTTGGTAAATATGACCAGACTTTCAGGAAGGTGGAAAATGAGCTTATCTACTTTGTGAAACTCAATAAAAAAGAAAAGGGAAATTTAAAATCACTCAGCCAACCTGTGTGATTGGAGAACTGGACAGAGTTGATAGAGTCCACTTCAAAGCCCAGCACCTGAAAAAAGAGCAACGATGCAGCTGTTAAAATATAGAACAGTGACATCAATACAGGACCAAGTCTAAATGAGAGTCTGAATTCAGTGATACTCTGTGAATTACTATGAGAGCTGTTTCATAAAGTTTCAGTTGTGGGCCTTTTTGATCATTTAAAAATGGACCATACCTATGTTTTTGCATGTTTTAGTCAGTTTCACATAAATAACATATACTTTCAACAGTGTTACACACTCACCAAACACTTAATTAAGAACACCATACTAACACTGGGCAGGGCCTACCTTTGCTCTCAAAACAGTTGAGATCTTTTGACATGGAATATTTTTTGGAGATTCTGCTCCATGATTTCTGCAGATTTGTCAGCTGCACATTCATGCTGCCAATCCCTATTCCATTAGATTCAGATTTGGTCACTGGGGAGGTCAGTGAAGTACATTGAATTCACCAGACAACTTTAGTGTGACGGTGCCTTATCCTGCTGGAGGTAGTCATTAGGAGATGAGTACATTTGGCCATAAAGGGATGTACACAGTCAGCAAATATACTCAGGCAGGCTGTGGCACTGAAACGATGGGTGGTTGGTATTAATGGAGCCAAAAACCATTCATGCTGCTGATGCCAAATTCTTACCCTATCATCTGATGCTTCAGCAGTATTCATCAGAGCAGGCTACATGTTTCCAGTCTTGAGCCTGTGCCCACTCCAGCCTCAGATTTCTGTTCTTGGATAACTGTTGTAACCTGTCCACCTCAGGGTTCAATATGTTGCAAATTCTAAGATGCCTTTCTGCTCAACACAGTTGTTAAGAGTGGTTATCTGAGTTACTGTAGCCTTTCTGTCAGCTACAACCAGTCTGTCTTTCTCTGACCTCCCTCCTCGACAAGGCGTTTACATCCACAGAACTGCTGCTCATGTTTTTTGTGTTTAGCATCAATCTGTGTAAACTCTTAAGACTGTTGTGTGTGATAATCCCAGGAGATCAGAAGTTTCAGAAATACTAAAACTGGCCTGTCAGGCACCAGCAAACATGCCAAGGTCAAAGTCATTTTTCCCCAATCTGATGTTTTATGTGAACATTAACTGAAGCTCCTGACTTGTGTCTGCATGGTTTTATGCATTGCAGTGTTGCCACATGATTGGCTCATTGTACAACTGCAATAATAAGGTGTAAAGGGGTTCCTAATAAAGTGTTTTGTGAGTGTATAATTCTTTGTTTCCAAATACTTTCTCTTGCACTCAAACCAGCCATTTCTGTGGACAATTTGTAAACTAACCTGCAGAGTTATAAAACCTGTTTGAGATAACAACTACAAAACACATTATCATGTAGGTTTTTATTGTCATCTTTGCGTGGTTGGTGCACATGTATCTATCAATTCCATCACAGGAAGCGACAATGATATAACTTGCATAACAATACACAGCCTACATGCATACATGTGTAAAGGATTTACTACCTCATGCTTGTTCTGAGTCGCAAAACTTTTATTTAATATGCAAATGAAAATAGTCAATTTGCCTAAAGTGGCAAATTAGACCCAAAAATCTTGAAACAACAGTATGCTTTTTAAAACTGTCAGCTACAATGAAACATCTGCACCACTTTAAACCTTTTCGTGATTCATAATGGACTCAATACAACAAGCAACATTTCACTAAACCTACAACTCTTTGAGTAGGTTTCTGCTACCTGTAGCTACCCTGTACACCGAGTTGAGAAAGAGAGAAAATAGTAATGGACAACCTGACGCTAAACCATGCTGAAATTTCTGACTGATAAATGCCCTTTGCACTGTTTTGTAACGGCACGTTTTCGTTCTTTCTTTCTCTCTTTTTTTTAAATTGAGAATGGGGATATATTCGCATTATTATTTTACAGCCACCGTCTAGCCACCTAGATGATTAAAACTATAAGCTGGAAAACGGCCTATGATGTTTCGGCAGGACAGTAAAGGTTGCTTCATATTACGTTACAGTACATTCAGGACTGCTCTCACAATTCAGGAAGTCGAACTTCCATGTTTCCATGTTGATTTCTTTGCCAGTTTTATACATTGTTTCTCTTTCTTGATACCCAAGCTGAGACGTTTTATGTAGCCACCCGAAGGTGTGACCCAGGTCTTACCTGCAGCGGGAATGTTGCCGACTTGTTCCCAACGTATCCCCTGACAACATGACTCTGAATGGACAACACACGACACTCCATCACCACAGCTTCACTAACTGCGTTTAAGACCACCGGACAAAGACAACAGACGTGAAACTACGGCGTGAAAACGTGCACTGGCTCTGACACGTGGAAACTTAGCATGTGACGAATAACTCAAACATTAAAGGACAGAAGGCGCGCCGCTGCTCGTGACATTTACTGTTTTTTTCCTCAGGCAAGTGTAAGGACACCTAAACCGGTGCATTCACAGGTTCACGATAAACGTGGGAGACTCCAACATCCTCCCATGAATGAGGTTGATTATTCTTTCTGACCCAAGAACAAGAACTGTGCGGCTCATACATGGGATACATGTACAATACAGTGAATAAATGATTTAATTAACGATTTTTTTGTGTTATACCTACTGCTAACTATATCAAGTCACCACAAATTAATATATACCATATCCAGAATACAGCACGTGCACTTTCAGACAATATAGCCTGTCACTAAAATGATTCAGGCACATTTGACTATCTATGTGTCACTGTTTTACTGCACTGATTACCAAATGATTCACAGTGGATGTGAATATAATCTGTTTCACACTGACCCAGTGAAATTACTATTTGTTATCAACATTAAAACACACTTCTTCAGATTGATTTAAATGATGTCCAAATGCAAATTACTGTAAGAAATTGCTTATTCACTCATCTGTGACCCCTGATCTTTGATCCTGTTTAAGCAATCTGAATACCTCTACAACAGCCAACTTCAGATGAAGTGATGTAGGAATTTTGTTTACCACAAGAGGGCACACAACAACAGAGCATTGCTTTTTGCCAAATTAATTAAATAATAAACAAACAAAAAATGAACAAAAAAGGGGTTAATCACATAAAGAAAGTTTAATATAGTCAGATAGGCCTCTTTCCTGTGTGTATTTTAGAGGGTCTTTGTCTATTAAGGCATGTTCAAAAGCTAAGGCACCATATGTGCACAGCTGTGACTCCATGCATGGCATACAAAGAAAGTATCTCACCAGCTTCTAATACCTTGCAATATCTCTCACCAGCACAAAGACCATATTGATTCATTTCTTTTTATCTTCTTCAAACTGCCAATCACAAACCCTTCAATAAATTAATTCATGGGAAGACTGTAACTCTGCAAATGTATCAATCTGGACACCAGTAAGTGCATAATGAGGAGTTTTCTTATTCTGCTGCTGATGCTGCTCAGTCAGTGTAAGGTCAGGGGCTCAGGAGGAGGATGGAGATCTCAGTGAGCTGCATGAGGTCAAGGGCAGTGAGTTTAGAAAGAGGTCTCAAAAAGTTGTCTTTGAAGCATCTGCCCCTGACACCTGGGTGAATAACACAGAGGGTGAGTGTGGACCAGGTTGGTGAGTTGAAAGTTGTCACTGAAATGCACATACAGACTGCAAAACTGAAACTACATACAGCTGTTAACTTCCCTTGTTCTACACCCACAAACAGTTTAGTTCCCATTTTATTTTATTTTACTATGTGTGTGTAGATAGTATATATTTATATATAAGCCATCCATACTGTGTCTGCTGAACTTCTCTGGTACAGGATGAGTAAAGTTCTGGCTAATAAATACATAGGAAAAATGAATTATTAAGTATTAAGAGGTGCATCATAAAAGTGATAAAAACAATAGGAATAACGGCAGAGGACTGAGTTTGAGGTTTATGACAACAGTGCATCATAATAACGCTTGTCAGTTTCCAGTGTCATTGCCCAGCAGTTAGTGAGGAGTTATTGCAGGGTGATGCCAGTGGGTGAAAAGGTCTACTGTGGCGTTGGAGAGCACAGGTGCTCCTGTGTTTATCTACAAAAGGCATTAAAGTGCATGTCTTTCTCCAGTGGTGGAGAAAGTCTTCAGATCCTTTACTCAAGTACGAGTAGCAAAAGCAGATTGGAAAAGTTTTCCATTAAAGCCCTGCATTGAAAATGT
The DNA here is from genome assembly GCF_001640805.2 of Lates calcarifer. Classification (NCBI taxonomy): domain Eukaryota; kingdom Metazoa; phylum Chordata; class Actinopteri; family Centropomidae; genus Lates; species Lates calcarifer. The sequence goes on along the minus strand of NC_066833.1, from coordinate 12,424,078 downwards.
TACCTAAGTAAAAGTACACAAGTATAGAAAAATGTACTATAAGTATTAAACCTTTATATATTATAGCCTATTATATAGATTATTATGACTGATGTATTAAGGTAAAATGCCCACCACCTTTCATCCACCCTTTAGACTCCTTCTACACTCTCCTCTGTGCCCCCACCCGTCCCGCCAACACCACCATCAAGTTTGTGGATGACACGATTGTGGTAGGACTTATGTATCTCTGGAGGAGACGAAACCAGCATACAGGGATGACGTCCAAAGACTGGCAATGTGGTGTTCAGGGAATAGTCTTGCACTGAGCTCTTCAAAAACAAAAGTACTCATAATAGTCTTCTGGAAAAACAGTGAAGACAACGGTCCATTATAAATCAACTGGGGACTGTGTGGAAAGGGTCCCACCAAAGACACCACAGCAGTGGTCAAGAAGGCACAGCAGTGACTCTACCTCAGGAGAAACAACCTACAGGAGAAGCTGTTGGTGTCTTGCTACTGCTGCTCCATCTAGAGTGTGCTGACATACTGTATCTCTGCCTGGTACGCCACCGCCCAGAGAATCTGACTCACTGTCCTCTTTGGAGGACTCAGTCAGCTCTCGTTGCCACAGCTGAGCAGCCAACAAGACCCATCCCACTCTATAAATCATCTGTTTAACCAGCGTCAAGTCCTTCATATTAAAGACAAACAGACTTAAGAACAGCCTCTGCTCCAGAGCAATACAAGAAGTGAACAGTAATATCCACACTACAATAGTTTACATTCCAAATGCACTCTTGTATGTACATACTGCAGCTACTACTGTATTTCAGCAATGTGCAATATCCTGAAATGCAATACCACAGCTGATTTTATAATGTAATTTTGATCTATATCTTATTGCTTTATTGGTTACAGCAAACATATGCATTTCATGTTTTATTAATGTACTTTGCACTTTAGTGTTCTGTAAAACACTCTTATTTTTAAATCTTGATTTTTATGAGTGAACTGCAACTCAGTTTCATTGAACTCTGCAATGACAATAAAGGAATGAAAAGTGTGGGTGAATGCAGTTTACTGACAAATTTGATGGTTTAATAACTTCTACGGTTTGTCCAATGAGGGAACCTTTACTTGTTACAAATCAGTAAATATAACAGCATAACTGTACAGAGGGTTGCGTTCTAGTTCGCATTTCTCCATTTGAAAGTCTTGTTGAATATCCCTCCGCTCTGCGCAGCCCTATATTCATCCACGCAGCCTGGAACTAGGCACTCCACTGTTACGCTTGTGTCTGGTCGGGGGGTGGAGCCAGGTAGCCGCTATACTGACACGTAAGAATCCTGCGTAAATTTTAAGGAAGAAGCTACATCTTTTCCTTAAGTGGAACGTGGATACGGCTGCTTCCTTTCAGACTTGATGTATAGTTGACCTGTCCCGGACCAGCGGCTTTTTTCGGACTCTGTAGGAGCGACGCGGGACTCTCCGAGAGAGAGGAACCGACGATCAAGATGAGATTTTCAGCGTTTATTTCTGTCCTGCGGTCGGTCGGCCCGGTGGTAATCGGTATTTCTTTAGGGTTCACGTTGAGTTTATTGAGTGTTAACTGGACGGAAGAAGCGTGCTATGTAGACGGTAAGGAGGGTGAGGATGTGACTTTAGGTCAGGATGGACTGCTCAAAGGAGCCCGAAAGCCCAACTCCATTTCGACCCTGAACGATGTGGAGTCCGAGGAGGATTTTGAACCAAGAATAGTCCCATATAAACAAGTCCAACAGAGTGCACCAAAGAAAGTTTTCAGGTAAGCTTTGTATTGTTCACTAACTGGTGAACACTTTCGGTTTGTTTTGAATACAGACCACAACGTTATAGATGTAGTTAGGGTACAGCAGGCCGCAGTATAGCTCATCCCCAGTAAATGATTACTGATAAATCTATCATTGCTTTTGTCCATATAATACCAGGTATACAGGTGTCACTGGCCATCATGTGGCCGTGAGATTTCAAAGATGGCAACATAATAAGTAACACTAATTAAACAAAACTAAATGGCAGGCATAACTTAAGTGTAATACAGAAGGGATTTTCCTCTCTATTATGTTATTGGCCTAGATCAAATTACTGCCCCACTTCCTCTACTGGTTTACTAACATGCTCTGCCATAGAGCTAAGTTTAACTCGGTTTAACCACATATTTTTGTGCCATGTCTTCATGCTGAAGGATATCTGAACATTTTCTTTGTAAACAAGCAAGATTTCCTGGATAGACCCCTTGTTTGAATGTTAGCCCTCACCCCCAAAGTGGTTGCATTTCATTACATTTCTGAGAAAGAGTCTTTTCCCAGTAGAAAAGTTCTGCTGAGGTTAGAGGTGTGAGCGGCAAAGCCCACAGGTTTCATGGGCAACTTGTGCCATGTAGCAGTTTGTACAATAAGATGTAGAGCTGAAACTAACTGCATTATCATTAATATATCTGATGATTGCTTTTTCAAATAACTGAGAAATTGTTTCCATTATGGAATGTGAAAAAGTAGTAAAAAGGCCAACAACAGCTATCCAGCCCAAACTGATACATTCACATTTGTTTGGTTCAACTCACAGTTCAAAACCACCAAAATATTTCCTTTAATATCATGAATGAAAAGCAACACACCACACCCTTGTGTTCTTGCTTAAAAAAAAAAAAAAAGACGTAATGATTAATGGTTTCTCTGATAGTCACAGATTGGTTTTCTTTCAAACTGCTAATAGTTGCCGCTCTAACAAGAGGCGTAATTGATGCCATTTACAGTGTAACAGAGAAATGGAAGTTAGGTTGGGTCATGATTGCAGTGGTGAATCACAGTGCAAGTTCTTTCATGTTTAGTCTTCCAAAGAGCTTATGGTTTTTCCTGTTTATTTGTGAGGACAGAACCACAGATTTGGTCTGGATCCAGATTTATGCCTTTTATAAACTACTTTTTTATTCCCATTGATTTAAGTGCCAGTTGATAAACTAAACCTGGATGTTACAGAAAAAAGTGGTCAAAATCATTTTTTTGGTGTGACCGTGAGTAAGAACATTGTGCAGTATTGGTGAAAGTTTGTCTTCTAATTCTTCTTAGTGCATTTTTTTATTCAAAGCACTATTCATTTAGCAGCTGCTTGGTGTCTTTTTCAGGGCTAAATACATAAGCACAGAGTTGGGGATGCGAGAGCGTCTGTTCGTTGGGGTCCTGACATCCAAAAACACCATTAACACCCTGGGTGTAGCTGTCAATCGCACCATTAGCCATCACCTGGACTCTGTAATCTTCTTCACCGGCATGCGCAACCGCAAAGTCCCTCACGGCATGTTTGTGGTCTCTCATGGAGACGAGCGACTGATATGGAACATGTTTCAGACCATCAGATACATCTTAGATCATTACATCAATGAATATGACTGGTTTTACTTTGTCCAAGATGACACCTACACAGAGGCTGACAGGATCAAAGCCCTGGTGGATCACCTGAGTATGGATCGAGAGCTTTACATGGGCAGTCCTGAAGAGTTCATAGGTGGGGAGATGGAAGGGAAGTATTGCTACGGAGGGTTTGGATACCTCCTGTCACGTACCTTGCTCCTGCGACTCCAGCCTTTCTTGGAAAACTGTAGGAATGACATCCTGAGTGCCAGGCCTGATGAGTGGCTCGGGAGATGCATCATTGATTATGCCAATACAAACTGTGTCAGTGAATATGAGGTAGGCTATTCTTCACCATACATCTCTCTTTTAATTAATACATATGTTGTTTTAATTTATAAAATGTCTTGGCTCCTCAATGTTTCATGCTTGAAAGAAGGAAAGGGTAGCTGTTCGTAGTTAAAAAGAACGAGGAGCTACAAAGGAAAACCGCTTTCAAGACTGTCATTCAGAACATCTGTGTGACAGGTTACAGCAGGGGTTCTCCGTCTCGACAGCAAAACAAAACTGTCATGGCAGAAATCATGCTTTGCCTCTGGGACAGCACTTAAAATTGACAGACAGCTATATAAAACTGTAATTACCATGCTAGCACAGAGGTGGTATTTATATTACAGAGTAGATTGCTAATACCCTGTAGCTTTTCTTTTTTTTTTTCCATGGCTCCAGCAGCAATGTGGAATAGGTAAACAGGCAAGCAGAGCACAGCTGAGTTCAGCCTTGCTTAGGTTCAATGGTGTGAAAATCCCCTGTGGGTCAACATGCTCTGCTGCTGTAATGTCATTAGCATCTAAGGTCAAACAAGCTCTATGGAGCCTTGATCTGTCCTAGTGCCCTTTGAGGTGATTTTTTTGCTGCATTCATCACAGTAAAAGTTTATACTCTTTTTCAATACAGGAAAATACATTGTTAAAGAAAACTAACACAAAATGTGAAAAAACTTTTCATACATTACACAAATGGGTCTAGATATTGTTGTTGACTTAGGTGTTGCAGTGTCTTTTGCTTCCATTTTCTCCTCCCTGGCCATGACCCAGAGCAGGAAACCATCTTGTTTCACAGTTGAGAGTGACTTGCATGGCTAACTAAAGTTCCCTGAGCCAGAAGAGCTCCAGCAGAGCCCCTCAGATAAGGCAGAGAAGCAGGGGAAAGTTAAACACCCTGGTGTGGGTGAGGAAAACAGCTGGAACACAGAGCCAGACATCAATTTTTCTGTTCAGAGAGAACATTGATGACAATTAGGCACGGACGATGCTTCACTAAGCGTACCATGACAGGCTGTAAGCTGTTGGCAAACATTTGCAGTGGCCTTGCCACTCAGTTAAGCAGCATCTCCATTCCTTGTTCTTTTAATAGCTTGATCAGATTGGATTCACTTTTTTTAAATCACTCAAGCTCCTTAGGTGGTTACTCTGTTTTCGTCTTAAATGATTGTGTCCTTAAGTGGGATTCTGGTGCCAGTGTCAGTCATTTGTATTATTAGGTTTCACCTTTAAATTCTTAACTGTTGCTTTTTAACCAGAGGCCACAGTGATCAGAGTTAATTAGATATAAAAAGTGGTGAAATTAATTAAGACAAAGTATTTCTTTAAACCTCATATTCTCAGAACAAATGTATTTCCCAAAAAAGACCAAAAAGTCTAACAGTACAAATCTGTAGTTGTATAACAATAGTATTCTGTTCTTACAAAATGAATCTCAGTCTTCCCTTCACTATGCAATTATGGTTGAAACCAGCCTGTTTGCAGTGGAAATGAGCCCAAGATGCTGCCTGGATAGCATGTAATGTTTGTTTGAATGGAAGTAGCGCAGCATAACAACTAAGCTTGGAATAACATTAGGCATGTTTTTGTCATGCCAGATTTAAGACATCTCATGAAAAGACCTCTTTGTTTCTTCCCAGGGGCTTCAGTACCACCATTATGAGTTGGGAAAAAATGCTGATCCAAGTAAGGAGCAGAGTGAACATTTCAAGAGAGCTCTGACCGTCCATCCAGTATCTGACCCCGATCAGATGTACCGGCTGCACAGATACTTTACTGAGATTGAACTCCAGAAGACTTACGATGAGATTGCTAAGCTGCAGGTAAGCTGATCTTCAAGTGTCACAAATCACCTGTGGTTCAAAAATAAAAACCTGGCCTGTGTTTGCTCCTGGTTTCCACTATTGTAGATTTTAGTGTAATATTAGTTATTTCCATGGCAGGATGAAACTGTGCAGGTCTGAAAACTTCTTGTGTTTCAACAGGTGGAAATAAAGAATGTGAGTGTGGCTGCTTTTGAAGGCAACCGAAGCGCCCAGTGGCCAGTGGGGATCAATCCACCTTTTGAGCCCAAATCTCGGTTTGAAGTTCTGAAATGGGAATACTTTACAGAGGAAGAGATATATTCATGTATTGATGGCTCTCCCAAATGTGAGCTGTGTGGAATTGACCGCATGGATGTGGCTGATGTCATTGACACGGCCATAGGGGAGCTAAACAAGAAATACAAGCCCATCTTACACCTGAAGAAGCAGCAGCTGATTAATGGCTACAGGCGTTTTGACCCCATTAGGGGCATGGAGTACACCTTGGACCTTCAGCTGGAGGTGGTTAACCAGAAGGGTCATAGCCGTTCCATCACCAAGAGGGTTCATCTGGTGCGACCTTTGAGCCAAATAGAGATAATTCCCATGCCTTATGTCACTGAAGCTACAAGGGTTCACATCATTATACCTCTTACTCTGCAGGACCGGAGCTATGTTGACCATTTCCTTGAAGTCTTTGCTTCAAATGCCTTTGAGACGAGTGAAAATACTATCCTAACATTTTTGTTTATTTATGACCCAGTGGAGGCACAGCAGGTTAACCAGAATGATATATTTGCCAGTGTGAAGAGTCAGATTAATACCTACGAACGCAAATACCCCACAGTGAAAATCCCATGGATAAGTGTCAAGACGGAAACACCATCCCAGATCAAGTTCATGGACATCATCTCAAAGAAGCACCCGGTTGACACACTGTTCTTCTTGGGTAGTGTCAACACAAATATCAATTCTGAATTTCTGAACCGCTGCCGCATGAATTCCATTAACAACTGGCAAGTGTTCTTCCCCATCCATTTCCAGGACTACAACCCTGATGTGGCCTATCACAACCAGCCACATCCCACCACAGTTGATCTGGTCAAGGATGCGGGCCATTTTGACCGCAGGTCATTTGAAGAGTCATGTTTTTACAACTCAGACTACATGGCAACACGTACGCGAATGGTGGCGGACGTTCAAGAGAATGAGGACATTCTAGAGACAATGGACATCTATGACATGTTTGTAAAGTATTCAGGTCTGCACGTATTCAGGGCAATAGAGCCAGCTTTGCACCAGCAGTACCGCTACCAAGCCTGCAACCCACGACTCAGTGAGGACATATATCATAGATGTGTTCAGAGCAACTTGGAAAGTCTCGGTTCTCGCTCCCAGCTTGCCATGCTGCTGTTTGAACAAGAACAAGGGAACAGCACTTGAAAATACCAGTGAAATGTCTGCTCCTGCACTTGTTAAATAGATGTTAACAGCTGTGTGTTTGTTGTGATAACATCGTGATGCAAGCTAGAATTTGGGGTGAACAAGAGAAATGAGCGTAGCATCACCTCTAAATGAACACTTACCCTTTGCCCTAAACACAACCCATGCTTGAAGCTGTGGTTACATACTGAATGTGACCCCATCTGACATTCTCCATCTTCCAGTGTGCATCAAGGGTTATTTGGTTTGTTAGAGTTTTTAGATAGTTTGGAAAAACAAATGCAGTACATTCCTTATGAAACCTTTCTTTTGTTAATGTTTACAATACTTGTCCATGCAGATGAGTACCTAGAACCAAATGCTTTTGCTACTCTGACGATTTTAAAAGTTGTATTGAGCAATTTTTTGACCACTAGAGAGCAGAAACAAAGCAGCAGTTGAGGTACTGTTGGCTTTTCTAATTCTCATGGTTAAGATGTCTACCAAACCTCCAGTGGACACAGAGATATGTTGACAATCCACTGGAGTCGTCTTCCTCTCCACATGTCCAGTGAAATTCTGATATTCACTGGGATTTTATCCTTGGTTTGGTCCACCAACTCCTGGAATAAATACCTTATAATTTTAATAGGCTTGGATGAACGTGTGTACACGGTACAGATGCTCATGTTTTTTTATAGGGGCTGGGGGGTTTCAAAATGGCAAAAAGCTTTAGTGGGTTGTTGCTTCTCAGTGAGATCAGAAGTATTAGCAGCAATGTTTTCACAATTATAGAATGTTGTGGATTTAATTTAATTTTGACGTCAAAGATATTTTTAAATGGAGCTTCGATGTGTAGCTCTAATAGATAAACATTAGTATATTGCACCACAGTTTGTTTGCCCTTTCACATGAGGGCATTGAAACATTGAGCTTTTTGATACTCGAGTATTTTTACCAGAGCATCTTTGTATATGTGCCTTGACACTGACTTTTCATATCCTGGCTGTTTTGAAATTATCTTATTACTCCTTCAGGTGTTGCACATCTGATATTTTTCACTTTTTGGTATTGTTACAAGAAGAATAAGGTTTGGATGGGTGGAAGATATTCTCTTTCACTGTAGATAAAGTCTGTTATACAGCTATGAGAAGTGAATGGGTCATTGGTCATCTTTTCCTTTTTTATAGGTGACTAAATATCACAATTCCAGTCATCAGGTTGTATATGTACCTCAAACCACAAAAAGGTTTCCTGGAAAGTATCTACTGTTGGCCTTCAGAGGTTTAGTTTTTCCTCCTGGAAACATTTTGATGTTGCAAAAAAAAAGAAAAAAGAAAAAAAAGGTACATGTAGAGGCAAAGAAAAATTACAAATAATGGGAAAAAATCACCTTGGTAAATGTCTGAAGTGATTGCCCAGGTGAGTCCTCATTGAAGTAAGTGGTACTATAAAACAGAATTTAATTAGTTTAGAAATGACTGAAGTTAAGAATGTACGAAAGAATTTTCCATGTCACCAAGTGTAGACCGTTTTTAGACATTAGAAGATGTTTAACTGTTCCAAAGTGTTTTTAACTGTATTGTTAAAATGTTGTAAGTTATTGAATGGTGTCACTGTCCTCCATTTACTGAACTGGAAGTTTTCTTCCAGTCACAGTACAATCCAGTGGGAGGCCTTTTCCACATTACTGAGTAGTGGTGGAGCAAGCGGTACTTGACACCAGACACTTACTAATCGATAATAATGTGCAATATTACAGATAACACACCTGGACAGATGTCTGATGGAGGACAGGACTTTTAATGTCAGAGACATTTGCTGCAAGTATAGCAGTTTGTTTTATCACATTACTGTTCATGACATCACATAAATTAAGACTCATACTTTCTGTTAAATGTTAAGTTAATACACTGTAATCTCTTTTGACAAGACCTTTAATATATTTTGCTGACACTAGACACTTTTTGTCATCAGATTTACTTTGAAATACATAGAAGTTAAGGCAACTCCTTTTATTTAACTTTAATTAAATTCAAAGTATATGTTGGAAACACTACATCCACAGTGGCGATCCTAAACAGTGTTTGCTGTATTTTCTGCCATGTGAACACAGACCACGGTCAGTTGTTACTGACATTTTGCATTCATTTTATAACGCATCTCTTTCTTGATGAGAGCAGTCTTTTACCGTGACCGTGCTCCCGCTGACTTTGTATGAATGTTCACCTTGATTCTTTGAAGAGTATGATGTTAATAATGTATGGAATTGGAAATCGAATCTTCCAAAAACCACTGTGAAAGATGGAGGGCTGAGATTACAATACGAAGTTGCTGAGGTGATCTGCATCGTCTTTGCCTTCTGTTAACATGAGAAGCCTAAAATTAAGGGAGTGTGGCAGATTAATCACCCACAGCCAACATTGCTGTGCAAAGTGTCCAAGTATTTTGTCCATAACTTATTTATCTTTCATTTCTCAATGAATTATGCAGATTCTAAATATTTCTGCACTAACAGAGGCGTTCATGACATTCTCTGTACATTTATAAATATTTTATAGACACTATTTTGTAACCCTTTTTTCTGCTTTATTTACACAGTAATTGATACTTTATTGTTTTTGTGATACCTTCAAATTATGTTGTATCTTATACTTTGTATTTTCTGTCACTTCACCATGAAGACAATGTAAAATGTGTGTATTTCATTTTCACTTTGAATCAACTAAATCATTTCAAAAAGTAGGCAAATATATAATCTCGTTTTTAATTTCCATTGATGTTTGGACCCATTGGTTTACATTATTTTATGCATATGGGTACTACTATAACCAAAGCAATACATTTTAATTAAGGCTTAGTATATTTAATTGTGTGCTGCAATTCCCAATGAACTGTGAATTATTGTAATTTTTTAATAAATATTATTTGAATATAAAAAATCCTATTGTTGTCTCTCTTTTTTTTAAGATGAGAAAAGGGCAGTTTCCATACGCAGTTCCAACTACAAAATCCAGTTTGTCCTTTAGGTGTCAGCAGAAGAGCATGTTTACTGCAGCACTGGTCACTGAGGAGAGGAGCATTACTTGAACAGTTAGAAATCATTTTGATTACAAACAATATGGTTATTACATTCATGTTCTCAGCATGTGCTCAGTAGAACTGCAGTTAAGATTCCTACTTCTGTCAGACCCGAGGTATTCCTGATGTCTGGTGTTGGGTAAAAACAGGGAAAACGTTGAAACCTTAATTACAGCTTTAGTTATTTCAGGGGTCCATATGCACTACCCCGAGGCATGCTGTAAAACCACATAACTACAGAGCAGCTGGGAGTTAATTGTAAGTCATTATTTTGTACTTCGTTTTACGTTCGATCCCAGGACTTTCTCCTCCCACATGGGGACACAGTTGTTTTAAGTCCTTTAGAAACTGATAGTAGAAAATGTAGCTTTTTTTCACAACAATTTGAGTTCACCTGGAGGGTATTTAACAAAGCAGAGCAAGGAAAGTGGTTAATAAATCACTTATTTTAAGTAGATAATGATACTTCTTCAAACACCCTGTATCAGTTGTCCCACGCTGTCTTCCCAAAACTCACCTCTGAGATGCCTTCAGTGTCCCTGTAACCTTGCAAGTCATTTGTTTTATATCACTGTGTTGAAGTGGAAAAACTGAAACACATTTTGACTGTTGTAAGAAAAAATAGACAACATGGAGTTACAAAGTGAACTGGGCTCTGAATTTAGGAGGCACCGGTTTTTATCTAAACTTTAATAGTCATTGTATTTACCATATTTAACATTTATAAAATGTGTTCTAACAGGAAATAATCACAAGATCACACTTTGTACAAAATGTAAGCGTTCCTTGTTGCTGCAGGCATGGTCCATTTCCATTTCTGTCAGATATGGGATGAAATTTCTTCATATGAATTCCTGACAGTTGCTTGCATCACCCTGCACTTATATTTTTCTCTTCAGGCCTCAGCTAAAAAATATTCAGCTGGAAAAAAAGGACAGAAAAGCAGATATTCAAAACTAAACATCGGTGGCTGATTGGATTAAACTGATTTTTATGGATAATGCAATAAGCACACACAAGCTGGATATCATGGAGCTATAAAAAGGTTGTTTTAAAGAGCTGTACAAGAAGGGAGATTAGAGTGGAGGCTTGAGGAATCTCAGGAATGTGAGCTACATGTTATCAAGCAGGGAAGTTGTCCCATCTGCTACAGTACAGACATGCTGCCCACTGCTCAGTCCCATGGAACTTCACACAGACTGCTGTTGTAACATCAGCTCTTTGTAATCAGACTTATCTGTGATTTTAAATGCTTTTGGATACAGAATTAACCAGGTTGTGCTTTACAGTGCAGCGAAACACAGCATCTCGAGGATTTCTACAACACCTCCGGGCTATACCATTCAAACAAAACTCTACAGTGATAATACAGCCCTGTATTCATCTCAACACCCCAGCCCCTGTGTGACTTGTCTGAGGATAGCAACAATTATTGATGACAGAGGAGAATATTGTTATGCATAGCCTGTACAGGAATGCCATCAGAGACTGTGATTGGGAACCTTTTGAAAATGTCAAAGTGACACATGATTATGAATATTAAACAGCCATGTATAGCCCATGATTACTTGACAGGAGGAGGGGATTTGACAGATGGAAAACTGTCAGAATCTCACTGTGAGCAAAAGGGATGTATAGCTATACAGTGGCAACAGATTGCACCAATCAGATTAACAGATAAATAATTATCTTATCATTCATAAACATGATATGCTATGATGTATAAGTATTTCATAAATCTACTGGACAAATGACTGTCTGCCACATTTTGACATTTAGTCCAACATTTTTTGTTCACACTGTGCACCAAATCAGACACATGATGTCTGACATGTGATGTCTGCTTTCAAACATACCATCCTGCCAAGACAAGCTCCTCCAAACCAACTCCAGTATGTTAGCAAATTAGCTGCCTGCGTGCTATGATCATGTCCATTAAAATGAAAGTATCTGTTTTGTGATTGAGCACATGTTGTCCCATATTACAACTGAATGTGTTAGTGGTTATGTTGGACTTCTCTTAAATCAAAAGAAATTAAAAAATACTAATAAAGCAACATGTTTAACATTTTGCAGGTCAGGTCATCAAAGGTCTCTCTCATGGTTCTCAGTGAAGATGAAGCTGAGCTAAGCATGCAACACTTGCAAAAGACAAGGCAAGTCTGACTGTACTGTAAGTAACTTAATAAGATTGAAGCCCAGTGATGATGACAAAAGGTAAAAGGGTATGAAAAAGAGCAATTAATTCATGCTACTAACATAAATACTGGTGTCAGGTAATGCGAGGTTAGCTGGTTTGGTTAGCTAGTCTTAAAATTTTCAGTACTGTACTGTAGAGTTCCTGGAACTAGATTTCAGCATTGCCCAGGAGGTGATGCTCAAAGTAAATTTGCCGAAAGTGATGCAGACTATAATTGATCAAGCAGATGTGTTGTAACATCACAAAAATAACCACAACAAACACAACAACAACAGCAACTGCCTTTTTTTTTTTTTTTTTTTTACTACTGCATCTATATGGAGCAGGGCAACTGAGAAACTGCAAAGTGGTTGAAAGCACTCTGTGCAATTTTGAGAAACTGGTCATGAAGAATCTTGAGCCAAATCCTCACAAGTTCTTAAAAGATCTGGTTATGGGGATCCCGATGTTACAGGTTGTTAAGTTCATGAGGTGTAAAATAGCTGGCAGAGAGCAAGCTGACCTTCCATCATGATGACAAATATTATTATGAATGAATTAATGTAAGGTTTCAATTTTTATTCCCACTTTGCAAACTTGTGCTTTTAAAATTTGTGGTGTCTTTGTCTGCCACTTTTAGTTTTAAGTAAACAAATAAGAATATTTCAGCCTTCAGAATAATGTTTACATTACACTCCTCCCTGAGGCTGTATATGGATTTTTTAGATAAAAACTTTACTACTGCAATAAAACTCTCCAAGCTTTCCAGCAAACTATTCTGATTCTAAACCCCCCTTTTTTCATGGATCAGCTCAGTCGAGCCGCGTCTGTCTAATGTGCTCAGTCATGTGTGCAAAATGTTAAAGTGCACATGCAAACAAACACATACACCTGCACGCACGCACGCACACACACACACACACACACACACACACACACACACACACTGTAAATAGCTGCTATGCTTTTACAGTGGTTCTGGCCCACAGCTGCAGGAGATGACTTGGCAAAAATTAGATTCTGTCTCTTATTGCTTATGTCAGCTTAAAGTTATGATGCTAACCAAAGTGAAGAGTGGATGGTGGACAGAAATGAATCAAATAAGTAAGAGTAATTTAAGGACAACCATGTCATAACTGAAAACATCATCCATTCCTCGTCCAAGAGGAATCAAGATTTGTGTGTTGTCTTGGAAAATGCTTTAACAGTTTGGTAAAAAGCAGGACATATAAAAGGAAATGATGGAGATAATAGTCGTGATCCATACAGTCCATTTTTGTTACCCCGACAAATGTATTGATGTGTGGCAGTCTAACATATCTGCAGATTTTAAGTGTACATTAATTGCTACAATCGTGATTGCTATTGTCATATAAAAGTATTTTCTAAAATGTATAAATAACTAAAATTAATATTATCTAAGTTATATATTAACTGAATATAAACACCAACAATTAAAACAGAACTTTTAGAACTTTCTCATTTTAAAGTTGGACTTTATGTACAAGTACAGTGCTACTCTCTAACACCTCAACCACAACCAGACAAAGTGTATCATGTGGAAAGATGCTGCTAGCACTTCTAAGCCAAGGTCATACATTTCAGCCTAAATAATTCCCCTCATACTTTGGATGAATGTAACATGAAGATTTGCTTACTCAAGTATGCTCATCTTTTATACAATATAGAACATATAGATAATAGTATCTCTTTAAATAATCACATAATTTATCATGTGTAATGGACTGATATGATACAGTGTTTTCCATGAAATAGAAGAAATAGTTTGAGGAGGGATAAATGGAAGGATACAGACAGAAAAAATCTGAGATGTTAGCTGAATAAATAAATTTGATTTTTCCTTTTCTGGAGTATAAACTGGATCAAGGTGACATGCAGTCCTCCATTTGTTCCCTTGAAGTGATCATGTACCAAAAATTGGTCCTGAAATCACAAATTGCCTGACTTCTCATGTGAAGCGGGGCAACGCTGAGAGGGGTCCCATCCAGAGAGAGAGAGAGAGAGGGGAGAGAGAGAGAGAGAGAGAGAGAAAGAGAGAAGAGAGAGAGAGAGAGAGAGAGAGAGAGAGAGAGAGAAAAGACAAAAGCTGTGTCCAATTTGTGCCTACACACTGCACGTACAAGTGGTTTGTTAGCAGCACAAGTTTGGTGTTTGACTTTGGCTGTAGCTTTTCACTGGTGACAGCAAAGGAACGACGGAAATGCCAAGGGTCTGTGACTGATCTCAACACAGACAGCTCATATCTTTTGTTGTCACCAGGATTGGAAACGATGGTTGGGCTCTAGCAAGCGAAGTCCTCAAACACCCCATGGTGTCCGGTGTGATGGTGGTGGTGGTTGGGGAGAATTGTGTTGGCGTACGCTCCCTCTGGGTGACTCCGTGTCATGTCATTAGGCTCCTGCTGGAAGGACAACATAATGTCACTTGACTCAAATAGATAAAAAAAAAATTTAATGAGTATTTTTTAATTAATATTTCAACATTTAAAGCCCCAGTTCAGATACTGAGGCTTTCTGCCCATACTCTGAACTAATTTGGTGTCTACTACTGAACTGAGTAGTGAAATGTTAGCCAAATTGTTAGCCAAAGTCTTACAGCATCCAAACTTAATCAGGACTGTAGTGAATGAATGGTAATAAAATAGATTTCTTTTTGGTTTCCCTGTCTGACTTGTTTAAAATTAAAAATCCTGTCATAGTTTTAGTTTGTAGTATGGAACTGAGACACAGTGATAGTAAGATGTTAGACAAGAGGTCTGACAGATGTAAGTGTCTACCAGATAAAGTTGTGCAATACAACTCTGAGCACCAGGGGAAATTAATTGGGAACATTACACTCTTCATTATTTTAGGGAGTGGAAAATATTCAAAATTAATTTGCTTTTCCCTAAATTGTTCTCTTGTCATTTTCTAATACAGTTAGAGCGCTGCAGGGAAAGCTGCAGCTACACTTGGCATGAAAACAGTGCAAGTGCCATTTGTTGCTGTACACTCTGTGCTGTACCTGTGCTTTCATTTCCTCCAGACCCACTGTTGCAACAGTGCTGGTCTGCTGCTTGCTCTTCTTCTCCTCTTTCTGCGGCCTCAGCAGGCGCTGTAGCCGGTGCTTGATCACCTGGTTTCACCCAAAGCACGGCAGTAGGGAGCGTGAAAGAGCAGAGATGAGGGAGGGGAGACAAGAGAGGCAGTGGAGTGAAGAGTTTATTCACCATGATGTCTGAATTAAAGTTCCTCCCTCTGACTTTGCTTTATTCATACGTGTTTGGCAGTCAGCAAGCAGCTGGCTAGAAAGCTTAAAGGGGATACAGCTGAGGCAGGAGTTCATTTCATGATCAGAGCTAGTTGCATGTCCTCAGCACAAACCTGAGTGGATATTAGTTCGTACTGCCTGGAAATCAAATGAAACTTCTCACATGCATAATAAGTGGTAACATTTGCACTGCAGACATAGTCATCTGATTTTCAGGTGATTATGTCTGGGAAGAACATTGATACATACTAACACCAGGTGGTTAACATTTGCAAACAAAAAAAGTCAGTATAGAGGAAAATTAAAAATAATGATGGAGCACTAATGTGTTTTGTAAACAGTGACTGTCAGTTGTGACAGAGAGCAGGACAATAGCTGTTAATTATTACTAATTACACCACAGCTACAGTAGGTTTAATTTCATATTGTGAGTTGCTGACATGCGTGGGCTCCCACAGACACTGTACCTCATAGATATAATCCAGTATTTCTAAGATTGTCAGGATGCTGGCTCCAATGAATAAGCCCATCTGTCCACCAATGTCACCTGAAAAGAAAAGAGTACTTAAGGAAAAGCACAGCTTTTCCTGTATGCTGCTAATGGCAATGAAAAGTGAGTGCTGCTGCTATAACAGCACCTTTCCCCCTGCACCGGCAAGTCTCTTTGATATTCTGAAAATGGAGAAAAATGTGACAGAAGTCTTACCTAATAAACCTGCAACATCGTAGGCTTTCTTTTGCTCAATTGTTTCATAGTTCAGAGCTTCAAAGAAGATATCTAAGACCAGGAAGTTGTCTCTGTGAATGGCATAGAAAACAAAGTGAAATACACTTGTGATGTTTTTAGAATTTGATACAATCCTAACAAATTTTGAAAAAATACCATACTGAGTCATCTTTACACTCACTGTAAATTGTCATGATGGGATTGTCAGGCCTACAGCTCTTTACACAGATCTAACCTACGACCGTAAGATAATGAGGTGTTGCAGGGTTTAACGAGACGAGCAGAGAAAGCACTGACAGCATGCTCCGTCACCACCATGTCTCTGATCTCTCTGGATTTACAGAGCCTATTTTATTAGGAGGCGTTGTGAGGCATCATGAGCTCTTTGGTTTAGGCATGTTTACCTTATACCTGATGATTAGGTACTGACAGAAGTAGAGTATAAGTACACTGTTGGTACACTGAATTCATTATAATCAAAATATTACGAAACGTCCCATAAAACATATTAAAAGTTAAAGCCCTGCCAGTGAAATTACAGTGTTCATTACACCTGACAATATAACGAACAAAATAATCTTAACACAGCATCATTGAGGCATGTACTGATTAGTACTGAGTAGATGGCAGATATTAAACAAGCGCCACAAAAAGAGAGGAAGTACAGACAGTGTGTTAAGATTATTGCATCAAACTATTTTAAAAGTGAAAGAGCACTTAAATGCTAAACATTTCAAAGATTGTGATATTCTCAGAACCTTGGTAGTGGTTTGTCCTAAAGGGGGCACTAAAGGAAAACCAAGAAAGGTCTAAAAAAAAAATCTGAAAATCTGCTTGAAGATTAATTATGTGATACTGTGTCAGAAAGTTGACATTTGAGTGTACAACATCAAAAGGTTCAACCTCTAGGGATCCGATTTGCATTAATTTAATTTCATAGCAATGTTTGTTTTCAGACATTGATTTTTTTAAAGGAAGTTTTTTCAGTGATGGTTGCACTACAAAGGTCACAGGGTCATTTACAACATTACAATTCATCCAGTGGGGGATCATATAATATCCTTGTGTTGGATATTTATAATCCCAATTTGATGAAAAATGATTGTTAGTTTTTAAAGCACAGAAGGTGTTTTTCAGAAGTAAATTCTCATGAATTTGAATGGAGTTAAGAGTAGATGACAAGATGTTTTTGACAGACTAAAAGATAAAAAAGATGCCAAGATGAGGAACTGGTGTTTATTCAGTGGCAAATGATCTAAATTACAGCAAAAAAACAATTCTGGCTTCACTACCAGAAGAGGCAAAAGAAGTATGAATCCTCCTCCTACCATTTTAAGATTAAATGAAAAAAAAAAAGGCTTCCCATTACTAGACAAGATATAAATTGATGCTTGAATGAACATATAATTGATTTTTGTTTATATTTATGGTTCTCTGGTCATGATCACAGATTGGAGGTCATAGTTTATAGTCCTTTTTATTGAGCATCACATCACTGCTCATAAGTGAGTTTAGTCTTGTTGAAGGTTCCCTGTCATACCTGATGTAGTCTTCTGACTTGTCATATTTCCTGGAGAGATAGCGGGCCGAGCCCTTGCTGGGGATTTTGACCATGGAGAGTTCTTTACCGTAGCGGGTGAGATTACAGGGTGTCTCGCATGGACACGTATCCCCACTGTTCTTCTGTAGCTGTGCTGCAACACAATGGAAACGGTGGTTTAACAGATATTGACTGAGCCAGTTTCTGTGCTGATTTGTTGGCAATCGCTCTACCAGAGAAACATAGCAGATACTACACAGAATCTAGTGTCAAAAACAACAACCTCCATCTGCAACAAAGAAAAGAGTGTGAAGAATAAGAAGAGAGTCCTGGAAGAGTGAGAGTGTCTTTTGGCCACTTGGGTGCAGCAGAACAAGCTGTAAACACAAAATCAACATATTATCAGATTAAAAAGTTGTTATGGCAACCTGGCCAATTTAAGTCCAACATTTACCTTCTTTGAGCTCTGTTTTCTTTTCTGCTGCTTCTGCACTTGCTAAATGTTTCAGTATGTTCATCAGCTAGCTGCGTGCAACAATTAGACACTAACATGTAGAGCTGAAGGCAGATGTAGTCGGGTGAAAAATATCTGTGGGTTTGTCACTATGTGAAACTCTTCACACTGCACATAATCATTTGAACTATTGTGAAAATAAAAATATTGATTGGCACAGCTTTAAAGTTAATATAGTTAATATAGTGTCGTTAGAGTTCACCCCGCAGACACAGATTCGTTGGCAGGAATCCATTAAAACTGAACAATACACAGGCCACTTCAAATATAGATCAAATCAAGAGTTCAACCATTTTTCTAAATCTATGTACAAGGTATTATTATAGTACAGGTAACGATGGCAACAGTCCCTGCACTCAGCATCATTAAATTATATTACTCGCATGCCCAGAAAATTACTTGTACTTAAATGTCTCTCCCAGTTGTACTGATAATTCATTCTAGCCTTCAAATCATGATTTAACAAAAGCATTTCATGGAGAAAATGTGCAACAAATTGTCAGGTTAGGTTTTATGGACTGCACTCCACTTTAGAAACTGACCACATTATATTAAAATAACAATATATAAACAAAAAGTGTTAGTCCAGCTGAATTAGTTACCAGACAATAACTGTAGCAATGGTGTTTACAATAATTCAGTCACAGCATTTGCTCTGAGAGTAAATGGTTTACAGTAAGTGCTAGTGAGGACTCTGCAAATGGTACCTGGGCTTACACCCAATTAATATGCAGGCATGAACTGCTTGCACAATAAGAAATACAAATACATAATCCTTACTCTAAAGCAACACTATGTACACAGGAGAGTAAATAGCTTTTTCCAATCTCTCTTTTCAAATTCTAAATGCATTCAGCCCAAACAAAAATGGGCAGAGGGAGCAATGAAAGCTGTAATTATAATTTGATGATTTATATATTTTATAACTCAAACAATTAGGTTATTTGTATGCAGGAGCACAGTGGTATATATTCTTTGTCCTGATGTAAGAACAAAACACCTTTACAATATAAATATATAAATTATATTTTAATTTATTACCTTTCATAAAGGGGGAATATATTCATGCAATTTGACTCAGTAATATAACCAACGTGAATATGATCCATTCTTGGAAGATATATCTAAGATTTCATTCAGTCATATTTTAAATGGGGTTTGAATTCAGCAAAGAGAGACATAATTAACTTTCTGGCTTATTTGCCTGAGAGATGATAATTGTACTTATATGTCTGCCATGGCCATAAAAATGCCTTTTTTTTTAGTGCAACTGTAATGCCTTTGAAACCAAGGCACCTTTGTTCAGCCACAATGTGTGGTGGAGGAGAATGAAGCAGGAGTGAAGGCTGATGGTGGGTGGGGTGGGGTGCAGATACGCAGGAATGGAGCGCCGGTTAAATATTAACAGTTCAACAATGGTGGCAGCACAGCCATCAAGCTCTAAAGTGACTAAATCACAATGAGGAAAAGTCATTTCAAAATATCCAGTCTACCTCCAGGTATTTGTATTACAGAAAAAAAAATCCTTATCATATTTACTGATTGTGTTTCCATTTCCCTTTGGGGGAATCTATTGTAATGAGAAAAGAAATGAAGGGAGATTGTTTCTTACCGAGTGCTTTGTCAACACAGTTGATTTTACTGGGAGGGCAGATATCTGCAGTTCCTGGAGAGGAGAACAGAAAATGAGTCTGATCAATCAGAAACAAAATGATCGGTGACCCATGTCTGCTGCAATGAGGAACCATGGCTGTGAACAACACTCCACAGCTTATCATTCATCTCCAAATGAAGGCAGGCACACAGAGGATGACTTCCATTCATAGAGCCTGGACCATCTTGGACGTCTGCCCTTGATTGCACTGAGAAATGGAGCACGGTGGCTCCACCCGTGAGGCATATTTAGAAAGTCTTTAAAAACCAATCAATGACTCACTTCCTTGCAGACAAACATATTGCCCAGGCCATTAATGACAGGTATTCATCAGCAGCACAATTAATTGGCAGAGGTGTGTTTGTCTGTTGTGAAATGTTCATGGGGTTAATGTTTTGTGGAAGACTGCTTCCCAGTCACTAAGAAATGTTAATTAATACACAGTGAAATAAAGTCTGATGACCTGAGGAATGAGTCTTTGCACACTTTCGGCTTTTTGTCAGAGTAGAAATGCATTGATTTGACACCAAATACGTCATCATTAAACATTATTGATTGGAAAAAAAAGACATTAAAATGCCCTGTGTTTTCTATTTTTAAATGTTTTGAGTGTGGAGGCAAAAACTACCCAGTGTCTGTGTATGCTGTCTACATATCAAGAGCAAGAACAACTTAATAGCTTTTTTTGGGTGGTCATCCAAATATAGAAATAGGATGGAACACTAAAATATTAATCTTAAACCAAAGGAGCCAAGAAAACACAGTTTTGCTTCTATGACTCACAGTGCAGGAGTTATGCGCGAAAACATGAAATGCTTTATTAATGGCCACATGGTGGTGCAACCCACCTACAAATGTAATCACTTGTTCCTTGGCCAAAGTTTCAAAGAAATTTTTAGAAATTTGAGAAGTTGTTTTTGTGATATCCAGCTAACTAACAATCACAGATGCATGAATATGTCACTGTAGACATCAACTAGATGGAGGAAATAAGAACAATGACATAAGAACAACATAAACAACAATATGAATCAATGACAAGAAACATTAACAAGAAAACAAGACAAATGTGTGGGATTATATGAACATAATTATGTTGGCATGTTAAGAAGATTGTAAACAGTTGCTGGATTATGTAAGTGAGTAACAGCCGACCAACATTGCTGCTGTGCCTACAGAGGTCTGCTAGAGGAAAAAAAAAAGAAAAACCAATACTGTAAATTGTGTAAGTCACACGTCTCTTTCTTTTCACTGATATAGCACCGTGTTGTCACATTGAGGCTATAAAACAATTTTCAATTCACGAGTTGGCCTCATGCTCCCTGGTGAGCTTTAGAGCCAATTGCTTTCTGGGACCTTCTGAAGTGGTTTCAGTGCACTTAATATGCAATGGTAAATTTTATTCACTATTGATAAGTGCAGTCAACTAATGCACGCTACCTGCAAGCTGCAATGGACAAATGGCCTGGAAAAGCTTACACATTTATTATATCTGATATAATAAATATCTGATTTAATACATCATCACAGAAGGCAAAGTGGTTCTGCTCGGCCTTGTACACCTCTGCTCTCTCAATGCTTATTTACTATCTATTAATTCTAAAGCTTCCTATTCTACAGACTTTTCTTTTTTTTTACTTGTCTCATTCAGTTGAATAATTGTTGCAGTTTTTGAAAGAGGTGCAGTTTCTCCAGACAGCTGGTTGGTGAGACATTACGTACTTTTTATAGGTTTGGATCTGATATGCTGGCTAGCTGAGTTTGCAGCTGCATGAGACTAAAAAGCAGTAAAATGTTTCCATACGTTGATATGGGAGTTAATGTCCATCTTAGCTACTTTCCCCAAAACCTTGAGCTCACTGGGTTACTGTAATGCTGAGGTAGGCTCTGTTCCCCTGCAGAGCACACGAACTGATTAGAAAATAGTCCACCCCAGAGCCTGCTGAGATCAAATGATTAGCTGTGATTTCTCTCTACAGATCAGACTACCACTTTGGTCCAGCCATTACAGCCTGCAAATAGAAGTTTGAAATGTGCGACTGATGTGCAAGTGTGTAACCTGAGAACCACATTATTTATATTTTATAGTCTGATGAAGAGATTTTCTTTGTCAAAACTCCACAATGCATCAAAGCAGTTACTGCAGTGTCGAGTTAAACTCATATTAAACTTTTTTGTACTGCAGATATCTCATACTGTGTTGTTTATTCATATAGTTCCTCATATATTTTTAGCTGCAAATGTCAGGTGCACTGTGGAAATATGGAAGTGATTCATGCATACGTTGTAAGTTTCCTGCCTTAACTTCAAATGCTATTGCTCCAAACATGCCTACCTGTTAGACACATTGGTCGAACAGCCTGCATTTAGTGATTCAACTCTCATTTCATGCACTCTGGCCATGATGATGCACACATTGAGTAAGCGCAATAATCTGACTATGTGTTTGTTGAACTCACCTCTATAACATGTCCAAAAGCTGGACAGAGAATCTGTGTAAAAGGAGGAATCACAGTTTCCTTGTGTATTAACCTCTGATATATTTGGGGTTTGTCACTGCTTCATTAATTTTTAGTTGTTAATGTTACTAGATAAATGTACTGCATTCTGCATTTATTTCAGTCTGTATTCAAGTGATACTGAAATCCATTTGCCCATTCATGCTGTTAGATTTTTGATATCGAACACTATCAATAAAGTGAAGTGGGCCTCTTTCTTTTGTCATTTCCTTACAACTGCAACAATCCTCAGTGATACTCACAATCCTCAACCAGTAGAAGCTAAACACGAAAACAAACAGAACCAATCATATCAGTCAATCATAATAATTAATAAAGGCCACAGAAGCACAACAGAGAGATTCCAAATCAGCTGAGATGTATGAGCAAAAGAATCCAAAACTCATTGAGACTTTAGTCTGATCTGATGCGTTACTGGCCAGAGAGCTGGCAGCGCTACTGAAGAGCATCCCACTCCAGATATCAAGCATCAAGGTCAGGCATGTGGCAGCCCAAATTATCTCTCTGCTGGAATTTTTCAAGTGTGCCAAAAATGATGACTTGTTTTGTTCAGTGGGTCACCTAATATCATGCAAATACAGGGCTGGCTGCTCAATTATGCTAGATCTAACAATTTTAAAAACGGTGGGAAATACTATATATATGTAATATAATATAATATAATATAATATAATATATAATATAATATATATAATAGCCAGCTGACTCCGATGGAGTATTTTTTGCCAGTGCCTGTGTATTTGCTATGTCATGACAAAAAACATGGAGAGGTAAATACAAGGTAGGGGGTGATCTTACCAGGCATATGCACCATCCTGCAGTTGCAAACTCGTAGGACCTCGTTAGTCTCACAGAGCAAGCGACAGGCACTGATGCTGTATGTGTCGTATCCTGGGAACTTCTCTTTGCTGGTGGAGCGGCAGTTCCCCCAGGGCTGGGGCAGATAGGTCAGCTAAGAACGCAGAGATTTATTAGACTCCAGTCTCAACCACCAGCGGATGGTTTCAGGGAGAACAGTGATCTGATTTGGGGGGTGTGGGTACTATGATGAAGAAGACCTACCCTCTGCTCCTGACATGAAACAAAGGTCTGAAAACCCGGGGAGACACCAAAGCCCAGCTGGTGGATGTAGGGAGGCTCATCTTGACTGTGGATCTGAACTCTGATGCCGGCCTCCAGGGACGTCTCATCTTCAGGATGAAACAGAGCACGAGCACAGAGGTTTACAAAGGGAGAATACAAGGGAATTTCAGACTGCTGCCTCATCTGACAGACTTAGTTTGACGCTAACTGAAACCAAAACCAGTCATACTTCAGTCATGTTACAAAAATCAGCCAGTAGGGATTAATATTATGTGACAACTACAATAAAGCACAAATCTGAGGAGGTATATGTTGTTCAGGGATTTCCTTTCACAAATCACCTTTTTCTGGTCATAGGAATGCAATCAAAAACCGCATTATTTACATGTATCGTGACCTCAAGAAATGAATGCAGGTTATTTTTTTATTTAAGCCCCGGCAGAGGTATCTCATACTGTAGCACAGGATAGGATTACAATGGACAAATAGTTTTGAGGCTTACTTGTCTCTCTCCAGATGGGCAGATACTCATCCTGCTGTATATCCAGCATGATCTCCAGCCCATTTCCCATTCCACCCTGCTTGGTTTTCCTGGATGTAGTCTTGTTGCCATTAAAAGTGTAGCATTTCCCATATCTGGTGTAAACCTAGAGGAGTATAAATTCATATCATGAACATCACCATAAACATGACAAAGTCCACATGCTGGATGTGACAAGCTTGTACCCGTGGTGAATTGGAATGAAGGCAGATATATTGAAACGAAAAATAAATAAACAAGCTGAGTCTCTGCAAGTTTCTGGATATTACCCACGAACCTCTGGCTGCAGTCTGCTGGCTCAGTCCCTCGTGGACTTTGATAAGCTGTATTTGAATGAATTCCCAGCACCCACCACACAAACCCTGCACAATGCTGCTCAATAGTACTACCATCCCACTGAAATATCGAATGGCATAAGAGATTCTTTAATCTTCCTTCAAGAGAAAACAAAAGACAATAAAAGAGAGGCTGCTTTAAATGAGCTATCACATCACCACCTATCAGAGGAGCTGTCTCTGTTGGGGACATATCATCTTTTTTTTATGCCTCTCGTTTAAACTGCTGCACTGCACAAAATATCCCTCTCACAAGTCATTTATCTATTATATCCTCTGAGTTTTAAAGGCACAATCCCTATGAACTGTGGTATCACCACCAAAATCCAAAACACAGGCTGGGAACTTGCCATAACTCCCAAAGTAACTGACAAGTCTTCTAACACACAGACTAATAGTAGAAAACAACAAAGTTATTAATGTCTCTACTCCTTCTTATGGTTTGATTCTATCACACACAAAATACTTATTTTTATTTTTACTATTCAATTAAATGTTGGCTAAACGTCTCCACTGGTGACACAGTGACGGTCCAATCATAGCTTAGCAACCGTAACCAGGCATGCAAGGTCTGTCAAGGTCTGGATTTCTCACCATGTTGAAGCAGTACATGTCAAGCTCTGGCAAGAGTGATACTCTGCATTTAAAGAGAGTTGAGGATAGTGTGTGTGTGTGTGTGTGTGTGTGTTTAGCCTTTTCAAAAAGAAAGAGGAGCAACAGTGTAAGAAATTGATTAAATTTATCTTCTTAAAGTAAGTTACATTCAGAAGAATGTCAAACTAACTAGCTTAGTACCTACAGCAACTGTTACTGTACAGCTACTGCCAAGGACTATGCTGTATCATTACTTAACCACATTAGTTTCTGGGGTTACAGATACAGAGTTTAGACTACATTTGCAGCACTGCTCTGCTTTTTATTGGATTTAGGGAAGTTTACACACCAGCAACTCCAGCCCAGTTTCCAAGGTTAGTTTTGTGTTTGCCAAACAGCATCAGAGTTGCAGTGTGAGCAATATGAGTAATGTGTTGGATTCCTTTTGTCCAAACATCAAATAATAGAGGATGGTGATGAAGGTATTAAAGCAGAGGAAATCACATGGCAGGAGAGGTCAACAGACAAGACGCTGGAGAAATGACAGTGAAATAACAATCGAGCTGAAGAGATGGCAGACATGTCATTAAGAAACACTGCGACGGTCCCAGCATTCCCCATAACATTGACGTTTGTGCTCTGACTTTGATATCAGCTTGATCCACCTAATGAGCACTCTGATGTCTAAATAAGGGACACTGGTGGAACAACACAAGCTCTCATTTACAGACCACAGGGTGTATTCACATCTGAGATGGTTGAACAACAAATCAAAGCCACTGTTGTGGGGTTCAGTCGAGTAATTCCCTGTAACAGTGGGCAATTTTGCAATGTCCACAACAGTGATTAGAGCAAGAAAGGAGCACTATTTACAAAAGCTGCTATTGAGATGTACAGCTGTTTTTTATGCAATAATAGACCCTGAGGCCTTTGATCTGGGAGTGTGTGCATGCATGTTTGTATTGAGTGTGTGTGTGTGTGTTTGAACGCATTACCAGTGGTAACCTTCAAAGTGAGTTTTCGTTGAGGATTCAGAGAAATGGCTGACATGATTACAGATCTCAGCTCAGGCCTTGATGCAGTACAAAAGTGTTTTCGTGGTGAAAACTGTTTCAGTTAGTTCTCATTGCCAATTTGCATTTTTTAGGGGGGTAAATTGCAGCATCTTTCCAACCAGTGTAATTAGAAAATGTGAGGTAGTAGAGTGTAGGTGAGGGGGGGGGGCTACAAGTATTCAAGTGTGACTTTTGACTGACATGTGCTATTAGGTTGAAATGGTTTAATCTCTATTTGGCTGGTGCGAAGCAGTTGAGAAGGTAAGCTGCACTTATCATTGATCCTCCCCTCCCCGTTCATTGACACACTTAAGCCTCGGCAGGCAGACTTTATCTGATGGAGGAGGCAACGGAGGCAAAAGAGGATTTCACTTTGGAAATGCTCAAAACACCCCGACCAACTGCACAGGTTCCGCTGTAAAACTTTGGGCTCTGGAGGGCGTTGGTGTGCTCACAAACGATGTCCCCAGAGAGTACAGGGAAGTTTTCCCATCATCTCACCAAGGAAATGCTTGTTGGCAGAGCTTCCACTGGTTTATTTCTCAGCTTCTGAGCCCCCCTCCATTTCCTCACTTTCTGCATCTGCAACGTGACTGATGGAGCATTTTTCTCTTGTTACATCTTGCACCAAGTTTAGTGAAGGTAACAGGACTGACTTGGGCAATTCCCAAGTGAGGACTTGGCACTGCTGTTGACAAGCTGAAACAGAGCAGCAGCATGGTGGTTACAAACCAAATGAAAAGAGCTATTGTAATCCTCTGAGTATCTCAAGTTGTATACAAGAGCTAATTATTGTGGCACTTAATGCAGCATTGTTTACTTTGTTGTCATTCGGAGCTCTATAATAAAACCATTCTGCGTGACAGACTTTTAGATGGTAATGGCAAACAGATCAAAACATGTGTTCCAGTTCTAATTTCAGTTTGAGCACAAACACTCTCACAAACCTGAAACCCTCCAATTTATTATTATTATCAATTATCTATTATTATTATTTATATATAATTTCCAACCAGCAAAGAAACTGCCACGGGGGCCCCAAAAACCTCAGGGGCTCCAAATGCCCCAGGTTTTATTATGTAGAAATTCCTTGATTCATTTGTTTGGTAATAATGCATGCAGCACTAAAACACAATACAAACTGAAAACAAAATGGGCTTTAGAGCAGCAATAATCAAAATGTTTATAGTAACGATGGATCACATGACTACTTGTATGTGATAGGTGTCACAGGGTCGCAGGTCCCTGAAACCAGAGCAGCTAAATGGAATGCAGCCATCAGTAACTTTATTGTTTACACCTGTGCTTTTTCTGCTGTGACATGTCAAAATGTTTTCTTTGAAAAAGGCCTACTGTTCAGCTTTTTTTTTTTACAGGCCTGCAATCCGTACTATTTTCAATCACATCACTCTCATAGCGCTGGTGTTGGCTGCAGCAAGGCAGCTGTTATCTCCAAAAACCCAGTGTGTATTACCCTGACATGGTTGGTGACGAGCTGGTGAACATAGAGGAATCTGTTCATGCCACTTTAAAGTAAATCCTGCATTTTTACCTCCTTTTTACTACATCTACTTACTACCTCTGTCTCACAGAGGAGTCCTCTGTCAAAATGTAGTTCTAACACCTTTATTGATTCAGTTGAGAGAAGGACAATATTTCCGAATAAGAGTAGTACTCGGTTTCGGGGTCTCTGGGCAAAATTTAATGAAGCTGCCATGTGCAGTCTGCTGTGCACGTTGTACATGATGGGAACTTACACACAATACACACAATGCAATGACAGAGGGAAGGGGATAGGGCCACTGACCTAATCCTGGAGGAAGATTGCTGTTTTTTTCTAAAGGTTTTTCTGTTAAAAGTTTTTTTGTGGAGTTTATTTTAATTCTAAACAACGGTCTAAGGACATAGGGTGTCTTCTTTTCAGACTGTAAAGTCCTTGAAGACAAATCCGTGATTCAGGGCCTCATAAATAGAATCATCTCAACTTAACTAGACTTTTCAGTGAAAGTAGAAATGCATTAAGATGAAGCCCTCATCTGCAGCAGCATCATACTTTGGAAAGATGATTGACTTCATAAAATTTGCACATGCTGTTACCAATTATAACAAAAGTGTCTTAAATGTCAATCCATTATGTGTCTTTTCCCAGTATTTTTTTTATTCTCAAGTGCCTTGCTTCATTATCTGTCTCTCCATGCTAAATGCATTAAGAGACCAACACCTCTCCATGTAATTCATAAGCCCTAGTGGGGTAAACCCTCAAACATCATCTTTATGACTGTGATCTGACGGTCCCATGGCACTTTTCCCCTTAAATAACCTGCAGGAATCACTTCAGTGCTTCTCCGGAGGACATCCATTTCCAAGCAGGCTGCGTGTCATCGGGCAGCTTTTCTGAGTATGAGGAAGGAGGATTTGAATTCATTTACGGGGGGGTGGGGGTGGGGGCGGTAGAATATACCAGAGCACTGATTGGCAGTTGGAAACCATTAAGGCTGGCTCATGCAGGTTTAAGGTTGAGACAGAGCATCCCTTGATTTAATGGCTTCATTACAACCTCCCAGCAGAAAGACTCGGATCACAAAGTGACATGAACTGAATATTTACATGATATTTCTGAATGTTTTCTTAGGACCAGTGGTGTATGCCACAGGGCTGTCAGTCAGAGAACTACACTGCAAAAACCTCCCTCTCACCCAGTTATCTAATCTATTATTAACCTCTTAAAACCAGATAAAATAGAGAATGTAATGACCCAATCTTCAACCATTCATTTAGTTTCAATTATTTGATATAAGGTCTTTTAAGCTCTAGCGCAATATTTATTCTGTTTTGTTTAAAGATACTCCTTTTTTCTTCATTCTTGTATAAATAACTACTTGTGACACATATGCAGGGTAGGAAAATGGCCATAATGTTATTTCAACACAAGCCGTGAGCATTAGGGAGCAGTATGACAGAGAACATTCCTTGCTTCCTGCCATAATGACACATTCACACTGCAGCTAAACATGTCCCCAGTTTACATTTTTCTCTCCCCACACAGATGCGCTGATGTTTTCAAATGGTCAAACAGAGAAAGAAAAAGAAAAAAAAAAAACATGGAGCCTCATTTTGTTTCATCTTAATCTCTACTGTTGATCCGTGCAGTTTGTATTTTGATGCTGAAATGTCCCTGTTAAACAACCAAACAAATAAATAAATCATCATTGCCCTGACAATACATAAATCTTACATAAGGCATCTGAGACAGTGTCATCATTTTTGCCCAACCTGCACTGGAGGACAAGACACAGACATAACAATGGAAAGAAAGCCACATGGCTGACTTGAAAAGTACTCAAGGAGACACCTCAGTTCAGTCAAAACAGTTGCTGCCAACAGGCATTAGAAGGCAGACACAAAAAGGATGTGATGTCTTAATCCTAGGGTTCCTTCTGAGCAGAAAAGAACAAAGAATGTGGGGAATGAATCTTAGGGAAAAAAGCAAAACAAATCTACAGAGTGAACATAACCTTTGCGTGCAGGAACAAAGTCTGTAACACATTTTACTGCATCCCATACGCTTCATTATGATAAGATGTGTTACAGAAGACATGGCACCTCCCTGTACTTTCTTTATCTATCAGGAATCTTCAGAAGTCATAAACAGGGCTAAAAGCGAGGCTGCAGAGATTCTAAACATTGTTTAGCTCAAGATTAGGGGAGAAAAATGATAGTGATGTGTTAACTCAGCGAACATGTCTGAGAAACTGACTCAAAGTGATAACAACTCGCTCCTAAATCTTTCATCTTCTCATGCATCATAGTTAAGCTGCATAATTCATAAATAATCCTCAATCAAATGTCAGGCTGATTACTTTTATCGTTGGTCAGCACTTTGAAATCTCCACATACATACAGTGGGGAGTAAACACAAATCTGGCTGACATCATAACCTCTCTAACCCCCCCTTCTTTCAGATATAATGAGAGAATATGAGTCTGACTTAATGGAGGAAAAGCTCAGACATGCAGAGTGGAATGTGAGGCACACATGTTTTGCACCATTAACCACCATCTCAATGTCGGCCCGTGAATACGGCACCAGGGACGGCGCTCTCGGATTGCCATTCGACACATTACAGTTATTGTGTTTCAATTCCAACCTTCATTACACAACTGAGTGCCAAGACCTCAATGTTAGTTTAATACAGTCATTCAAGTGAGGTAAATACTGTGCAATCAGCGGGGTGTCATCATGGTTTGTCTTACTCTGCTGCTGGGTGGAATAACATGTTTAATAAATAAGGGTGGTTTCCTCAAACTGTTATGAGACATGTAAATGAATGCTGGATGTAATGAGTGTTCCCAGCAGACCTTCTGATTAACAAGAAGAAAATATAACTTTTGCTGATTACCCTGCTGCTCTCACTATTAGAGTTTGAGGTAGGTTTACACTACAAGGTGATGAACTTACTTGACCATTTTAAGTAGATTTTAAGTAGTATGCCTTTATGTTTTGCTCTCTCGTTTGACTAAATGCCATACATTAAAATGATGATCTTACATGTAAACCTGCAAAACTTGTTTCAATCATTAGTGTAGGAGTTCTGACTCATCTCTGCTCTCCCCTTGCTGCCCTCTTTCTGGTTTCCTCCAACAGAGCATGAAAAATAAGTGGAGCACCAAATTCAGAACAATGCACTCAGCAAACCTCTCTCTCTTCAAATGTTAGTATTCCCATTTTTTTTCTGTCCCTTTTTCCTCCCATGCTGCTATTCCCTGCATATCCGACCGTATTCAGCTAATGGAGCAGTGAGAGATGCTCTTGAAAATGGACAGGCTCTCCAGCACAATACAGCAACACACAAATAGAATAGTCCACTACATTCAGCACTCTCAGAGATGTGAGTACAGCGTGCACTAACGCAACGGCCATGGGCCCATAAAGGACATGTTTTATAAATGTGATTAGAAACTACTGACATTCTGGGGATAATTCATTTGGATCACCATGGTGAGACAGGTCCCTAATCAGTCTTTATGTGTAATTGAGGTGAATCATTTCCAGCAGCTAGAGCTTGTGCCTGGGTCTAACCAAAACAGTAAGTAATTCTTGACCTCAAAGTCGAACAGAACATAGCCTATTAATTGTTCTCCGCTGGGGAAAATAGCAGCCATTATCCATCTCTCTATTAAAATGAGTCAACCTGGTTGGTGATTTTCGTGTCATAGTATCTTTAATCCCATAGAAACTTCATAATAGTCCTGGCATGTTCCTATCAAACTCTGGGCCATGTGAATCATTCAGGATCCTGTAGCTTTCCCTCTGGTAAAGCTATGGTTATTTTTTGGCCTGTGGTGGTTTGGGAACAATTTCAGGCTGTTTATTCCACTATACAGCTTGAGGTCATGGCTCAGAAGAGGGGAGTACAGTACAGACATGCTGAATGCAAAGTATAATGCTGCTGTCAAGATAGCAAAGGAGCATATTACCTGCTATACATGAGCCAAGTGTGCTCTACTTTTCCACCTCATCTAATGTTGCTCACAGTTCTGATCAGTCATTCTGTATGGTAGACACTGATATAGCCAAGGAGAAATCTGCCCTGGGCACTGCACCGGCAAACAGTCCCGCCTTAGGCATTTGTCTAACTGTCGACTTTGTTTTTCTGCGGTCATTTAGATATTCGGGTTTAATTAAGGTACCTCTGTCATTAACACAGGATTTCATTTCCTAAGCTCTCAATCTCGTACCACTCTCTGCTTCTCTCAGACTCTGGCACCCACTCCAAAACACAAACACTCCCACCCAACTGCCACTGAAGAAACGCCGTCACAGTTCCCTGGCCAACCTTTTATTTAGTATTCATCATAACCAAGACACCTGTGTTGTTGTTTTTCTTTGCCAGGGAACTCTGGGGAAATGATATCTGTTGGATTGAAGCCACATGTTAGGGTTGATGAAACTTCCGGAGAGGAAAAGTAGGATCTACTATCTCTTGACATGAATCATCAATATAAAATATGGTGTCCCTTCAGGGATATGAGAAAGATACAGATGCAAATAAATATCAGCTCCTAGCTCTTGTCATTTTGTGACAAGTTATTCATAACCCAGCACATGTATCTACAAATAAAAGTGCTTGCAATTTTAAGTATTTTAGAAAATGTGTCTGGTGCATGAGATTATAATTGACTATAATTTCTCCCCACTGTAACATCTTTATTGTCCTGGGACTCCTGATGACGTGCAACACTTGCTTTATTCACAAGATGGTGCAATAAGTGCACTTACTTACCCATTTACTGACTCACTAAATCCAAACCTTCCCCTTTTGGTGAGTGCAAAAGTAAAACAATATTTGCCTCTCAAGCGTGTAACATTTATGAGCATGGGGATTCATGTTTTTCATGCTACATAAATCATCCAAGTAAACAAGTCTGATTAGTGTTTTTGCTCATGCGAAAGAGCTTGTTTTGAGTCAAGAGTAGATCTCACAGTCCATTAGTCTAAGCTGGATCTAAAGCCAGAGCCTAAGGAAGTCTGGCAGACACAGGGGTTTAAACTGCACACCTAAACACACCCAGTTTAATTTGGCCTCTAATCACAATCCTCCCAAATGGCTGAGTTAAAAAAAAGGAGATAATGCAGCAATGCAACAAAGGACGGGCAGATCGAACAAGAATTGAAAATCCTGGACCACTGATCCTGTCCTTGACTGACTGATCAAAGTCACAGTAAGAAACATTTTTATAGGACAAAATGACCATATTTCTGCAGAGTGTATCTGCAGGGGACTGATAGAGTGGATGATTAATTTCACTGAATTAATAATTACATTTGAGGTGGTGGCATTTCATAAACTCACTTTCTGGTGCTCATTCTATTCTGGAACAAAAACTCCACAGGCCCATTCAGCCACCCACCCACACACACATTATGCACATACACACACATCCTTGTATTGTCGTACAAATGAGCGACTGGCATCACGTTGCAGTTATGAAGACTGAACACCCTTTCAAACAAAGCACAAATATAATTATTCCACTATTAATCAGTTTTTCAATAGAAATTTCTCTCAAATTGCTTGGTTTACTTGTCTCCCTCTCTCTTTGTGCCTCATCTGTCGCTATTGTTGCAACATCTACTGTTCGCCCATGGAGGTCGATAAAGATTATAGATGATTTGATGCCCCTTTAATACCGGGTTGTAAAGAGTGAGAGCAGAGGACCTCAGTAATCCCTCTCTGCACATCAAAGACAGGCCAGATATCTGGCCTGCTATTAGCCGAGTGGCTGGATGCCACCTGCCCAGATGTTTGGCATGTGGACTCCAGTTCTGCCAAATGGGGATCATGAGACCACAGGACACCTTCCAGGAAGCATCTGAAGCTCCAAAACTTCAAGGACAAGTCTGCGGTCATTTTTTCTTTATGTTTTACATTTTCAATAATAATCCGTCAATCCTTTTATAATTGCCATTTAAAGGTTTAATAAAACATTTGTCAAAAGATCAATTTCACACCATGCTAACATGGTTATTGCATCTGCTCCCGAAACTTTCAGAAGTTGATGACACAGCTGCCTCACTTTTAAATTTTAATTTTCCTTAAACATAATAGGCACTTTTGATATCCTGCATCAGAGGCTCAGTGCAGATTAGAAAGAGTTGACGTTAGACTCTGTATATCCCACAGTCGTGACAATCCCAGGCCTGTTGCCTGGGCTCTGACTGTCAGTTAAAGAACCTAGCTTGTGATAGGGCCTCAAAATATTGGAAGGCTTCCTGTGGTTACAGCCCTGACTGTCAATGTGCATTTGATCTCCTTGGAGTTTACCCACGCTGAAGTTGTTTGTTGTTATTTACAGCCAAAGCCGCAGAGTGAGTCTGTGCCATTGTACACTAGACTAAGCTTTGGTGGAGGTCGAGATGGTTGTCACCATCATGTGGCCTATTACTGAAATGCATTACTCACTGTCAAAATTACAACCAAGACCAACAGAAATGCTACACTGGTTGCCCATATTCTCACATGATTGTCATGTGACCTAACAACTCTCATGTGACAGTGTGACACTGTGGTCCAAATCACACACTGAAGTTAAATGTGTGTAAATATCTGCAACATTTCACAGAGGAAGTTATGAAACCCATGTATGCTAAACAATTTTATACAGACATTCAGGACCACAGAGGAGGAGTCTCTCTCTCTCTCTCTCTCTCTCTCTCTCTCTCTCTCTCTATCTCTCTATATATATATATATATATATATATATATATATATATATATATATATATATATATATATATATGTAAGCGAATAGTTAAAATATATTCTGTATATATTCATTTTTTCATCCGTAAGGCAACAGATAAATCATTTTTTGTCATAAACAGAGCAATTTTATGCGTCATCTGCAAGGCAGATGGAGGTATTTATACTGAATCTCCTCTATAGGTAAGGAGATGAATATATTATATATTTTTCTCTGTGTGTCACGGGTGACTATTGGCTTCAACATTTATAATATGAAAATATCAAAAGGCATGCATTTTTTAAACACACATTTGCTCCGTGTGGATCAATCTGTGTCAAATCAATTTCAAAGGTGGTAGCCTTGACTTTGACCTTGTCCCGAGCTGCTCAGATTGTGACTGAGTTCCATTAACACAACTCTAAGCAATTTCACTGCATGTAACGGACACAAAACCAACCTGAATGCTTCCAGTGACAAGCACTTTAGCAGGCAGAAATGAGATGACATAATGCAAACACTTCACATATCTATCAGCTCCAGGATTCACTGCATATAAATAGTAAAACTATTTGAATTTCAGGGCTTTGATAGATTTAAGGTGATGGCTGAAGACATACAATTAATTTATCTTTCGCACATTGATATTAGATCATCAAATATGCAGCAATATTTGTCTTGTTTCAAAGTCATTTGCCCCCCCCCCCCAAACACACACATACACACAATCAGTTCTATTACCTGAAGGGGAGGAAGCAGCTGCAGTGTGTTTCCCTCTCATATTCTGCCTCTAGAGCACGTGTTGTATAAGTCCGACTCCAGCCAGGCACTAAAAATGCATGATTTATCATAACAAAAAACAAAGCTGTAAACCAAGAAGAAGAATTGTGACTTCTGCAACTCTTCTCAGGATCTATAATTCACTTTGACAGATGTCAGAAACCGAGCATGTTTATTTTAGCCGCACTATGACAACAAGCTGCAAAATATACCACAGAAAACATCAGTCGTCTGAACATCCTGCAGCCTGTGAATTCTATGCTGTGCATTACTTATCATTAACGCGCAATGACACTATCAAGATGACTTAATCATGATTTCAGTGTCCCATGCATTAGAGTCTTTTCACTGTGACGGAAGACGAAACACCCAGCCGACTGTACACAAAGCTTTCTATGCATGTCTTTACCCTTCCAAAGCATTTTAAACATGAGCAGCTGACTGCAAGTGAATGACAGTAAGTGCAACAGAGAGGAGCAGACCTTACTGTTTGCACTCAGACACCCCTCAGCATAATCACACTGGTTGTCATCATGGCTTGAACAGTAAGACTTCTTTTCTAGAGTGACTCCGGCAACATTTCACAGACAGGAACGGTCAAAGCAGAATTTCTTCCTGGAAGTAACAGAATAAGAGGAAGATGGTGCTGCAGTGAAATGAAATGAATATGGCCTTTGACTCTCTGGGCTCAGTCTGATAAAATTCTGCTCACTGTCTTTCAGCTCCACCAAACAGCGGCAAACAGAATGTCTCTAACTGATCGGCATGGCGGTCAATACATCAGCATGTGCATTGGGATGAAGAAATCAATGTCAGTGCATTCCCATGGCGCTTCCATCTCTGCCAGCAAGCTCTAGTACAGGGATGGAAAGTCATCAACTGAACCTACCCAAAGGGGGTAGCTCACACCCAATATTGATGTTTGAAGGGCTGCCTTGGTGCCAAGAAAGCCCCTTGTAAAAGCCATGGTAAAGGATTACCCAAGCAAGCATGTCCTCCTTCAGCGCAGCTGAGAACACTAGTTTCCACCGTTGGTACCATTTTGAAGGGTCATTTTTAAACACAGCGAGGGATGAAACAAACAACAAGAGAAGCTAGGAGGGGCCATCCATCACTCCTACTTGGCTCTACCCTGCTGTTTGTTGAGTTGGAGATAAAGTTGGCCTTATCTTCAATTAAGTTTGATCAGACATTGTTAAGGCCCAATCTGTAATGCTAAACAAAACAAACAAAGAGGCACGCCTGGGATAAGGGACATTTTTCTCACAGAAGGTGAGATTCAAAAATGCATTAAATAAAAATAAGTTCTCACTTTGTAGTGGCAAAACAGAGAGCATAATATCTGCTGTATTTCTGTTGGTCATGTGTCAGCTGAGAGGGTTTTGTTGAGGTTTGGGATTATTGCATGCAGCTGAGCAGATAAGATTGATGTGCCACTGCTCTGCCAAACAGACAATGTAATTAAAGTCATGCAACCATGGTTTGCACCATAACCGAGGCTCATGTAGCCATGTCCTCCTGCGACCTCTCCTATAGTTAATCTATCGAGTGCAGTGATGTAGATTCTGAATTGTTTTGCTTCTACAAGAAGACACTTATTGTTTAAAACTGACAGCCTGGTAAATCTGGAAATACATAGCTCAACCTTTACAACCAAATATCATCAAAACATTGAAGTACATGGACACCCAATGTTTTGATTTATTAAACAAATAGTTAATCAACTAAATAATTTGAAATAAACAGTGCAGAAAGTTTCAAATTTTAAGATTCATGCAACGTACCTCATCAAGAAATCTATAAGACCAAACTCAATGAAACCTGTAGTGGGGAAACACTGTGTGTGTGGTAAGAGTGTGTGGTAACACAGGAAATTACTGATTGGGATCACTGGTTGTAACTGTGATGTAAAACAAACCTCAGGCTAAATCCTTGTGTTGTAAATACTGCCAGCAAATGTTTTTCATTGAGAGGAAATGACAAATAACAAGACACACACCCCAAAGTGATAGCAGCTTTAGCCTGCCCAAACAATATCTGGCTCTATAGCTGCTAAATGCTGCACTATGTTCACCAGCTAGTTGCTAAGTTAGTCTGTTGTTTGATGCTGGGCAGGTAGTTTAATAGTGGGTTTGTAAGCACTGCCTGCTGTGCCTGGAAACAAGGTTGTTGATAGTGGTGAAAATCAACCAAAACTGAAATGTTCCCTAGATCTGAGGAGAATTGCAGAGCTCTGTGGGTTTGTCACAACAAATGACACCTTTCATGTCACACATAGTCATTTCTTCCCATTGTTAATATAAAAGTATTGATCAGAGTGACTGAATGTAATCTGGGGTTTTGCAGAGTTGTCTGACATCATGGTTGAATGTAAACACTTCATGTAGATTCACAGAGAAATGAAAATTATAAGTTAGGAGCAGAACTACAGGAAAATGCAATAAATCACTTGAAATCATGCACACGGATCATAAATATCCACACCAAACTGCATCTGTCGGACTTCATTCTACGTCATCAAACCTCAGCAATTCACATGACATTGTTGTGTTTAGTTTCCACCACCAGTAGGACAAAAAACCTAAAATCAAAACTTGCAGTTGTATTCCTCAAAACAGGAAGTATAATATTAGTCAGATACAACACAGAAAAACAACATCTCACATCCTTTGTACACTGCCTGCAAACCAGTCTGCAATAAAGCCCAAGACCGCAAACAATTTGTAGATTGGTACAGCAGCAATAACGACAGATTCCTGCTGGTGTAGTTCATTTTGTAGGGCAAACAAAGCTTGGTGAACCAGACTTGCTCTTAATCTGACATATGAGGTGACGACATTAAATGTGGTAATAATTAAGGAGCAAACAGCACATTTTCCACAGTTAAAAGATCCTTTCAATTCTTTAAAGAAGAAAAATAATAGAACTTTGCCCCCCCCCCCCCCACCCCCCACTACTGCAAAACATTTTTATGACCTTATCATTTTGGTTTATTGTAACACATAAATCATCTCTGTATCATACTTGTGAACACCCACATGTTTGTTTTACCCATGAGCTGTGACCTCAATACACCAAACAGTCTTTACAGAAGACCAAACCATGAGTATAAACAGATAAATATGAGAAGTTGACCCTACTGGAATCCCCAGTTTAATTAATGCCAGGTCCCCTCTCTGTAATTTGAAGTCTCCTTTATTAGAAATTTTAAAAGTGCTCTCCCCAGGGATCCTCTGAGTCACAGGGAAATTGTGGCACAATATGTTTTTAATTTCCCAAGAGGTCATGGCACAGCAACTATTTAACGACGGAGCAGCTTTGCTGAATGAAACTAAAAGGTATGCTTTTTTTCTTTTGTCATTATGACTGGCCCTGACATGAAATATTCTGCCTATTTGCATGGTCCTCAGTTGCTCCTCTTCAAAGCTGTGTACTACTTACTTTTATTTCCCTTCCACTGGGACATGCAGTGGAGCGCTGTTGGATCAAACTACAATGCCTCAACTTCAACCATGTGGAAAAACACATGTAACAGTCTGTTTTTATCTCTGAAATTCTGCATTTTGATAACTTCATTCTCACTTCTGTGCTTTTTAATTGTGTGATAAGTGGGTTTTTCGAATCTAAAACACAACTGACATGAGAAACTGACTTTAGCTTTTTTGGACGTTATGAATAAAACATTAAATCACACAAAACTACAAAAATGTCCAACAGTTATTTCCATCCTAGAACTGTAGTCGTGAGCTGGTTTTGTTGTAGTTTACTACATTATTAAAACTTAAAGGTTCTATGTGTAATATCCTAATGCTTGTTATTAATGACACAGTGACATGACTTGAATTTTCAAACTGCTTTTTTACAACATAGGCTCTTGGGGTTCAAACCCAACACAACTTGTTCTGAGAGTCTGTATTTTGTCTTCCTTCTGGGACATACAGCCCAGACCTTCAAACCATTAACATATAGACTAGTCAAATCAACATAAAACCAGAAAATTGCAATACAAATATTTTTCAAAGTTTCAAAAATGTTTTAAACATTGGGTGAAATCTGTTCTAGCCAGAAAAAAGTAGGTGGCTGAAAAAGAGTCAAGGTTAGTCAGATCACTGCTTTCCAGTCAATTTGGTACTCAGCTGTCATTTTCAGTGGCACCATAGTTATTCTTCTATCAGAAAAACAGTAATACAGTAAGTTACTTTAAGCCATTTTTGATATCATTATTGAAGAGGCAATTCCTAAAATAAATTATTTCCAAACTTAAGTGAAAAAAAGATTTAGCACCTAGCTTTGTCTCCCTTTAATGACATGTCAGATTGACAGTGGAGTGACCACAGCTGTAATCAGGCTGTTCCCCACACTGAGTCTGTTCCTCTGCTACATTTTCATTTGGGTCAAAGCTAAAGAAGTCACCTCACACAAGACGTTAGATCCACAGGATAAGGATTCGTTAAGGTCTGAACACTGTGATAATGTCTTGTCTTGTATGTTTCATCTTTAGCCCAGAGTCCGAGGACACATCCATCATCTGTTCCTGCAGTCTGGTAGGCAGCCTGCTGCTCTCAGTCCTACTGAAAGGGTTCCTCACTCAGTCCAGTTAAACAGATGTCCTGTCAATATCACTCAATCATGAGTAAATGTTGAGCTCAGAGACACATATCTTGACCATTTTCACCACAGGAGCACTGTCTTTTGGAGACTGTGGGTATCACACAATATGAAACTGCGAACATGTCCGTCCTCACATCTCCTCTCCTGCTGTCTGACCTTGCTTTAAAACCATTAACCTCATAGGATTTCTTTACCTTGTAGTGACATGTTCAGTTCGTTAGGTGACAACATCAACAACCCACAGTGGGTCAACATGGTTCAGGTACTCATTAAGGAAAGCACATATATCCGACAGCCACGATGAAGCAGCAGCTGGGGATCAGCTCTGATTCCAACGTCTTGACAAAGACTTTCAATCAGTCTGTGATTCACAGGCCTGAACTGGATGATGTCAGTCATTTCACTGCATTGGTCACCCTTTTTTTTTCTGTTCTGTTTTTTTTTTTTCTTTTGGCAAAATAAAATATGCAAGCCAATTGATGTTTGGATTTTGACCTTTTTTGACCCCTTTTTTTATCTACATGTGTTCTGTGTTTGAAATCATGCTGTATTATTTCTACCACTTGGAGTGGCAGCAGCATGTCAATCATACTTGTGTATTAATCAAAATTAGCATATGGGCTTGTCTACTTGCAATGTGTGTGTTCAGGATAAGGAGTAGTGGTGTTACAAATCAATTGCAAGCCACTGGGACACTGCCGGAGGGACATGACCCGTGAAGTAATGCTGGGCTATGAGTTTTATAATCAATCGGCTGAAGATCAACTTCTCATGATTTATTTATGTCTGTGATTTTATTTCATCCCCTCTCACAACTATGAAAACACACACACATCCTATTTTTATATTAACTTGTTTTTCTTTTCTTTGTTTTTCACTCTCACAGTAGAATCTGCTGGTGTGTGCTGTGATAGTGCCCATTTAAAAGCTGCAGGAAATGCTGGGATAATAAGGATAGAAATTATTTCACTTTGCTGGACACTGACCATGCCACAGTTGGCTATTTTTACTCCAGTTCAGCATCTGTGCTGGTGTGACATACAGGAGAGTGTCAACACACTGCAGAGTCAACACACTGTCAGGCCTTGTGGTTTTTGCTCCCCAGTGGGAGACTTTATGCAGACAAAGCACCGAGGACTGCTCCAGTTAGAGCACTGGTCACTGCAATGCCAGTCCCCTCCCGCCATATGCTGTTGTTGAAGTTTCCTCAAATCTTGTGATCTGCAGTTCTATAAAGTTACTCCCTGAACACAGAAGTCTTCAGTCCTTGCTAGCATACACAAAGATTTTTTGTTTGTGGCTTTGATGTTAGTTCTCTAATGAGAACACAGTACTACACACCTGTTGGGAAGAAACACATTCAGCAAATCAGTAAAGCTGCTAAGCAGCTGTTTGAAGTATCTCTGCCTGTTCCCTTTGCTTCACATTTTAATGTGGAGAGATACTGTCTTCTAATGTGCTTGTAATATACTGCATGTTCCTCACGATGACACAAATCAATAGATATACTAATCCTGGTGTATCCAGTGGGGCATTCTCTTATCCTCCTGGATTTTCACACACTAACTTAAAAATCCGGTGAGTGGTCTTCAGGGCAAGTTTCTTATTCCTGTCAGAAGTAAGAGGGATTATGTACGATACTTAAAGCTTCACCCACTTAGAGTTTAACTTTTTTCCACATCAGGCAAAAAGACCAACTAAAAAAAAAGACCAGTTTTACATTTGCTGACATTGTGGGAGGTGATAAACAAACCTAAAAAAAACCAGGGGCTGTGCAAAGATTGCCCCATCAAACTGGCAGATAAAACGTCTCCTGTTTTCTTTGGTTGCTGACATTTTCCAAACTCAGTGGTGAAGATGGAAGAGATTCTTTGAATGTAAAACTGAACCCAGTACAGTCGATTTGAACAAAAATAAATAAACAAATAAATAAATAAGAAGGAATGGGGTGCAGTGGTGTTGGGTGGCGGGGGAGGCGGTTGGGGTTGTATTTTAACCGTGCAGCTACACTCTATTCACTGTGAGAACTGGTTACAACAACATCTGCAGCTCTGCCAGTGACACAGCTGTGCACGGCTGCTAAAACCATATTTCAAGCATTCATTAGTAAGCAGCCTGAGCACACCTGGGCAAGGCATAGCATGCAGCAGCCAATCAGTGACCTCAAACAGGTTTAGAAGACTGTGACTATTGTCTGTTTAATTACTGTGTGAAAAGTATAATGTGCCATCCGATGTGTGGGCGAGTGCTTAAAGTTAAAATTACAACTTCCCTCTGAGTTTGACACGTTACTATTTGCGTCACTGTGAGCAATCAGTGTTCATTTTCTTGTCCAAAGAGCAAGAATGTGATGTGAATGTGAATTTCCAACACTGCTCATAGTTTTCTTGGTCAAAAGCTGCTTCTTGAAGGACTAGTGATTATACTTATAACAGAATATATTTGACTTTAATCCACTCCTGTGTTCGCCTCAGTGATCCTCTTACCAGAACTTATTCCACATTAAGGATGTTTAGAGTTGACATATTCCTGCCTGCTCCCTCCTTCCATCAATCTACAACTCCAACGCTGCTGTTTGTAGCTATTTTGAGTGCATCCAAAGAGGATAAAATGAAGCACCTGACTGATGGTAAATTATTCCCCCAATCCTTGAACTGTGCGTCAAAGCTTAGATTTATGACTCAACTCACATCTAAGAGAGCTTGAGATCCGACATTGTCACAGAGTAAAGAGTTAGCGTGTAATTGAATTGAAAAGCACAAAGCTAGTGGTAGGTCGCACTGGAATTTCCCAAAGCCTAAAGATTTGAAACCAAGTCACGACCCTGGTAGCCATAAGTGCCATCCAAGTCAAATCCCAGTTGCTTGCATGTGTCTCTCTCTGTCACACAGAATCCAAATTCCCCCATCAATCGTGGCGGTGGGCGACACGATCCCTGACAACTTTTCACATCAGTCTGGGGATTAGAGGCATAAGGTTTACGCTGGCCTTGCCAGAATCCAGGATAACATTTTTTGATTCAGCAATTTAAACTAATTTCAAGGCTGGCTCTGCAGCAATTTTCTGGATCAATGGAATGTCATAGCTCACTTGGTCACTAGCCCTCTTATCGCAGGTACCTAACGCAGAGGGATGCTATGCTAATTGCCCGGCTTGGAGCACTGACTATCTACATTTCCTTCATCTTAGCCTGACGTGTGATGGCCAGAACTAAACATTTGATATGACTGATGATAGTTGTTTCTTACTAAACAAAAGCCCATAGGTGCAAATGTTGTGCTGTTTTTTTTTTTTTCAGTGAATAGTCACATCACAGATAACTGAATCCTGCTCCGAGATGTTATCCTGAACAAAAACTAAAAATATGGATAGATTAGAAAATGTATAAAAGTAGATGTAGTGTAACAATAACACAAATATGGTGTAGTTTTGATATAATTGGAATTTAAGCCTTGGGCAAATGTATTCATCTCTGAATGGATACCAACTGAGGCAACATTGGGTAATACAATTTATGGAAATATATACCATTCCATTTTAGTGAACTCGTTAAACATATATATTTTTTTGATTGCTTCCCAATAACCATGAAGTCTGAGAACAGGACAGATTGTTGGAAGCGTGGCCGTAACACTAGCACACAAAATAAATAAATATCTGCAAATCATTTCCGTAGTGTCGCTTCAGGGTGCTTCCCTTATTTTGAACATGAATAACTCAAATGTTGCAAATTAATCTTCAAGTTATTAAATCTGGCAAGCACAAAGAAAGGAGGTAGTAGAAAAACTAAAAAAAAATGACCAAAATTGCTGTAATCTGTTACATATTCAGCAGGGTTTCCTTTTCTCCTTATTTCTGCAGACGTGCTATTTCAAGTCTGGTTTGGGACGAGACCAGAAAGCATTTTGGGGGGAAACAGTTTTTTTTTTCTTCCCAAGCAGGGTGTGCTCCATTTTCTTATGTTTCAATTGGCAAGGACAGAGTGAAGCCACATAGGGTTAAAAAGCAATTTCCCACATCATGACAACTGTACAAATGTATGGTGGCAAATGTTGGAGGAGAAAAGGGGGAGGTGGGTATAGATAAGGGGGTGAAAGACACCGTGGTGGCAGTGGTGGAGTAGAGAGGTTAATCCTGCTGTTTAATCTGTGGAGGTATGGGGGGGCCTTATCTCTGCTGCCTGCTGCCGTTGCGTTCTCCTTCAGCATCCAGCATCCCTGACTGTCTGACATCACTCAGTGCTGGGTGGTGGTGATGGGGCGGGTTGAAGGGGTAGAGGAAGACAAGCTAGTTGCGGCTACATTAAGTGCCAATGTTACCCCTGGCACACGCACTACCTCCCACATACCCCGCTGTGCAGCTTTGTGACAACCGCAGAGACTCCGATGCTGCTGATTCTGTTCAACATCCTGTGGGACGCAGCACTGACAACCTTCATTTCCATATTTGTTTTGGAGAAACTGTGGTAAGGGAAGAGACCAGCGAAGAAATGCTGAAACTTATTGGCCTGCTATCTGACAAGACTGTTGGCAAACCGAACAGCTGTCAACTACCCTCAGGCAGCAAAGAAACAAGAAAATCCCACATGGGCATAAATTTTAGCTAGCATGTCTATTCGAAAAAAAAAAAAAAAAAAAAAACTGAAACAAGGATATTCGTATTCATCAAGAACCCCCATCTCACTGCAGTTTAGTCTGGGGCTCTAATTAGTAACAGTGTAACATGCAGCTAGTACTACAGGCCTGCAGCAACCTCAACTCAACTGTTTAAAAAAAAAAAAAACTGACCCGCCTAAAGGAAGAGGTACAAGAACGCAGATCTCAAAATCATTTAATGATGACTTCAACTTGACCTTACAACCACCATTTAGGTTTCAGCCTAGAATCCAACAAAACTTTCCTTGGAGGGTGGTGGGGGGGACTTTTTGTAAGAAATAGGAGTGTGGATGACTGGAAATGTAGAGAGGTATTACTGTATTTACTGACTCAGAGCTCTGTCTATGTGGTCCATGGTCTTTTTGCATTTGCTTTTTTGATTTTCATTGAGATTTTTTTCACCACCCTTTTTTTTACTTTCAGTATGATTCTCACAAATCACACATTGTCAGTGAACTATTTCCATAACTTCAAAACTAATGTCAGACCAGACAAATTAAATAAACCACATCATGGTTTATTTTAATTTGTGGTGGAGAGTTTAAAAAGCGACATATACTGCAGCAAGTTATATACAGATGGTCATAATGTTCTGCCAAGTTAAGGGG
Source organism: Lates calcarifer (assembly GCF_001640805.2). Lineage (NCBI taxonomy): Eukaryota > Metazoa > Chordata > Actinopteri > Centropomidae > Lates > Lates calcarifer. The sequence continues at coordinate 12,379,168 of NC_066833.1, read as the reverse complement.
GGAAGTTCCTCAAACCTTGATAACAACACTGCCAGAAATCATTTTAAATTCATAACTGACAGCATGTTTTAGCAATTTTATATTTACAGCAACTGCAATGCTACAAAATTTTAAGCAACTCAGTGAGGGCTGGATATTCAGACAATCTCATTTTGCTTATCAATTTCTGACACAAGAGGAAGAGTTACGAATGTTGGAAGGCAAGATGTCCTGTTTTGGACTTTAGTACCTAATTAAAATGGCCTGGCACCCATGCTTTTCAAACAGTATATTCATGCAGAAAATGGGCAACTCTTAGCTATGATACTGAAAGAAATAAACAGGCCAACAAAACAAATCCGCATCCTGAGCCTCAGGCAACAAAAACAATTACCAGAAAATCCATTTATACATATACAGCTTCCTATTCTTTTAATGACTCTATTAATGATAACACTCCATTGACTGGGACAGGGTCTCAAACTCTATTGTCCATTTTGTTTATTCCTTCATAGCAAAATGAGAGAAAACGTTGTTTTGACTGAAACTGCCTGTTGTCTTTACAGAGAAAATCTGCAATAAAAACAGTAGTTATGCATCACATCGTCTGTGATTTTGGACGGCCCCATCAATACTGTTTTTATTTACACTGGCAACTTCGTCCAAATACCAGAGAACTGAGCTCTTAGCGCTTGTATCAAACTACACTGTCTGGATACACTGACAAATGTTGGTTGGGCAGATTTAACAGGATCAGAGTCCCTGAGCCTCTTCATAAAAATAAGATTTGTAGATATGAAAATATGTCCACAGTCCTGAAAAATTCCCTTTAGTACTGCAGGTGTCCATAAATAGCCATTCTGAAACAGACAGTTCTAGGAAATATAAGCTCCAGGAACTAATTTAGGGACCAACTGCTCCTGTGGTGCATTAGCTTTTCTCGTTCCACTGCAGCTGCAAAACTGTGAAAATGAGACTGTTCTTAGATTAAAAAGCGACTCTATGGGTGGTTTGAGACACATTTTTTGTACCTGACGAGACAACAATGGAGTCATCAAGATGTTCTCTGGACAGGAGATGTGCAATGATAGAAAGGGAGATTAAAAAGCCAAATAGCTGTCTGCAAAGGAGACTGTCCTTATCAGAGAAATTACAGCATGGCTCATTCATTCAAATGTTTTAAAGCAGCAAAAACAGAAGCTGAGTGATGTATTTATATAAATGTAAAACTTCTCTTGGTGGTCAAGGTGTGGCGGCTGGGTTTTCAAAATGTGAGACATCAACACCATAGAGCACAGTCTCAATCTTCTACTGACAAAGATACTCTTTCCCTAACTTTCACTTTGTAGATTTACTTTCCTAAACTTGACCAAATCTTAACCTTAGAGGAGACAGATCACCAAATGATACATTTTGATAAAAATGGAACTAATTTTAAAAGGCAATAATAAAATACATTATTCCATTTATTATTCCAATTAATCCATTTAAACATCAAAAATATAAAATGAAAAATCCCATCCCTAGTCCTAATGCTGATACTAGTGTTACAGTATGCAGTGGTGTATTCTGGATGAATGCATGTTGTAGCAGTGGTGAGGTTTGCTTTGCGTTTTCCTTTTTTAAGCGTAAAGACAGAACTGTGTTCACAAATGTTGGTTGCCAAAAATGATATGTTCAGCAGACTGAATATGAAATAACTCTTTTTCATTCATGTTCTGAACACAGCACTTAACGGTGAATTAATGACCAGACAAATTGGCAAAATGTGGGACTGTTTTTTCAGTTTCTAATTGTGACAAGACTGTATTTCTTCTCTGTGGTAAACTCCAGCTAGCAGTGTTAATGCACAGTTGATGACTAATGACAGGTGTATTAAGTGATCATGAGATTTTAATGGCCACTTATCCTTGGCTGTCAGAGGCAGACTCTATAGAAAGCTGCTGGGAGCTGTCTGTCTGCCAAATAGACAGCTCTCTGCTCACAGCCTCTCAGTTTCTCCAAAGTTTCATTTTGACTTTATTCTCTTCAACCAACTGAAAACCTACACATTTAACTCTACAGAGCATTTGAGCCATTGTTCACAAGGGCCCTCTGTAATTTTTCTATCAAAGCAGTTTCAACAAGCCTGACATTCTTTCTTTCTTGAACCCTAAATGAGAAGACAATGAGGATTGATGCACACATATTCATAACATGCAGTGAAGAATAATGTCTATTAGTTTATCACTGAGCTAATGAAATCCATTAATCCCTCTTTCTGCTCTTATCAAGGGTTATCTGATTCAGACCCTGCAACCTGCTGATAACAGTAGCTTTTAATAATTAAGAGTGACTGCTAATATAATCAGCCATCAGCGTATTTACATTTAAATAACAAAAGGTCTATCAGAGCAAAACAAAGCTTATTTCAAATAACAAAACCTGATGCAAGCATGCCTTTAGGAAACATACATTTGAAAAATAAATGATCTTGCAGGGCACAGTATACTGTATACTGGTTTTACCTAAAGAAAGAAACTAAAGCAATGTTTTATTTTTGTGTTTTGGCATGTGAAGAATATTATTTGGTCTAAAATCATGAGGTGGTGAGGTAAGGAGGCAGTTCACCTTTGAACCATGCATCTAAGAGAAAAGAGGTAAGAATGCATTTTCTCTCTCCCTTTCCTTCGGCAAAGAACATTTCTCACCGTGATTCTCATGGGGAACCTTCTAAAACACATCCAACACCCACATAACTTCGATTTAAGATCTGTACCTCAGCTAGTAACATCACAGACTAACACTTCACAGTATCCTGCCCTGATGCTTTGTCTTTTGCTCCTGCTGGTGTTACACTATGTGCTTGTGATTACCCCTGGGGCATCAGCCCTCTGTGAGCTCTTGGCTGGAGTCCCCTATGGCAATATTTGGCACCAGGTCCTCTTGACATAGTGTTGGTCAGGCAATGGTACGCTACAGGTCACTCAGCCCATGTTTGACTCACAGCTCCCTCTGAGAGTACACACAATACCAGCGAGTGATGTCTATCTATTGATACGTGTGTATCAATTTATTCTTTTGATCAATGTATTCTTTTTTTCATGTTAACTTCACACATCCCATCAAGCCACATTTGAAATGCCAGTGGTTTTATTGATTTCCATTAGTGCAGTTCACATCTCCTGGGTGAGGCTCTGCTGGTCAGGATATTTAAATCTTCAGGTTGTTTAACACGTTCCAGTGTCTTGATGGATCACATAGTCTTATGGTGCACTTCAATGTTCCTTTCTTCAACTGAACTGAACTGAACTGATAAATATATATAAAATCTGTGACATGTGTTTGACATTCATTCACACTTTTTCACCAACCCAACTACCTGAGGAGCAGCTCTATAGTGTTCCTGCAGCCTCAGTGCAAAACCTTTGGAAAACCATCCCTGTAGGATAGTGGAGGGAACCAGAGAGCTGGGCATCTTCAGAAGGCACACAGCACTAAGAACCATTCAGGGGACCAGGGGATATACTTGAATGTCATGTTGGATCACATCACACATTCTGGGAATAAGGTCAGCATCAAAAAGTGTGGAGGAGCTCAGTGGCTACAAGGACAAACCTGAATCAAGATGTATGTGGGGTGTGGGCGGTTATTAGACAATCACAGCAGCTGCCTCCAAAGGACAAGACAGTTTGACTTAAAAACAAAATTTCTCTGCTTCCGCAACTCAGTAACTGTCAGAACAGACAAGGTGCAAATACAATTACACCACACAATACTGCAAATAGAAAAGCTGTCAGACCTACAGTCAAATGTTTCTACTATATCCATTTCACATAATGGGAGATACTTTCCCTGGCAATAATCTCTATGGCAACAGCCAAATAGGACTGTATTATCAATTCTACACTGGGTTTAAAATTGGATCAGTACAATCACTGGATCTCTGGACATTTTTTAGGACCTAAGATAAAGCTCTACAAATTATTATATAATAATCAATGAAGGAAAAATGTCTACAAGGGTTTTTGAGCTATTACCTATATCACACTGTATGTACTGTATTAGTTACCTTTCAGAGGGTTCAAAGACCGGTGACCTTTTTATTTTGGGGACATTATTTTTGGGCTTTTGGATAATGATGGTGTCGGGTAACGGGGTTATTGTAGATACCTACACTGGATACACTGGGTCTTTGCAAAAAGACAATATAAGTATATGAATATACAACAGGTTCATAAAAATCACTGTCATTTTTTCCTGACTGAGCTTTTGTATCTGATGTCAGGAGGAACCTCTGTTATCTCTGAGGTGGACAACATTGACAGTTATTAATTATAGATCTGGTATTACTGTGACAAAACTAAATAATATGCATAGTGTTGACTGGCATAGTGCTGTATTTTTATGTAAATGAATTAAAATGTACTGGCTACAACTATGGCTCTACTATACACATTAAATATACATCAAAACAATAAAGACTCTTTTGCAGCTTTATCCATCCTGCCAAGAGCGTGATCATTAAAGTCATTCATAAAAATGCTAAATCAACACAAAATCCCAGCAGGGTGCTTCTGTGTCACCTGGTTTGTTCTTCTCACCGCTTATGTGATGATCATGCCTCTAAGCTGCAAAGTTCAAGCGAAGAACTATACGTGCCTCACCTAGCAAGAGCATTACTGGGGATGCTTTTGTCAGCAACATGTTAGCACTTTCACAAAATGTCAGCTAACAAGGCTAAAGGAAAAAGAAGTGCACACACACACAAGCTCATTAAGACGTACTATGATCCTCCTGGCCTCCAGCTGTATCACTAGGTAGTTGTAAAGAAAATTTAGCCCGGGAGAAAGTCAATGAAGTGATGATGGAAATGAGGCCCCCTGATGCAGCTGATTGATTTTTTTCTGTGAAAAATGGCAGGTGCGTAGGGAGTACTTGTCGGCACTACACAAATCGCAGAGGGTATGGGGAATCGTTTTTACTTGGTATTCTCACACTACCTGAATTTATCTCAGAGTGAGGGGATACTGCATGCCTTGAGATGCAGAAGTGTTGTGACCTTGACTGAAACATCTGAACCAATCATAGATTAGAAAACTCCCTCTGGATTTATTTTTTTAGAGTTTATCCTTGCTTACCATTAAAAAAATGGGAGAAAGAAAAAAAAAAAACTCTGAAAATCTTTTTGGTGTGACAGATCAGAGAAAATGTATTTAAGGCGAAAAGATCCAGACAGCTCACAGTGCTTTAGCCGGCATTCAGAGACCAGCAAATATTTAGACACTAAATCAATACTGGTACAACAACCTAAGTAAGGGTTAACAGACGCCTGAGTAAATACAACACCAATAGAGGACTGAGATGATATTTGCAGTCATCTAGAGCTGCCACCTGCATGATTTTGCAACATCAAGACCTAAACCTCAGTTGGTGTCAGTTTTAAACAAGGTGAAAAGGAGTGCTTTTCACATCATTCAGCAACGTGCAGCCGAGTCAGGTGCCTCTCAGATCAAGGAGAGTAAACTTCTGAGGGAAGAAGAGACTGGAGCACATTCATTGATTTGCAGCTTTTGCTTGTGAAAACAGACTCCACTACTGTGTCTTCATCATCAAAATGCACAATAAGGAAAAACAAGGAAGAATTAATTTCCTGTGTGTTTGAGTGTAAATTATTATTATTATACTATTAGGACCACAAACAGACTGAGTTGCATACTGTTGCTTCCAATGACCTCTGTATTCCAGACACTAAACCTTAGTCTAAAAATGTTGGATCGTACCTCCAGTTTGTTATACAAACCTTCTGTGAAAAAAACAAACAAAAAACCAGTTAAAAACGAGTATACCATGATGACATCACAATGACATCATCAGGGTTATTTTTCCCAGACATGATATGGCTCCCTCTAGTGCCACAGGAGACATTACACTGCTGTTTTCTTGGGCTAATTAGTACTTCCTGTGATGGGTAAAGTAAACTTATGGTGTAAAATCTGTGCCTCTACAGTACAGTAAACAGAATTTGCTTATCTCGAGGGCTGAATGTGATAAATATATGTTTCTGGAGCACTGAAAAAGTGACATAAGTGACACATTTCACATGATGACGCACCTCAAGATTGTTGCTGGTGTGTGGGTTTATGCAGAAAACAACAGGTGGCTGAACATCTCAATAGCTAAAACTGCCAAACTGACAAGGAATGCTGTATGATTTTCACTGTCCAAACAATTCCTAGTTATGATTCCTGATAATGATCATGTAACCACTTTATATCTTTACCACCACCACTTGTCAGGCTGTAAAATCATCAGCACATTGCACATTTGAACTTGGCCACTTCCTACAGTCTTGACGGAGTGAAAAAAAAAGAGAGAGCATCTCTAATAGCTACATCTATGAGTATCTTTCCAGCTGAGACAAGAAGGGGGTGGGTGGTGAGCAGAGAGGGGAGGAGTGGGAGGTGAGACGGTGGGGAGAGTATGAACAGATGAACTGATGGCCTTTTGCTGTGTTTTACAGGACTACAGCCTGGCCAGGATTGTTCTCTGCCTCCCAGAAGACACCGGTCAGCTGGCTAATGTTAATTAGTGTCTGTCAGCAGAGCAGCCTTTAAAAACGGGTCAGAGAAAAGGTCAATGCGCTATATTATAATTATTTTACATGTTAGCTAGCAACTAGAGTCTGTTTTTCTCTCAGAAATCTGACACTAAAATGATCTAATGATCCTTTTTCCAGAGTGGTATTTGTCTGTCTACATAATGGAGAGGGGAGTTTCACCCACACTCACTGTTTATATCTGTGATCCATTATCTAAAACTGAAGAGTCTGAAAAGCAATTTACTGTACTTGACTGACTGTTGACTCGTGCAACCTTCGTGATGGATGATGTTTAAAAAATGTGTAAATTATTAGCTGTGTACTGAGGGAATTTATCATTTATTATTTCACTGATGGAAATTATTATTTATCATTTTATGACACTGTCCTCATTTGAAAAACAACAGCATTTGTCATTTGTTTGGAGAAAAGGGGTGTAGTATCCTGGCATCATTACAGAGCAACAAAACCTCAACAGACACTGATTATTGGACGAATCTGCAAAACCAGAATGCATTCAGTGACAACATTTTTCATGTCCGGTCCCAGTTGTTTCATACTTTTAGTTAAAGAGATAGTGACATTTTGCAGAAATTTGTGTTGTTGCTGAAACTCACGTCTGATGTTGAAAATGAAGCTAAAGCGAACAGCTGATGCACTTAGCTTAGCATGTAAAAAAAAAATAAATAAATAAAAACAACACAAAAACAAAATGTTGTGGTTTTACGGGAGGCTATGTGCTGGACTATTTTTTGTCTGGGAACATCATCCCCGTGCGGTTGCTAAGCAACCAGCGAAGACTTTGGGCGAGAGAGCAAATATCTCAATTAAGTTGAACTAGTCCTTCAAGGAAACATCGTGGCTTTTGGTCAACAAAAGTACTTGGATAAAATCACAGTCAAAGGCTTCATTCTTGTAATTTATTTTCATAATTTTTAGGATCTCTAGGAGTTACGTTCATACTTGCCCGGTGACAACGTTTAGCACCAACACAGGAATAAGTTGTGTACATCAGAGGCATGCAGAGAAGAGGAAGGGGTTCAGCCTTGTTTCATAGATGTCTCTGTTGTGGACTGAGCCGATGGCAACATCAATCGCAGGCTGTTAACCCACAATACATCAGGTGACACCTGCCTGTCCTGTGCTGACCTTCCCATTTTGTCCTCGACCCGTTCCTGTCTATCCTCCCTGCCAGTGTCAGACAGAAATCTCCCAGGGCCAAACTGTGCCATGTCCATTCACTGCTTCCACCCCGTCAACCAGCAAACATCTTCAGATTGGATTACCTGACCAAACCCCCATTCCCTCACCCCCACCCCGCCGGCTAAATAGATTGCCCCCCTCCCCCTCTCAGCAGACAGGTGGAGACAGGTAGAAATGTGTGTCTGTCTCTGCTGGACATTCATCACACCTGCTTCCCCTCTTGTATCCACTAAACAATGTAGCAGAGATAATACAGCATTAGAGTCCTCACCTTCATCATGCTGACATTTGCTACGCCTCGGCAGAGCCGCTGTTTGATCCAGCGCATGTTTCAACATCACATCTTTAATCTGTGTAAACAAGTCAAAGGCCAGCGTGGCTTAGGAGGCAGAAGATGGAGAAACATTATTCAGGCTGAGGCACGTAGCACGTGGGGTGAACCCTATCAGAGATTAGAGTGTATAGTCATGTCATGAGGAGTCACGTCCTCAGTGTGTGCGCATGCACGATTGTGGCTCTAGCAGGTGTTTTCTCTGTGACATTCGAGCAAACAGTCCTTGTCCAGATTCCTGTGTGCATTCCCAACCCCGGGCTGTATATCACAGAGCAGAGTGTGATGTTTGAAATTGACATTTTTAATCTGCAGTGCTTCTCTCCATGATGTGATCTACTGTACTGTCGACAAGGACTGAGAGGTGGGGAAGACATTAATCTAAGAAACACATTTATTTTAAAAACATCATAAAACATTTTTTTCCCCAAAGTCTATGTAACTGATAATAAATATTAGTTAATTCACTACCTCTGGGAATAAGATGGCAAGCAATTACATGTCAAAAGTAACATAATGTTTAAAAACATTTAGAGTTCATATGCAGATCACATATCAAACCATATTTATACAAAAGAGGCCATTATGGAAATTACCTGTCAGCATCTCTTGAGAATTTCAACACTAAAGGGTTTAATTAGGCAGAGACAGACTAACAAAACACTCAGAGGTTTGGTTGGAAGAGGAATATAGATACATTGTTCAACACACTGTTGTTTCCATATCTCTAATGCCTGTTGCCAGCAACAGTGAACATTTGTCTGTGATGACTAATGACTGGGATGTTGAGGCATCATAACAACCCGCAATGCATATGGACTGTTATGCTGTATTTGTTGTTGTTATTTGTTGTTCTGGCAATTTTATTAGTTACAAGATGATGCAATCCTGATTATTAATCAAAAAAGTCTGAAGTCAGTGCTGATTTACCAGAGAGCTATTTTATTGGCAGATCAATTGAAAACTGTATCTAATTCATCCCATTTGGTAACACATTTGTTGGGTGGTCTCAGCAGGACATTTTGCTTCTTAAAACAGATGCACAGATTGTTAAAGCCTTGAGTTCTCTGCAGCAAAGGGAAACACTGTGCAGCTGAGGTTTAAAAAAAAAAAAAAAAAAAAAAAAAAAAAAAAACTCCACTCCACAATTTTTCACTGACCAGAGTGAAAGCATCTCTCACTGAGCAGCAGTTAGATGAGAGCATCAGTCAAAGCAGAGTTTCTGTTTGAGGATGCCAATTTGCACAAAGTAAATAACAAGCTCACACTGCCAGTTCCAGCATTTAATGTGCTGCATCTTCAGTGCAAGGTGGATCCATCCCTACATTGAACATGGAAGCACTTTAAACAAATACGAAAGACTCAGGGAAAATGAAATAAATATTTTAGAAATGCCTCATTTTCTAAAATGAATTTGGTGGGTGGGTCCAACACTTTGCTCTGGACTTAAATATCTCGACACCTTTTGGATCGACAGCCATGAAATTTTGATTGATTTTGGTGCTGAATTCAGTTTGTGTTTAAAAATTACTAGTAGTATTTACGTTATTCTGAACCTTTCCTGCATGCTGATATGATTTTCTCACTGCAATTTAAAACATGATTTGGCAAATTATGTCAGAATAAAAAAAATGTGTATATTTCCTTATATAATTTAAGGGTTTGACTCAAAGAATTTAAATTAATGGAAAACCCAAACATTTAAATAAGCATTTTGTCTGTTTCTCAGCTTAAGACAACTGAAAATATAAGCTTTTTTTTACACTAACAACGTGAGAAATGAATCATAAAATGTATTTTGTTATTGTGTAGTGTTAGTCCTTTTATTAAAAGAGCTGTCAATTTGAAAATGTTAACAGGGTTTTAATTTGGTTTTAATTTCAGTTCCAGGGGTGTTTTGTTTACATCTGACTGGACTTTTATTGCAATTTCCAGCGAAAATAGTACAGAAATAATCAAATGTCATCTCTGGAAAGGACATACTAATCCATACATATGTAATGGTTTACATCAATTCCAAAGAGATGAAAGATTTAAAAACCGTCTGGAAACTTCACTTGATGCAAAGGTTTAATGCAATACTGCCCTGAAAACATGAACATCAAGCCAGAGCAAGACAGTTTTATGCTTTGTTAGTAAAGGTCAGACTGGCACATTGATGATGTGCCTATTATCTGTCTCAGCGGCAATCTGTTTAAAATTACCTCATTATGTTGATGACCAAATCAAGTGCACCCCTGGGCCCTATGCACTCCTCCTTAGATACTGCTTATGCCAAGTCACGGGCTACCGGTGCCGTCATGTTAGACCTGATGAGGGCTGCAGGGCATCTAATACTACATGTATGCCAGCTAAGCCATGAAATGTTATTAATTAAGTTAAAGCCCTTCTTGTCAGGCTGCCTGATCTCATTAGGATCACAAACAGGTGAGGCTTCAGTCTCCTTCATGATGAGTGCAGTCTGTGCAATGTCCTAACATACTGAAAAAATCCAAACATGTTAGGGATGGGGAAAAAAATTATTCAAGTACAAATCACAACGACATTTTTGGCATTTTTCATTTTGACAAAATTATTGTCGATCCATATTTTTGTATAAATTTTGTCAATTTTTGTCTAATTTGTCTAATTTAATAATTGTTTTGGTGTGTGTGTTTGTTTAAAACTGTTTAAACACAGAGAGTCGTGGGGTGCAACAACAAAAAGTGCAAGTGAGGTGGATAGGAAAAACAAGCATGAGGCGTAACAATATGCCAATGGAATATAACCTGAAGCAGAAGCTTATAGCATCCAAGTTCAAGCATGACTTTGGTTTTCACAGTTTAAAAGACAAGCAAGCTGTGAATTCATTGCAAGGTTTTCTTGTAGGTTATAATTTTATATATATGCTAAATCAGTTGCTGTGAACTGTGCTGAAGAAGAAGAAGAAGAGGCAACCAGCTACTTTCCCCTACAACAGACTATAGGAATGTACCTGCTCCGATTATTTAGAATAATACTGTATAAGGAGCACTCGACATACCTTCTTACCTGTCAGTAACACCTGGAATTATTGATGTGCAAAGATTGTTGTTTAGCCTGAAGAAAAACTCACGTCAAAATCACATCAAAAGCTTTCAAGAAGTACTGAATTAGTATTCTTATCACTTTTTCACCTACAGTAGCTCCATTGTTTTTTCACTATTCATTTCACTCAATTTCCTCCGTGCTTTGTTTGCAAGGAACTGTACCAGAATGAATGCTTTCATGCAGAACATGTAAGTGGCCACCCAAGTTCTTATTGATTAGGCTATGGCACAGTGAAAGACCAGGCGCTCACAGTCTTTTGACAGAAATCAAAAGCTGTCAAACCTTGACACTTAACCCACTGGGATCTGTGCTGTTAAACAGCTCTGTGTGATGGGTTGATAATACTACATAAACACAAAAAAGTCAAATAAATGAACCATTTGACAGTAGGCCTAAATATATGACCAAGATTTCAATAAATATCAAAAACTAGTCCCATATCCACAGACATGAACACAACAGGACATCCAGAAGATGGGCAAAAGTGTGTCTACAACCTATAATCACACAGCAACCATATTAAAAGCAGGTTTTTGAAAAGGCAGCATTGAGAACCACCCAGGCAATTCTGACCATCATTAACCTCTAGCTGACCCTAATTCAGCTTCACAATCCTCTGGATTCTGAGGATTAATGCTACATTTAAATAATTAGGGGTCAGCAATGGACAAACACCACATATATAAAACCGGAGTTGACATGACCGCTATTGAATTTAATAAGACTGTGCAGCTGCAATGAGCTGTCATCTTATATGGAACTGGTGAATAAAAATGTGTTGGCTGAATGCCATTCATATACAAATGCATGTTAAAATGAGCACAATCTTAAAGTCACTAGTTGGTATGGATGATAAGAAAAAATCTCATTTATCAGACAACCTCTGCCAAAAAATCCAAGCAAAAGCATTAGTGCCCGTCATTACAGTATGTAAGAATAAGTTAAAAATCTCTGAACATCAAAGTGTAGGATGTAACTTAGACACTTTCCTAAAGATCTGGTGATAATAACAGCTAACAACAACAACATCTAACCCTGACAGCAGCTGTAAAAGTAAATGACACAAGACGTGTGGAGAACTGCAAAGCAACCAGTCCAGCAAAGCTTATATCTTGTCAGCCCAGACTGTTTCATAAAGCTACTCTAATCAATAATTGAACATTCAGAAAAAGAAATCAAATAAATACATGTGTATGAAAAGGTATTGCTCACAGTGACAAACCCATAGAGAGTTATCATTTGACTGCAGTTCTCTTCAGCTCTATGAAGTGTTTTAGAGCCTTTCAGTGTGTCTTTTCAGATGCAGCAGGCAGATGTTTTCACTGACATTAACTGTTCAGCACCAAGAGCCAGATATTTCTCTCAGGAGCTGGTAGAGAGGAAAACGGGGCTAAAAGGAGAGTAAATATTGGGTATTAGAGCATTCATAATGACTGCCAATGTTATATACTATGGAGCATTATCTTGTTTGCGTCTCATGCACTTGCACAAGGAACACCTGGGTGGTTGACAGGTGGTGGCAATAACATGCTAGGAAATGCTGCAAAGCACCCATACCAGCAAGTAAGACAAAGACTGCTAGCGAGCAAACAAGGATGTAAACAAAAACTCTCCATAGGGTACTGCTACCATTTATAGTATTAAACAAATAAAAAAAATCAAGACAGAATATTTGACTGTCATACAAGTTTAAACCCCTCTTTATGTAACCCCCCCACCCCCGTAACACGAGGAGTTGTTTCCACATTCATTAACCCGCTAGCCTTCCTAGCACTGAATCTCATTTAACACCTGCTGCTGGTATTCTGGATCAGTGTGATGCATTAATGCAGTTTAAATGTAATGTGCTTTGCTGCTAATCTGCATTACACAGTGTTAAGTATGAGCCACATCCTGCACCTCAAAATCAATGTGAAATTATTCTGAGTTGCCTTTTTTAAAAGACTATGGTGCACCTTCCAGCCAATGTTACCCAGCTACTGTAGCACAAGTAAGATGACACTTCAAACATCTTATTGATCCACTCATTGGAAAATATAATCTGAAAATCTGACAAATACTTTAGGCTGCTTTAGAAGTGCTAATTAAGGATATTGATCCCATATAATAATGTTTAAGAACAGGGAGCCCATCCCTCACCATGTAATCTACTGTGAGACAGAGTGTGCCAGCTCTCCACTTTTGTGAAGGGCATTTCTCCCTGAAAGCTTTGATGGTAAAATGTTTTGTGTGTGTGTGTGTGGATGATTAGGGGGAGAGTAAGAGGTTGGTAAACATTTCTCCTCTCTTGTGTTTTCTTTCTTTCTGCCCTCCCCTTTTTAGTCACAGCTACCGTCTTTCCAACTATTTGAGGTTAAGATCAGCATTGCCTTGAGCTGTAATGGCCAAGTGAGTGACAGGTCAGTGACAGGAAACAAACGTGAGCCTTCATCACACTGGGCATCCACATAAACACTCGGCAACCCCAGGGCCACGCTCTGAATTGCTAATTTGTTTGTGATGAGGACGACGGGGAATGTGTTTTTGGGGGGGGGGCGGAACCATGGGAGTCACAAAGTCTACCCCAGCTTCCATTTACAAAGTCATCAATTCAGTGTGTTTTTCACTTCCCCCACCGCTGCAAGACAGAATGGACAGTTTTCTGTTTTCAACAACATTGATCAGCCTCTGAGCTGCCAGGACTGGGGATATTAGAGGGAAAATGATCAGCTAGCTGGAGAAATGGCTCACCGCTGGGAGGCTTTGATTGACTTCCCCTGGGGAGGACACTGCCTTAGATCTACTTCGAGGTCTCTGTTGATATACTAGTCCACAATGCAGCTAAGAGGATGGCAGGTATGTGTGTGTTTGTGATGTTGAAGAACAAGTGTAACAAAAGGCCAACACAAGAGAAGATAGGATGTCTGGCCCACTCCGTGTGGGATGTAAACTACTTGTTTTCTATTCTGGGTGGAGAGAGCTAGCTCCAACGTGAGAAGTAAAAACGTTGCAGGGAAATAGTAAAAGGGTTGAGATAGAAGTGCATGCAGGGTGAGGAGATGACAGACACCATGTGTACAAAGATTAAGATCCAATGTGATCAACAACCAATATGCCACAGTGTTTATTTAGTCAATCTAATGCATTTTAACTCTCTTTTAAATTCTTCTACTTGTTTTAAATGTGGGAATACTATAATACAAGGGTTCTTAAAACTGTAAGTTGCAATGTGAGTGAGGTGAAAGGGATAAGGTTTTTGGAAAACTACGGGAAGTTAATTATTGTAGTTTAACTCATTGATTTGGTCTGCTTATCAACACAGTCAGCAGTGGCTGTGACACACATCTACATCTCATGCTCCGCAGAAACCCTTACACCTGATTGCTGAAATTCTCCTTTCCTTAATGGAAGCACCGGACCAGCACTCAACTCAATTAACATAAGGACAGTGATGGTATTACTTAATACAATAATCTGCTACCATCTCTTAAAAATAACTGCCCTTTTTGCTTCTTTTCCATCTTTGACTGAAAATAATAATAATAAGTCACACACAACCTGAGGATCTCTTCATCCATGCAAATAACCAGAAAGTCACCCTTTCTGTTATGATCACACGTCATTAACACAACATTAACAGTCTACCAGTCATTTTTCTATGTTTTACATTACATACATTTTTATTACTACATCACTGACTTCAATTTGATTCAGACAAATAACCAAAAAACTAAGTAAAAGTCCTGTCTCCATTCATTAACTGTCATTTTTACCACCTATTTTATAGAATAAACCCACTAAGGAAAATTAATGTTCAAAATGTTTCCATCACCAGATGTCAATGCCTGCCAGATGTGTCTCAGGTTGTGAAGGTTTGAAATGTGCCATTAGCCTCTCTGTTTACTGAATGGTGGTACAGCCGTTTCCTTCAAGGAGCAATACAGAAAATGCTATATAAATAGCATCTGCACATAGTAAACAGTTGACAAGTGGAGTCTGGGAGGTGCACTGCAAAAAAAAAAAAAAAAAACCAACAACAAAACAAAAAACACTACAGCACAATGAGCTCTTAGCAACAGGGATACTTCGATTGAACTCGTGATATTCATTATAATTGACTCAATCCACAGACCTTACATTGACAGACCAGAAAAATATATTCATAAGATAGGTGAGGCAAATAAATGAACCTCACTCAAATAGTATATTTATTGCCGGATCTATCAAGGCCACCACGCAGGCATCTGTGTTAGTTTATGTTCCTGTCTAGCTCTACACTGCTTCGAATGACACTGTTGAAAGTGAAGGGACTCCAAATGCAGTGAGGCAGGGAGTGTCTTTGGGCTGCCAGTGCCTATCGAACACTCCATTGCAGCATGGTAGGAGCTAATGGAGCAAAAAGATCATTTCCAAACTTTTATCAAAATGAATGAAATTTTTATTTTTATTTTTTATTTTTTGAGGATAATTTGTACTCTGGACCTTACAATGTTGTGCTATTCTTTTCTTTAATCTAAAACCCTATGAGAAAATGTCACCTCTTAGTTGTTAAAATTGTTGAATGCAGACTGTGCGTCAACCAAGCACTAGTTCAAACCTGTTTATGTCAATCAACCAACTTAAATAGTGCTCACTCTACCTCAGTACAACCATAGGAGTGTATCACTTGTTGAGTAAAAAAAAAAAGTATAATTTACAGAACTAAGACACAACAAAATGTAACTATAGGTCGTAATATACTGCTGTCACAGCGGACCTTTAACCTCGTTTTTTTTTTTTTTTAACAGGATAGTCTCTTTTATTCACAAAAATGACTTACCCAAATCACACACTACTACAAAACAGCAAGTTGCTGGATGCAAAAAACAGTAATGAAAGAAGCACACATATCTTTTTTGCACTAAATATAAATAATCTGCAAAGGAGACAAGTGTTCAGATGTTTTGTTCATTCACCATGAAAATGAAAAATCTGGATATCCTTCTTAGCCTCACTCCTACTCTGTGTCCACTAACTGAGGCTTGTAAGCTTCTTTTCTACACTTTTGAAGAAAACCGATAACAAAACGTTGATTTTACATGGATTTTATACCCCTAGCAAAAAATAAATTGCAGAGTAGATTATCAGTTCAAATGAATGATTTATTTCTCTTAAACTACTGCTTTTCACTAATTAGGAAGCTTCTCATCCCTATTTTAAAAATGTGATCTGTGACAATTTAAGGCTGCTATGACTCAGTGGATGGGAAGGATTCAGTGGTTGTACAAGATAGCTGTTAGTCAGTACATAAGTCATAGATACTTCATGGCCAGATTTAAATTGAATCAATGTTGAGTCACACTGTGCTGACTGACTTAAACGTCATAAAAAAATCTTAGAATGATTTTGTGTTGTTGGTAAATGATGTGACTTTGTTCAAACTACATTCACAATCTATATGTCTGCCAAACAATGTCACGCATCTGCTTACTTTCTTGGTGCTTGGTCAAAATATTGAATGAAATCAACAATGTAAGTGATTGGACACATTTTTCTTGATCCAAAGCACCATCATGTCTGTAAATCAGCCAATTTCCATTCTACACCAGCTCCCTCATTCTAGACTAATGGCAAAGGATCCCTTGTGGTGCAGCATCTTTTTCCATCTCACTGCCAATTGTACAGGACATCTTTCACATTCTGTCTCTTCTTTGACATTGTCCCTTTTGGGTTGCCAAAGCAAGCAAGGAATACACAATACGTAGGAGGATCTTCAAGCTAGTATCTGACTGAAATACTTATTAAAAACATGGTGTAAATATAAAATATATTTCTCAAATTTTTCTGGCATGCAATTTTGTACTTGAACATGTTCATTTACATATTCTTTGGAATCATCATACACTATCTGGGAAATCCTGGGGCCGCTATACAGAGAAAACATAGCCTTAAATCACTGTGAACTCATTATAAGTGAGGATTACAGGGCTGTGGCCAGCCTCTGCACCAGCAGTTGAAATGCAGGTACCTGAAAATGAAGTATAAAGCCACATTCAACAGATTCTGAAAGGAATTTTAAGTATCCTCATGCAACTGCTTGCATGGTGCAGGGAACTGAACAGAAAGCAAAAATAATCAAACATCCACTCCCTCTCACTCTAATCTCCATGACTTTCTGCACTATGGCTGATAAAGTCTATTAGAGTAAAGTTAATATATCGAGACTTGACACATTTGGCCCCCGAAGTTAAGGCACCGCATTTCACCCCACACATCACCAGCGAGTTGATGGCAAGAATAATGTGCAGCACATATGGGAGCAGTCCAGTGCATGACTACAGTAAACAGGCTCAGTGCATGATTCTGAACAAGAGGTGTCTGTGAGGGGTATAGTGGGGGCCCTGTCTCATGTGACTAACTGAAATACTTACACAAACATACTGCAATGACAGAATGTGTACACAACCATTTTGCTCTGTAATACAGGCAGTGGAATATTTACATTAATATACCATGAAGATTTAACTGTGAGGAGTCCAGATCCTGCAGAATTCAAAAGAAGCTTCCTCCCAGTAGACTGCACCTTATGTCAAGTACAGCCTTGGTTAACATTCAAATCATGAACCTCTTGGCTAGTTTTAAAAAAGAAATGTCAGGTCATTATAGATCGCAATTTTTGCTGGGGTAAAACGAATACATGAAACCTTTATTACCCACAAGGCACGACAGCAACAGAGGAAAGACACCTTCAGAATAATTCCTTTCTTCTGCTGGTTTACTGGTCAGATCTGACACCCCCCCCGCTTCTTTTACAAGTTCTTGGGCCAGTCATGTCAGGGTCACTGCCTAATCACATTAGGGCTTGATCAAAGTTGCAGGAGCAAGAGAGAGAGAGCAAGAGAACCTCATTTCTCACAGTATGGGGATTAAACCTCCAGCAACATCTCAGAATCATCGGCGCTGAGCCACGTCCCACAGGCCCCACATAAGGCTTCAGCTGAATGGTGGGCGGTGGACAGGCTGCTGAACCTGTTGTAATCTGGAAGACTGAATACAGGGGGCAAATCCAGGCTCCATGTGCCAGGCTGAGATAGATGATCGGCTGGATGAAATATAAAATAAAATACAGGGATGCTGTGGATGTCTCTGAGGTGGGTGATCAAATGATCTTAGCTTTCCAGCATGGGGAGACTGTTCGAGTAGTAGTTCCCAGACACACTTATCAATATTTCACACACTGTTTGACTCATGTTTTACATCAGCAGCAGCAAATCAAGTACCTACATTTACAGCATTCTCATGATTGAGCTGATGAACAGGGGATTTTGTGACATTATGTGGTTGAAAAAAAAGGGAAAAAGGAATTTATTCAAAGTACAATTCCCACCTAATAACGAATAAGGGCAAAATTTGTTAGTACGCACAATTTAAAAAAAAAGAAAAAAAGATTGACATCCAATGTTATTTCTAACAATTTCATTACATTATATTATCAAATTTATGCAGTTTTTTTATATAACACATTTAAACATCTTTTCTGTTGTTTCCGTTTCTGCTCTTTTATCAGAAACACAACTCTGTTTAATACAGCTCATTGTTTAAAAAAAACAGAAAAAGAGAAGAGAACGAGACTGTAATGGATGGATGTGATAATAAAGAAAGTAATATTTCATATTTGCATTCCTCTGTTCACTTACTGCCCTACCAGCCTCCACACACTCTTCGCTAGTTATATCAAAGAAAAACAATGGTTCCGGATAGCTTTCCATTATTCAGTCTGCACAAAGCTGTAGCATTTAAACTTCTGTTTTTCCACTGCCTAGTGTCACCGAGCCACTGCAGCTTTTTGGTTTCAGTTTTGTTCTGTTTGATAATTTTTCTCTGTGCCTATGAATCTAAAACAGAAATTAAATGACTGGCCTCAGGAGAGGGTAATAGTGCTTCCCACTACTTTTTCATTCTATGATCATGCCCTTTTCTCTTCTTTTTAGATTATGACAATAATAGATTTCCCAGATAAAATGATCTTTACTAACGCTAGCTGTGTACACAAGCAACAAGAACTCCATCATCCTCTACACCTCTGATGATATTGGTTTAAATCCAGAGTAACAAGTAGGAGGTTGGGATGACAATAATATCCTGTTTTACACATGGTATGGTCAGATAGTTTGATTTGGTCCTCCAAATTTAATGACACAATTAGTCACTGCCTTCCAAAACAACCCTCATGAGATTTTTTTTTGGCCCTTTTACAAATGATTATTACAAAAATGGTTCATATGGTTGGTTATGTTTTGGTTGTTGGTAGGATGGAGGATGTGAACTGCAGTCTTCCAAGTCCATTTGTGGCCTCCATTAATAACACCTATGACCAGCCATTTCTTTGTGAGCTCAGTGGTGATGACCACAGAAAAAAAGCACAGAGCACAGACCTGCTGTCACTCACCAAAATAAACCTTGTTTTGATTTCCCCCTTCAGGTAGTGATGGTGCAGGATGACAAGTCACCAAAACTGTCCAATGAATGAGGTACCTGTCAGTCCTGGTGACTTTATGTTTAGCTCACTTGGTTCCTAATACGTCACAGTGTCCCCAAAATGGACATGACTCAAGCACAGTAATGTATTTTGTTGTTGCTCTAGACTAAAGGAACCGAACAAATAAGCTTGTGCCTCCTTTACTGTGGGGAGAGTGGGTGGTGTGGTGTTCACCTAATGCATGTTTAAATCTATTTCCCTGAAGAAAAAAAAACCCAACCAAAGTTTAACAGGTCACATTTTAGCTGTATTTTTAAACAGGAAAAACTCTGCTCTTGTGCCTTTTTATTTCTCTCTTTGCTATTAATATGTTAAAAGGAAACTAATGTCAAACATAATGGTTGCACATGGTCCATTTCTGCTAGTTGTTTTTGTGTTTCTGTGCCATGTTTGCCCTTTTGTATCAGCTTCAAAAACCTTTAACAGACTGTTCACTATGTGCCTGGACAAAACCCTTTCTAACCTTTCAGCAAGAAGAGAGGAATATTTCTTGCAGTGAAATCAACTCATGAGACCTTTCAAAACAACTGAAAGCCAACTGTTCAGTAAACTATTAATTACAACTGTCTTGATAGTAATGTTAATGTTATCTCCCTATTCCACATATTATACATAATAGGTCTGTAATATTAAAAGATTATAGCAAAATCAGTGACTAAACAAATGAATATGTGTGTGAGTATTAAAACTCATGCACATAAAGTACCTGATACTAGGTGTAGGTTATATATTTCTCTGGAAAAAAAAAAATTTTGGGCTGATAAGGGGTGGGATTCTTGGCGGGTAACTTTTTTAGTTTACAGCCCTTGGCAAGGAACTAAAAAGTTAATTTCAGACACTACCTACATGTCATGATGACAACGCAAGCAAGGTATTTTAACTTCAGAAAAATTCACAGTATGATTTCCTGCACTTCTCATAGTGACATGAAGATTTTTTATGATAGTGTCACACACTAACGAGGAACAGTCCTCAGAGTTGGAAAGAGATTATGGGACTATCAACAGCCGGAGGTAAACACAGTGCTGCCATTTCAATCAAAATCCAGACTGCAGCCTCCATTTAGGGCATCTATACACTACAGATATCATTTCACCTTAGATATAGAAATATATGTTTCACAGTCCATATGGGAATAACAGCGCTCTAGCTGAATGCACCATACATCACACCTGAAAATGGCATTTCCATACCAACATTAACCTTCTTTTTAAACTTTGTTCCATGCAAGTCTGCAGCATTAACCCAGCCATCTGATGCTGCTCAATGGCTAAATTGAGGTGGTGGTGTGGGAAAGTGCAGGCTGTCCAGGCAATCCAGGCATTTCATATTTCATTCATATCGGTCAGGTATAGTAGATCTTCCAGAGACATCTAGGAAATCAGTGTGGATATAAAGGTTTTTTGCTTCATATTCTGGAGCCATGCAGGAAGAACAAACTGACATCTTGGTTTTATCTTAATAAATAGATACTCCACAGAGGATCACATGTTTACTGCAGACTGGCAATCTGAATATCTAAAACCTTCAGAATGTCTCTAAATTAGAGTTTAGATTTGTCTCCTCAGGCAGATTATTACTACTGTCTTTTGGGCTCTTGTCTTTTGTAGTTTACTGCTCTGCTGAATGTGTTTACTTATCTGTGGGGAGCACAATCAAGGGGAAATTGCATGTTCATGGCACAGATAACACAGACTGGCCACCAGCAGGAGACACTTTTGCTGAGGCCAATTTATCTCAGAAGCAGACTGTCACCAAGTTTTTCAGTGCAAGTATTCTCTAGATTACACTGTCTTCCTGGGTGCAAGGATTTTAGCAATTATCTAACACTTTAAAGTATCACAAGGGTGAATTTTGCTTCTGTGAAATTGTTTGTACCTCCAACTAACGTCTCTGCCACAGTATTCTGTAATGATGCAGCTTGTGTAACAGAGCAGGTGATCATGCCTCATAACAAGCTTGCGGTATCCACAGAAAAGCTTTTTGAAAATAAGGCTGCACTCTCTGCATTTATAAAAGAAACTCACCAGGGAATGGAAAAATCTAAGTCTCTTCCACATACAGGAAAAGGACCTAACACAGTCCCTCTTTTGCTCCATTTCTCACTCCTTTGTCCACAAACCACAAGCGCAAGAACTGTCTAATGAGATGCTAATCCTGGCATCTTACGCGGGTGTTTGGAAGGGTGAGGGTTTTATTTATTCAGTGGCACCTACTCTGTACACAGGCGATGTCTGTTGAGATCAGGCCATAGTCTTGCATAACCTGCATTAGAAAGAGGCACGGTTAAAGGTGACCTCTTCTGAGTATCATCATAAGCTCTGCAAGGATCAGCTCTGATTTGTTTTCCGCATCATAACTGAACTCTGAGAGTGGTTAAGTTCAATTATTCAAAGGCATATGAATGAAAACTGGCTTTGTTGTAGTCATATCCAAGAGGAAATTGGAAGAGTAAAATTCATATTGACACTTTGCTCTTATTGATATGCTGGCTAAAATTCATTCTCATATACTAATTATTTGGAATGTATTGGTTGAGGAAGTGTGACTCTTCCCTGTTATCATTGGATTTGCTTTAGATGTTTTTCTAAGCAGGGAGATGTCACGCTATAGGGGCCAGCAGCTGACTTACTTGCAAGCTGAGTTAGACAGCAAGGAAATGAAGCAAATAATGGCTTGATTTGGAACACTTGAGCAGCATACGGCAGGTGGAAACAAGGGGGGAGGCTCTAATTTTGTTCTTGAGCCAGCTGGTCCTAAAGCGGGGCTGCAGCCAATCCCACTGACCGCTCCGTTTCCCACTGAGCTTTTTCAGCTGAAGGAACCGTGCCAAGAGGTGTGGCACCTCTCTTCAAATCACCTTTCTCCGGGCTTTACAAGGCTCTCTCCAGTGTATAATCGTAACATAATCATGCCCACTACATCTATTGATCTGTTCACAGTACACTTCCACTGGAGCAGCCAAATGGTATCCTTAAGCGAAGCTCTTGCCAAGAGAGATATGATGACACCAATTAGATTACACTGACATTCAAACACACAATGGATTTATGTGGGCTGCAGTCTCAAGCTTATTTGGCTTATATAGAAGCTTACTAATGTATCCAGTTGTCACACTGTCCGAGAAGTTACTCAATGTCATTCTAATTAATTATTTATCATTACCCAAACACACTAATTAATTGTCAGTTTAAGGGCATGCTTTTATGGAAGACATATTCAATCTGTCTCTAGGGATCACTTTCATCATATGATACATACCAATTATTTATTAATATAATGCTAATTCTCTTAGAGTAGACATAGTGAAGGTCAGAGAAGAAGAAAAAACACAGTGATTTGTGAGTGAAGCCCACTGACATTTATCCCTTCCCGTGGACTTTCAAGATCTGTTTAGAGGGATGCCATTACCCCCTTTCCTTATTCTCAAAGTGAATGTCAAGGACACGCGTAAACAGCAATGCCATACCTCATTACTGGTCATATTTATTCTAAGGAGATGCCCTTATCACAGTGTTTATAATTAAATGGATGAGACCGCAATTTTGAAAAGATCTGTCATTTTCTCTCTCTGAGTTCCTGGGGGGGATGTTTAACGGATGAGCTATTTGTCTTCTCCAGCCATGATGCATGTTATATGCTTTTCATTTTGTTGTAAGATCAGACAATCACATTTTGAGTGGGTCTAATTATAGCAGCCTCCCATGAGTTGGCATTAAACTACAGCAGCACACAGACATCTGGTATTCAAATAATTGGCACACTTAGAAAGGGTCTGTGGCATTTTACAGATGTTCTTGTGCACTGTTTAAAACGTGTCAGGACACCCATTAGCTAGTTCTGAGATGACACCCAAAGTGCAAGAAACTGTAACTAGGAATACAAACCCTGTGACATCAAATGCTCAGTCTGGTGTTAAGGGCACCTCAAATGCCACATCTTCAAGATCTTCAAAAGTAGCTATGAAATCAACAACAAGAAATATTCTCATGGGGGTTTACTCATTGGCAGATGAGTTAGAAAATGGTATTCATTTAGCACACACATGGTGACACAGATGGAAAAAGATGAAAAAGATCTGAGGATAGGCATCTTCAAAAAGAGAGGAATAAAGACAATAAGTTATGACCTTATTATCTGAAATATTTTCATGCCACAATGTGCAGACACACATGACAATGACTAGAAAATGCCTGAACTTTACTATAAGGTTTTACACTGCTTTTACATTTACAACATCAATTGCTAGCTTTACATTTGAGGTCAATTTCTAACTGACATTGTGACTATGGCTGTTTTATTATAAGTGCAGTTTAGATTTTGCTCTGTGATCCAAAGAAATCATTGCAGCACAGAACATTCTGTGACCTATGTTACATTAACAGATTAAAAATGGTGAGGCTAAAGTATACCTGGAAAAGAAATACACTATGATCAACAAGAAAAAAAAAGTTGGTACCATTCAACTACGTCCATGAAGCTTACCCTATGTGTCTCATAAATAAAAGCATTTTATGTGGTCTAAGTAAAATCTAGGACAGTGGGCTATTAATGGCCGAGGTACTCCTCTCCTGGGGCAACAGTGTTAATCGGAGCAATAGGTCTCCTTCCTGCTGGATCAATGTCAGCACAAATTTCAGATTGCTTTCCTGATGCGCGCCAAGTTATCTGTGATTCAGCTTTAATAGGTTATTGAACGGAGCCAGCATTTAGGGAGCAGGGCCGTATTTCACGTTATTGACAATCAAATGCACACAACTTTCTCATTAGCATGCATTAGGAAAACATGGAATTAATCTTGACAACAGCATTGGGGAACATGACTACATTTACACGCTTGTTTAAACAAACACGCCTAACAGTAACTTGGTGATCACGTGAGAAGGGGACATTAGGAATGTAGGTAAATACAGTTTGACAGATCTTACGCCAGACAAAAGGCCACTGCGCTAACTGAAAAAGAAGGCGGAAACTAAGCAAAAAAAGGGATGGGCAGAGGCAACAGTGTATTTTCTAAATATAAATTAAACATTGCATTATACATGCATAATGAGAAAGTAATCCACAATATCATCTTTAATGTTTCAATACCTCAGTGCGTCATGGCTTTCCTCACTGTCATTTTGGATAAAAAACATGGTTTTCTACGTCAATGCTACTTCAGAGATTTGTAATCTAGTATCTCTGTCATGCAGCACAAAAGCCATGTGATGTATTTTTTATCTTTTTTCTTTACAATTATACTGATGCAGAGACAAAGATATCCAGTAACAGCTTTGTAAATGCTATGTCCAAATGATATCACAACTCCTCATGCGCGTGATTCTCCTCCTTTACGCAAGATCATTACACTTTAATGCATTTGCTCTGACACTTCTTAACCAAAATGACATACTTGGATGACAAAATAAGTGGTGGCAATTCCAGCTGGGTGTGCTAAATCAGACAACATTTCGCTGCACCTGAAGATCAAGCGTTTTGTTAGCATGGACAGAGCCTGGCAAAATAGGTGAAAAGATTTACTGTCCACATGTTATCCAAACAAGACATGAAAATAACGTGTCTGAGAGGAAGGAAAAAGCTGGCGTATGGGAGGTTGTTGTGTGTAGAGAGGAAAAACATACAGTATATCTATCTATCTATCTATCTATCTATCTATCTCTCTCTCTCTCTCTCTCATATATATATATATATATATATATATATATATATATATATATATATATCTATTTGCATTGCGGTGAAAGTATGTATGCAGAGTCTTAGAATATAGGTGTGGAGAATTTAATACTCTGTAATTCAGGTCTGAATCAGTTTGTGTTAATGTGCAACAGAGCAAACACAATTCAGTTATTGTAAAGATAGACACAATACATTGTGCATCTCTGCATTGTGATAATAACCAGAGTAATTAAGTAATCTCACAAGCTGTAACAAGTGGAAATCTAAACTGATCTCCCTGGTGCCATGGTAACTGTTGCCACAACCCTTTTTTAGATTTTAGATTAGCAACTAGCAGCTAAGTTGACCTGTTGAGTGTAGAAGAACAGAATTGCTGGAATCTCCCAGTTAAAATTATCTTTGTTTTATCACCTTAAAAAGTTCTGAATCTGGATCTTTAGGATTCAGAGCTGTGAAACAGACTCTCCTGTCAGTCTGTGAGGCTAATGTTAGCTCAAGCAGGTGCAAAGCAGTGCTGTCAACATGCTTGTCAGCCCATATGAAAACACTGCTGTGACTTTCCAGCAGTTTGTCATGGCCATATGTGGTCAACCATACAGCTGTTATCACTAAATATAAAGCTACTTCAATATCATGAGTAATTTTAAAAATAATTTTAAGTATATAACAAATGAATGTGAGCTAAACTGTTTTTTTTTTTTTTAAACAGAACACGTGACAATCTCAACAACAGTGGCAATAGTGTTTTATCAGATTCTATCCATGAGGGGAAAAAAAATTGGAATAGTGCTTGGTATAAATCTAACTTTTTTAATGCTATGCACACCACAAACACAGATCTGTAGTTTAGAAAATAATCACAGTTTGGATCAAAATCATAGTATTGGCCAGAAAAATTGCATATTTTCTCAAACCATTCAGCCCAATAAGAACTGTGGCCCACTGAACGACCAGGAAGCCTTGGTCTGGATAAATTCTTCGAATTTATTGGGTTACATTGTAATTAAAATAGCTCTGACTGATGTAAAGCATTATCTGCAATGGTGCAGTGGCTCTTGAACAGCAACAGTGAAAAGGTGACCTAAATTCAATTTTGATGGAAATGTTTAATCCATCATTGATTCGTCTAAGCTTTACAAAACAGTATAAAGACATGACCAAGGTCCCTTCACAGCAAATGGCCTCAAAGATGGCCAGCAGGAGCTACTGACATTAGGAGGGCAATAGCTTGAATTATTCAGCATTTTCTGTCATAGCGTGTTGTTCCATAAGCTCTGTGTACATTATTAAGTAATATACAATGTCAGGGATTTTCAGGCAGCATGAACATTATGCAGGAGAAAAAAATGCATTTGGTGCATTTGCTGCTGACCTAACCTCGAAGCCATTTGACAAATCATTGCATGCATCTCCCGAGAGGAAACTACAAGGTTTGCCAAACATCATCACGATGAAGGCCTGTTCAGGTGGCTTACACCACAAAGCCATATAGATTCAGACAAAATATCACACCTGTCATGACACCTTAGTGTTTATGTACTCTAGTTCAAACCTTGTTTGCTTTAACTGTACCCAACAGTAATGTGCCCAGGGAGGGAAAAGAGACAGAGAAATGATGTTAAAAAGCATGCTTGTTGAGACAACATTATGTGAAATGTGTGTGGTTACAAGCTTGAAAAAGCAGCAAGGGCCATGGCCAAGAGTGTGACATTAGACATAATTCAGAATAAAGGCCAAGTGTCCAGCCAAGCGGACAGACGAGGCCCTCATGTTCAGACTATGCCAGGGGTAAATATTCACTATGACATTTGTGCTGTATGCTATTTCCATGGGCTGAATTGTAGCTGGCTGACATTTTCATCCAAGTCACACTGGCCATGATTTCTACATTTCAAATCTATTTAAAGTATCAGATATACAGGGGGTGAACACAACGAATGGGAACACCAGACAATAAATTGTGCTGTGCTCTTGATGCATCTTGCAGTGCGACTACAGCCTCAGAAATATCCACAGAGGTGATTTAAAATGTCCCTGACAAAGTCTTTTCACCATTTCTATTTGACTTTCTCTGGCTTGTTTCAATTAACTTTTATCTGAAATGTCTTTTACTTTGTAGTTTTTCCACTTACTAGTTTCTTACTAGTTTTACTTCAATTTGGAAGTAAAAATAAACCCACTACACCACTCGACATTATAAACTATGGGTCAATCTTGGCTCAGTATACCATTAGAAGGTGACTGTAGACATGATTTAACATATTAACCTACAATCGTTTCTTCTTCTCTCTTCATCTCTGCAGACTATCCACCACAGCAACTTTATTGAAGCTGTGATGTTATACTGTTGGCTAACCGCTTACCACTTGTATTCCCTTAACATCTTATCAACAGTTGGGGTGTGTTCCGAATTTTTTTTTTCATCTTAGTTGAAATTCATAAATGGCTGCAAGAAGACATTAAGCACATAATGTAATTTTGATGCTTTCTGGATTATACTCAAAATGATCCCACACATTACTCGCTTGAAACCTCTAATCTCCCGTCCATGATTTCAAATGTCCACTCCCTCTGTGAGTTATTTCTGTGCAGTTGGACATTGGACAAACAAACAAACAAAAACTAAGACAGGGAATTTTCTTTCTATGAGTCCATTTTACTACTTTAATGCTGTTTCCATTTAAATGAACAAATCAGATTATTCTGAACTGCAGTTTTCAGTAATGAACATATCACTGCTGTGTAGAACTGAATTACACTGCAAGGTGTTTCTATTTTTTTGTCCACCTCCTGCATGCACTATCTCTCGCAAAGTAATTAAACCTCACGAGTGAGAGGAATGAAGAAGCACGAACCCATTATGTGGCGGTGGCCTAAAAGCAAGCTTGGTTAATTTTTCAGAGGAATTTCCACTAATGTATTCTGAGACTGGGAAACATGACAAAATAAAAAGCTCACATTGACAGCTAAGAAGAAAAGTGTGCATTTAAAGTGTGCTTGGCCAAAGGCTTTCATAATCATAGTCATCTGCACAGTGAATGCTCTTCATCATCACTATAAATTGTCAGAAAAAAAAAGCTTATTATGATAGTGGAGCAGGAGTGCAGGAATACTTAATTATCCAAAATGAAATTTGAGGCAACCATATTTTTAAGAAAAATGCACACTCACAACTAAAATCATTTATTAGCTTTACTCTAGCAGAGTTCAAAAGCTTTTCCTAAATCCACTGGTTAATGAGTCCTATTCAAAACAATCCTGGGGAATGACACTGGTATTGTGGGCAGTGGATTTAGCTGTGATGTGGTGTACTTGTTTGATGGGGGTCACTGAAGCAGAGTAGCTGCAACTGAAACCTTTCAAACTGGTAATATGGGGGGACCCAACTTTAAAATACCTGTTAATGTGGAGAACATCTGCAATATGGAAATCGAGAGAAAAGCAAAAACCCACACAGTCCTGCAACATGTAGACACACACTTTTCATTGGAAAGAACTAATTCAACTTTGGGTTTTTTAAATTTCTGAGTAATCTAATCAGGCCCAAGGGCACAATCTCCATCAATTCCCTTTTGCTCTTTATTAGGTGGATGCTAATTCAGGCGGGGATGTTTTGGGGAAGGCGTAACTTTCTCACATTGCAGGACATCGATCAACCTCATATGAGAAACCTCTACTTTTGACTTTTGGATTTGGCTTCAAATTTTATTTCACTTTATCAAAGCGCTCATTCCTCCCCATCCCCACACAGTCTGAGGCGTGAGTCATCTCGTATTGCTCGATAATTTCAGCGCCCTTTAGGGAAAAGGTAGACAGTGTATATTGATTGATTTGGGCTAGATATACGCTAAAACAAACAGATATCTTGTTCTAAAGATCAAATTCTTCACCAACTCTGGCGGCATTAACAAATGCAGCTGAGACTGGGCCCAAAACACAGGCACAGGATAATTAGTCACACCAGGCTTGGAGTAGGAAGGGCAGGGAAGCAATCTGACTGAAGGATGTATTGATCCTCCTGAGAGGGAGGGGCACCCAGTCAGGAGTCATGATCAATCTTGCAAGCCAGCTCTCTCAATCTGTGATGAAACCTGTATGTCTGTATGAGGAAGCATTCTATCTACACTATACACACTCTAAATACATGTGTGTGTGTGTGTGTGTGTGCGCATGTGTGCAGCCACATTAACCCTACCAACAGCTTGGTGTATGACTTGTCAGAAAGAGACAAATGTCTGTGTGAGTAAAAGACTCCCAGGGGTTAGAGGAGGGGGGTTTAGCAGTGCCACAACATTGGAAGCCTTTATCGTTGAGTTAAAAGCTGTCCGCTACCCATAGATTCTCCTCATCAAACCGAGCGCTCTAAACCGTGGCACAGTGAGAGGTTTTAAAACCAGCTCAGGGAGCAATAGAAAAGGTAAATCTTTCCAAATATAAACTGTTTGCATATTGGTGTTATCCAGTGGCTGGTCACAGGTGGGTTTTATCTGATTAGACAGCAGTGATGCATATCAGGAGGAGCAGCCGACCAACTGCACTGTAATTCATCTTCCTCTGATACGCTGGAGGAGGAGGAGAAGGTGGGGAAGGAGTAGAGTGGGACTGAAGTGGGCTGTGAATGCAGCAGTCCTCCTTTAGCCCTCATTGTGGGGCGAAATGTGGGATGGGTGTTCAGCTGTTTCTTTTGCATTTTGGAGGAAGGGTAAAAAGAGGGGGAAAGCACAAGAAAACACAGAGAGTATTTGTTTATGTATGGGGCTGGGGGGGCTCCAGGGTTTGGTGTGTGGATCAGATATCCGACAGCATGCTAAGCTGCAGGGACACCCACAGCAGTGGAACTGTAGATGGCTAATTGACAGGCTGTCGGAGATGCAGCAAGTCCAGATAGCCAGTCACTTTCACGCTCCCACACTCCTCGCTTTCCACCAGGGGGTTGGTGTGTGCACGAGTGTGTATTTGTGCGCGAGTGTTTGGGTCCGTGCTCCCTTAAGGGATGTGCAGGCTTTGGGGAAGTGGAAGTCACACTCACCGTGATCTGCGCGCACACACACACACACACACACACACACACACACACATACATATATATATATATATATATATATATATATATATATATATATATATATATACAAAACTGAGAATGAGTTTCTCACAGAGAACGCCAATGGTAGGGGCTGTATTTCTTTCGGGTGTGACCCTGCACCTTGTACCCTTGTGCATGCTTCAACACGCCTGGCAGAAATGAAGCTGGTGACTGTACTGGACATGTTGTAGTTGTATTCTATCTTCCTCCCACAAACCACACAAGGGCAATACCTATTTATTGAGATCAACTCACAGTAATGTCTCTTTTGTGCCATTTCTTTACAGTATTGATTTACATTAACGTGGTTTAAGATTTCATTCCACCATGAAAGATTGGGGGGGCACGGTGAACATCATCTGTGGCCTATACTATTAAACATTCAATTATCTATAAAACACACAATAGGGGCTTCAGTCAGTGTAATGACAGATTGCATGCGGAGAGCTTTTCATTGTTGTCCCCGTTAACCCAGGTTTTTATATATCACCTTGCATGCCGCCCTATAGCTGTTTAGTTATCTCCATGAATATATGCAGAAGGGATCTGTCCTTGCTGAGAGCAAAATCTGATAATGCAGCAGCAAACACAGCTGAGAGTCAAAGCAAACCAATTCAGAGCTCTGTTTAAAAAAAAGCCAAAGGGCTCACTGCTCATCTCTGCGACAGCACCACACAATAGATGAACAATTATTCAGAGTTAGACTGGGAGAAAAATATTAATCTATTTATTCATGGCTTGTTGAATCAGCTTTATCTTCTGTGATTAATCCAAGTCAATAATGTAATCTTTAATTATAAAGAATAGCCTTATTACCTAAGCCAAATAATCAGGCTGGTCCACGATGCTGGAAAGAGGAAAACAAATTTCACTGCTACGTGATTATGTATTTCCTGACATAAATTAGAGCAGCCAGACAATTTTGTTTTGGCCCTGAGACTTGTATTTATTTAGGTCTTTTAAGCAGTGAGTGAATGCATGGAAGCAATAAACTAATAACTTAAAATGGAACTACAAAATTTCTCAAGATGTAATTATTCAAAACACATTTCAGATACTGAATTTTGACAAAATTTATCATTAAAATGAAATTATTGATGAAATTTCAAGCAATTATCTAGAAGTGGAATACAGCAAAATTAGTTTATTGCACAGAACATGTTTCATTTACAGAAAACCTATGATATATGTCTATAATGTTGCAATTATATTTCATCAAGCAATTTTCCCGAGAGCCCCACATCCACGTAGCTATTACCAAAATAAAACATCTGGAGCTCCCAGAATGATCAATCGAAGGAAAACACATTACAAGAAGCCGATCCTGAAGGAGGGCCCTCTGAGAGGAAGAATAATGAGCGATGTGCGCAGGAGACTTTTGTATGTGTGTGTATGTGGGTTTGTGCATGCTTGCATGTGATTAATAGCACATCACCTGTAATAATGGCTTCCTATGCTGTAACAAATAATGTGCAATTTGTAGTTACAAAACACACCCTTGCACAAACACGAACGGAGGTGCATGTGACTGAGTTTCATTTGTACTGTCCCTTTTACATTGTGCCTGTCCCCACAACTCCCAGTCCTTCTTCCCCACCTCTCTCTGCACTCCCAGTAGTGTTCCCCACCAGGACTCAGAGTAAGTGATTTGTCATGCGTGGAGGCTGCAAGTAGCCTGTGACAAATCTAACTGACAGCCCCCGAAAATGCAGATCACATAGCCGACAGAGAGGAAACAGCAGCTTAGGGAACTTTCAACGGGATCTTAATCTGTGATGAAGTCACCCAGTGTCCAAAGAGAGCTACGGGACGTTTCATCGACTGACACGGGACAGACATTTCCTGGATGTCAGAGCTGTCTGCTAATTAATGTACTCAGGGAGGACTGAGTGTCAAAGTGTCAGAGGACATTGCTGTCAAACGTGGTAGAAGCACATTATAAACTTTTAGAGTCATGTTGTTGCTTCAAACTGAATTTTGTCAAAGTTTTCAGCCCCCCCGAGGAGCATGACATTTTCTTTTGCCTGACAGAACAACTGAGAAAAATTTCTTGCAGGGGGGATCCATTTGCATGTCACAGGTAATTTTATGTCTCCATGTGAGAGGCTGCCTTAAAAGCCTACAAAGAAAAATAACTACCTTGGTACACTGTTAGACAAACCAAACGAGAAGCAGTGAAATGTCATTATTTCTTTGGTGCAATTTGGCACATCAGAGGAAATGTAGTGCCATCCCCATGATAAGACAGAATCTTTAGGTCTCAGGAAGGTGAGCATATCAATGTTCAACATACCCTATTAAGACTTGACACCCACACTTTATCATCACTAAAGCAATTGCATATTCCTATTCCTGCAGGAGAGATGGGGAAATCCATCTCCTGCAAGGACAGTGCCTTTAATAAATAGTGCACAGAACACAGGCACAAACTCTCCCTCCTTCACCTGATCCCCCACTCTCTCTTTCTCTCTCTCCCTTTCTCTCTCTCTCTCACACACACACACACAAACACTTTCCCTCTCATGGAAATTGTTTCATTCCTTTTAGTCAATCTGGCTAATGCAAAAATCATGTATGTCTGTCTTTAAATATTTAATCTTAACAGGAGCAAGATTGAAATACAACGTTGAAGAAGCATTACTCCCTCCCTCCTGAAAGGTACAAGAGCTCAGAGAGAGAGAGAGTGAGAGGGAGAGAGGCAGCTGCTCTGCAATGTCAGAAAGAGAGAGAGGGAGAGCGACGGGGAGAGATGGAAAAGAGGGGAAGAAGAGACTCGGCTGTTTTCGATGACAATTTTGTTGCCATGCACTCTAAGCTACTGGAGTTGCAGGCAGCATTAAAGCACAGTTTGCCTTGGAAAAGTATACAACCACATACGACAACTCTCTGTTTTTCTTCTTCGGGAGCAGCCTTTGTTCTTTGACATAATGGATTCTGGTACAGACTGAAACACTCGGCTAGAGAGAAACACTGTTGCTGCTCAGAACTTAGCAAGAAGACATACATCTCAATGCCTGAGCCAAAGCCATGAATCTTGCATGCAGAAATGTATCGTGGGAACCACATGGCCCCTGGAGATGAGTACAAGCACGAAGAGAATTTCAATTCCTCTTACCCTAAAGTGTCCATTTTACTTTCATCCTCATCAGTAGTTTCGTATGAACATAATAAGCCTTGCAAAGTTATGCACATGTGATTCCTCAGAATGTTTAAAATGTGATCATGAATTTTATTTTTACAAGACTTGTTTTACTGAAAAAGTTTTGACGAAGCCAATAAATCACAATGAAGTAATGTAATATGTTATGTTATAAGAGTGAGATGAAGGCAGAACTTTGAGAAACTTTTTCACTCACCACAGAGAAGTCCTCGACTGAGCAGTTCTGTCCACTGAAATTGCAGCTCATGAGCATCTCTTCTAACTGATGTCCTGTCCTGTTGAAGATGTCCTGCATGTCAGGTGCAGGATACATTAAATCAGTAGGTTTGTGCCCATCCCTGTTTTTGGGGGGCAGACCTGTTAAGTTAGCCAGGTGGTAGATGTCAGCATCGGTGAGAGCGGAGAAGCGAAAGCGGTTGATGTTGCAGATGGTCACAGCGGGGAAAACCATCTCGGGGGTCGCCTCTTCATTCAGAGCTGTGACATGAGGATGCTCCAGGTAAGAGATGGCACACTTAGCTGCTTGGTACAGAAACAGCGCCAGTGAAGTCAAAAAGGCAAGAGCCCAGAGAGTCTGCCGGATGCCCAGGCGACCAGAGACAAAGATGTGGTTAATCCCATGAAGGGAGCAGGAGTTAGCAAACCCGGCCAAGTCCTTGGCTGGAGGCGTGCAGCTCTCCTCGATCAGGCTCTCCTTGTCCCCATCCTGCTTGCTCTTCTGCTTCTCATCCTCCTCTGCAAATTTGATTTTGCAAACAAATTCGATAGGCATGGGGGCAGCCAGGTCTGCGTTTTGGTTTTGTTTTTGATGGCAGCTATCAGCCCTGGATCACTTCCCTCCTACTTCCTTGGCTTTTGTCCTCTGAGCAGGAAACAACTCCACAAAGAAGAGAAAAAGACAGGAGAGAGTTTGTTGCTGCTGCTGCCGCTGCTGCCTGCGCTGTGACTGATAGTGCTGCTGCTGCTTCTGCCGCCACGGCTCCTAGTGACTAGAGCGCTGCTGCTGCTGTGCTGCTACTGCTCTGAACGCTTGTCTCACTACTTGATCAGCTCACACAGTCTCGCTTATCAGCAGTAATACAGCTGTCAAAAAAAACACCCTTCCACACTGCCCAGACCCACAGATGAAAATGCAGCATTTGAGTCGGGCTAAAATAAGCACAGGGTACTTAATAATTCATGAGAAGGTAACATTGTGATTATTTCCTCTTCACTGGCGCGAGTCACAACTTCCTCCGGTCATCCACATGCTTCCCGCAGACAGCCCTCCTCCTGCTTAATCCACTTGTTTGGATGGCGCTCTCACTTCTTGACCTGAATAAAGTTGGTGTCAAAGGTTTTCTACCAAACATCCGGTGTTTGATGTAAATCGCAGGGGGTCACTGCTTTTTAATGCCACCCCCAGCGGGGCCCTGGAGAATGCCTAATTGAAACAATAATGAGGAGTGTGAGAAGTGGAATTGAGCACGGGGCAACTCCTGGCAATCAATCTTGTCTTTGCAACAAAAAAGTAAAAGACTATTGATTGAGAAACGTGTCTGTCAGAGATTAAGTGAGGCAGTACAACGGTGTTCTCTTATCAGGAACTAATGGTAGCATCACAGAACTCCTGCACGAATTTGAATTACTGAATGCCTCCTGATCTGGACCCTAATGCTGCTTAAGATGTTGAAATAAAGTATTGATCTGCCTCCATCCATACCCCTTACAATGTGCATCTTAGTGCTGTTAATGGCCCCTT
The DNA here is from genome assembly GCF_001640805.2 of Lates calcarifer. Taxonomy (NCBI): domain Eukaryota; kingdom Metazoa; phylum Chordata; class Actinopteri; family Centropomidae; genus Lates; species Lates calcarifer. The sequence goes on along the minus strand of NC_066833.1, from coordinate 12,343,840 downwards.
TCCAAGTTGCCAAACAAAATTATGCAAATGCAAGACAGAAAAGTGAGAGCCCTAATGCATGTTATTCCCCTTTAAATGGAATTAGTCATGCGGGTCACATCACAAGGGGCTGGGACCTCTAGAGAAAAGGCATATTTAAAAGTGAATTGAACCGCTCTAAACACACGTGCCAAGTCAAGTCCCAGAGAGCTTCAGAAATGTTAAATTACTCAAAAATGCAGAGTGAGTAAGGATACAACAGAAATCTGCTTTTTCTTGTCCATTCAAACATCACTTCTCAAATATCTCTCTTGATAATTCTGATGCAGTGCGAAATACAATATTTTTGGTTGGAAATAAAGGACAGATTTCAGTATAATCAAACACTACATGTTAATAATCTGATCTAAATCAGGCTGGTTAATAAACACCATCTCTTTAAGTGACAAAATAATGTAAAGACAGAATTTCCCAAACGCTGCCTTTTTTCCTTCATGTTTTTTGTCATGGTTGTCCCTCAACATCTGCTTTTTATCCTTTTTTTCAAGCAGGATTGTCTTTTGATGGTGTGTTGTTCTGCTAGATAAACAGAGATATCTAGGATATTGCCTTTACTTGATAGAAGTGAAGCATCCAGGGTTTAGCTATTCCTCTGGCAGGCACTGAGGTCTGCTAACCACAGAGTGTTTTATGTAGTCACTCCCAGAGGATGCTGGGCTTATTTACAGTCTCACAGAGGGAATGAAAGCTCACAGTCCACGCCATGACTAAATACCAAATGTGAATAAAAAACATGCAGGCACATCTGGCACATGAAAACCATTCAAGGAGTGGATGGCATTATATTTGTTTGTCAGAGCCAATTACACTCCAAATCCTGGGCCTGTGCTGTGTTTGATGCCCTAAAAATTAGATACAATGGATTAAATGTCACTGACCTTCAGGTTATTTTTGACATTGTGAATAATATCTAATTTTTCGGGAACATTGAAATGTACAAGCAGGGGCTTTTGTGTGCCCTCATGGCCACTTCTCACACATTGATAAATTGCATGAGTAACAACTTTGTTGAATGGAACAACTCAAGAGGATGTCCTTCTTTTCAAAAACAAGGTTCAGCTGTGAATGAAAATGTAAAAATCATTAAGAGGGCTTACATTTTTGGTCTTTTTATTGAGAAATAAAAGTAGTTCATAAAGCTGATAAAAGCAGAGGAATGGTGTCTTCTGGTGAAAAAAAAAAAAAAAAAAAAAAAAAGACAGGCTTACAGTTTTATCATCTCCTCCAAAAGCTCCATCTATTGGACAACTCTGTGGTCAACTGCTTTGATGTCAATTGCAGTATGGCAAAGACATGCTAAGCTCACTTTCTAAAATTTTCATTGGGTTGGTGTAGAGCAGACATGCACCCATCGTAACCAAAAGGAATGGTTTTATTTGTTTGTAGATATTTTTCCATTATAAAATTCAACATATTCTAAACCAGGTTCTAAGTTCTTGAATTACTGAGTAAAAACACCACAGGGTTGAGCTGAACAAATGATGAAGACTACAAAGCTTATAATTTGAAGATATTTGGCAATAAACAGATAACTACTGAGCTTTAAAAAATCTGGCGCTGCATACAGTAGAACTGGCACTGATAAAGTGAAAACCTCAAGGGAGCACTCTAATTCTGACTTTCTATGCATTTCTGACAAAATGCTGCCTTTTTAACTAAATAAGTACCATAGTACCACAGTAAGAGTCAGAATCTAAATCGGGAACATTAAAGTGTGTTGCCACTGCATCCACTGTAACAACAAATAAAGGATTCATAGATGACAGCTTTGTTTGATAGACAATTTCACCAATCAACAAAAATCACAGTCACATTCTTCTTTTTAATTGTGTTGTTTTTTCTTGTTCACTCACTACCCGTCTCATCTGCCCCTCTGTCTCTCATTCATGCACTCTCTATATTGCACTCCCAGGCAGGTCAGGAAGCAGACAACCTACAACTCTGATTTTAACATCAGTAAAAATGATGAAAAATGTCCACCCCTCACACTAAATATACTACTGGCAACCAGCGTTTGGTTCCTGTGGTGAAAACAGGCTATTATGCCGGTCTCCTGCCTACAGGTTTGTGTTTTCCACAGGGCTATCTAAGAGACTATATAGTACATTGAAATATTGATCAAAATCAATACAGCATTTTGTTTACTTTGGATTGTAAGCAAAAGTAATTTAGAGCAGTAAAAAACAATGAAAAAGGAAAAACTTTCTGAAGATGATTTGAGTGCGTTTGCTTTGGTTAAAAGACTACTTCAGTTTACATCATGGAGTTTTAATATTGTTAATAAATCAGCTCAGTGGGGCCAGTTTCTTAGAAAAGGGTAGCAGTCATGCGACCTTTACATACATGATACTGTAGCTACATTGTGGTTTGAACCCCTCCTTTTACCTTCAAGAGGCAGCTTTGTAAAATCTACAATTTGCTGAAGAGAAGACAAATTAGCCAAACACTATATACTTATGTGGGCTGGATAATCTGGTGTTGTCAGAAATAAACATTGAAAATGACAGTATTTGTTCAGACAGTGACTGTACTGACAACTATTACTTTTAGACTTGTAGATTCTTTGAGAGGAGGCAGAAGCATCTACACATAATGAAATGTGTTCACAGTGTTTAAATTAAATGGCAAACTTTAAGTTAAAAGAGGGAAAAGACAAATTCAGCCTTCAGTATCTATGGAATAATGAAAAACGTAACAGTCTGACATTGCTCTCCACATCTATCAATTAAGAGTCAAAGCTGTAACCTATTTCCTGTTGGTTACATTTTTACAATTTGACAGGAAGGGAGGATTGTGGCAACATTTTGACAGATTTTTGTGAATGTGAAAACTTTAGGAGAGTTGTAAACTTTCCATTTTTTCTAGTTTTAACAAACACAGCTTCTCACTCTGCCAGCGAGCACACCAGTAATTTTTTAAGACCCAAAGTTTAAAGCCTTGCTAACAGCCCCTGGAGTCAACAATGTTCATTAAACCCATAAAGGAGTCTTTAAAATGTTTTTTTTTATACAAACAAACAGTTGTATAAAAGATGTTCAACATTTTTTTGGACACAAGTACAAATTCAGAGTATTAGTAGTCCATAAATATAGTTTCTAAGTTAATGATGCTTGAGTAAATGCTGCAGATTTTTTATTGTCATGGCTTCCAAGAATCAGCCTACCCAGGATTTCTTCATTCTTTTGTTGGATTGTTTTTCTAATAGGTTTTTCTTGGAAGTTATTTTTTACCTTCACCAAGGTTAAGATTTTTTTTTCCTTTTTCTTTCTTTTTTTTGTAGTCAAAGCTAAAACCTCTAATGGCTGCTGATAAGCTGTACCAGTGTTCGCTGATGGGATAAAAGGGTCTAGCTCTGTCCATTAAGACATGATTTTGTGATAAAAGGCAAAAAATGAACCTAAATCAGTTTAGCATTAAGCTTCATCCTTGACCTTGGACACAGCCATATGACAAACAAATCCCAAGGGTCACTAACTATTTTTTTTTTTTTTTTCAGCTTTCAACTGCATCTGAGCTCAACTCCATCTGTTGAGGATGACCATGAGATCCTGCTGAAAGTCCTGGGAAAAAAGCTAGAGAGTAAACGTCAACTTAAGATGTTTTTAAATCAAACCTGAATTAAATTGATACATTTTTAATCAGTTGAAAAAAAATACATGTAAATTTCACCTGAACCTGAACAGAAAAACTGCAAATTATAAAACCAAACTGAATTAGTGAGTTTTTCCTCCAACAAAACTTTACCATGTTGTTATTTTTGATTGTCTTTTGAAATGTATATACTTCTAAAGGCAGTTATTTACTGGATTACACACAAACAAAACACTGTTGTTGTGAAATATCACAAATCCATCTTTAATCTGACACATTATTTTGTGATAATCTATTGATTATGAATGCCTGTTGTGTAATGTCTCTCTATGATTAATCGATGGAAAATATGAAGATATGTAAACTATGGTCAAGATTTACTTGTTTACTGGTTTTGCAAATGTCATTGAAAAAGCTGCTGGTGAGAGTATTTTAAATCATTAGACGACTGAACACTGCAATTTCTAATTTGACAATAAAAAAACAAAAATTAAATTAAAAATGGCAGCAATTATCAATCAATTAACAAATTTTATCGATTGGTTTGTATTTATTTTTTGCCAGTGCTCTGATGTCAAACAGGAAAATGCCAGCCATGCATTTACATGTATATAAACTTGTGCTCTTAAGACACAGTGAAATTGGTGTTCTGTATGTTAGTACTATGCTGTATCTTTGCCTCAATCTTTTTATGACATAGCTGAGTAAAAAAAAAAATAATGCTAGCTAGGCACTGCAATTCAATTCCCAAGGTGCAGCCACAAGATATGCCTGTACAGTGATAGATTTGACACACACCTCACACAGATTTGGTACACAAGCAGCTCAACTTTTAGACTTGCATATATGTAATTTCTATTTGACAGGAATTAATTTGTTGATAACAAATAATGAAGACTCAATGCAACAGAGGCTGCTGCTACCTCAGCAGTAACACAGGCAGGTATCTGTGGTCAACAGAGAACATGGCTCTGTGGAGCCGGCAGGGGAAATGTCAAATTTGCATAAAAGCCACAAAATATTGTATTTCTTGTTTTTCTCTACGTTTCATATTCAAAGGTGTGGAATTAGCAGCAGACAGTGGGCTGATATTTGCTCTTTTTTTCTTTGAACAAACATGAGAGATCTCAGTTCAATGAGAGGACAATTTTGACTTCACTGTTACAATTTAATGAGGAAATGTACTGAAGGGTGCTTAACATAATTAAGTTACTAATGTCTGTGCTCACAAAGCCTCCCATTGTAGTGTTTTCCTTTTTCTGTAGCCCTATCTGATATCCAGTTGTGCCCACTTCAGCCCATTATATGATTTATCTTTAGGCTTAAAAACTTCTGTTTACACTATTCTCTGTATCATATGCACCTTAAAATTTACTAAATATTTTCATTAAAATCAAAGTCATAGCTTTTGCTTGGAATTACCTACTCAGTCTATTACATGGGTAGAGATTTGTACACTAAGGTCTATTCAGTATAATTATACTGTGATGGAAATTCCTGTGTCTTGCTGGAGGCTTAATCTACAAGCAAAGAGTTTTTCTCTTGTTCACACAGAAATTATGCACACCATGATGTAGCACAAACAAGCCATGATTAAGGGCACTGCAGATTCAGAGAGCTATCTTCATCACCATGTGAGCAGAGGGGTGAATACACAGAGGATGACATCCATGCCCTCTAAAGCCCATTTATGTGATCAGGCTGCTCTGATGTGCACAAATGACATGGTAACAGCACACTGCCTTTCCTGACACCCTCCCACTCCCCTCAGCGGTCTGTTTGATGGTCATGTCTGGTGCATGCAAAATCTCAAAAAGATCTGATTTTCAGTGATGATGATAGCCACTCTCAATGCAAAACTGCACAGTCACATTTCAAAGGATCATATTGACAGGTTGACAAGTCACGGTCATGTCATGGTCAGTTCAAGCAAAGTCATGGTATGTGAACTGCTGTATTGGTCTTGTTATATGGAACTATTTCCTTTTTCACTGTGCCTGTTCTGGGTTGTCATCACAAACTGAGCACGGTCCCCAAAATTTCACATACAGCTGACAAAATGTTCAGTCACCCCACTCCTGATTTTTTTTTAAACTCTCCTCCTGTGCCCCACCACAGACACCATTCGCAGTTGTTACAGACTCTGACCACCTGCCGTACTGCCACTTTACTCTCCTTTCCTCCATCTGAAAATGCAGGACAATCAGGCAGCAGAGGGCTTGCTTCAGCAAAACCTTTGTTCCCTCTGTTTTACATGCACCACACTGCACTGTCCTTTGTACAATCAATGTCCATAACTACAGTCACTCAACTACCTATATCCAGGTACTGCATGTCTGTCAGAGTGTGTCCTTTTGGCGTGCACAGGGTGTTATTGTGTATGTGTTGTATGTATGTGCTCTGTGTCCTACTGCAGTTTATCTACGCATGTATTAATACAAAGCAATAATTGGAGGTAGCTTGTGTGGCAAACTGAGTGCAAATTTAATATGCATAGCTGCTATTACAAATGAATATTAAATTAACATTTAAATTACAAGACATGACAATGATGGGTTTCATTTTGCAATCAACACAACTTGGCTGCTTTCCCCTCCATGCCAACAGTTAGTGATAAGCCAGCTATAGCTTTCTATTCTGGTCACAGTGTAAACTTGCCGTTTCAAGAGACTGAACTTATTGTTTTAAGACTGAACATATTGTTTGAGATTATATTCATCTGTGAAACACTATCATTTAAAGCCATTCTTAGAGTACCAAAAAACAAAATGTCGCAGAAAGGAGTGCATCCTGCTCAGTTCACACAGACTGAAAAGTATAAAATTAAATTACCTGGAAATTTCCTGTTATTAGAAAAAGATATGATATATATATATATATATATATATAATATATATATATATATTACACATATATACATATATACATAAAAATAAATAAACAAACAAACAAACAATAAAACTACAGATGGCTTTGGGTGTGTTCCAGTGGTCCTAATTGTGTTCACAGGAGGAAAATCGTATAGGGCTCTGGTTCTTGTTGTTGCAGTAAGAACTGCAGCTGCTTGATCCAGCACCTGCACAGTGGGTGTGGACCTGGGGGAATGTGTGAGCCTTTCATTTATTACACTTTCCCTGTAATGCCACGTTCATGTCAAATGAAATGGATGGTAGACACAGAGCAAAATACAGGGGGTCTTGGGGGTCTCGGTGGGGGCGGCACATGGACTTAAGTTAGGATGATGGTCATTTTTTTTCAATATCAAATTATTAACCTATCATCAGTGATAGAATGTTTACAATGCACTTATACAGTGGTTTCTTTTTCTTTTCTTGTTTCTGGCAAAAACACCCAAAGAGCCTCTGAGTCAAGAATTTAACCATTACAATTACATCAAAACTGTATAAGATGGCCTTTAGCACATTAGCACATCTTACAGAGGCTTGCATCAAATAGTCAGTTCGACTGTATGCAGAACAATGAATGCATGTCTGCACAGTGTTACCTTTTCAGGGTTGCCAAGGCCTGTGGTAGTGGGGTGGTGGGGTGGTGGGGCCCAATCTCTTGTCTGTTTATGGTCCCCAAAATCCCTGGCAGTGGCCCTGGCCTAACACCTATAACCTTCCCAGCGAAGTCAAGATAATATTTTGGGGCGAGGCCTCAAAACGAAGTTGATTATTTTCTATTAATCTCCATTTGTAAAATATATTTAATGTTTTAATACTGAAAGACGAGCAGCAACAAAGAAAATGGGTCTGACAGTGACCAGGCAGCTGATGTAGCATTTATTGGTGCTGTAGCTGCTAGCATGGATCCAGGGTCTAGTTGTAAATCTGCAAACTATGTCAACTATAGGTGTAACAATACATTCTGAAGCCTGCAGTTCTGCTCCTCTGCTCTACATTTAAAAAGACATATGTCATATGTCCCTGTTTATAAAAGTTCTTGAAAATTTCATAAATCTGGAAACAAAATAATTAAACATGGAGTTTGAACATCTGCAGATATTCTACAAATTATCTCAATAAATAACGCCATCACTAGTGCCAAAGGAAAAACACACTCTTTTAAGAAGACAGGGAGGATTTGCAAGTTTTACTTTTTTGTCCTGTGAATTTCTCACTAGAAAAGTAGTGCTTTGCAATAGCACAATCGGAGGGTGAAGCGAGGAACATAAGCAGTTTTGTGTGTTGCCAATATTTACAATGAGCAAAATGCCCAAAGCACATGAAGCACAACAGCCCAACAATTAGTTCACTTTAAAGGCTGAAGGAAAGAAGCAAGTAGGATGAAAATAATGTCCAGTCCCTAACTTAAGCTTGAAATTTTGTTTATATCAAATGATGATGAAGGCCTGGTGAAATGGCATTACTACACACACTGAGAGACAGGATGATCAAAATAAAGCACAGTAGTTCTCATAGGAGCCCACACCATCTAAATATCTATTCATTTGTGATTCTGGATGAGGATGATTCTACTGTGAGACTGCAAAGGGAAATTCGGAGGCATTCACTCACCACTTCATTGCAAATTCAGAACACTTGAGTTTTACTGTAGCTTTCATCTGTATGAAAATGCTGAAATGACTGGTGTAGCTTGCTAGGTAACATATCAGCTTGCATTAATGCTGAGATTGGACATGGTGTGGTTCAGTAGCTTAGTTCAGCCTTTGCGAGCACAAATTCTGCTACCATGTTGTAATTGTAGATGAAAGTCAGAGGTTCCATTGCCTAATGAGATCTCTCATTATTAAAGTTGTACTATCTTCTGAAGGACCATATGGGTACTCATTTTTCTGTATACGTAAGAACACACTGCCCAAAGGGAAGAGAACAAAATATGGGAAGCTTGTGCAGTGGACTGAGGAATTGCCATGCTTTGCACATGAGCGCAAAGAGCAGAGTTCAGTGATTTTCTTTATAGCCCTGAGGATCACTTCTCTTCAAGCCCACACTCAGCACGCTACTGTAAGCAGCAATACAACATATTACACACAAACACCCTCAATATTTATATGCAAAAGGAAAAATAAGTTAAACAATGAACGTGACAACTGTGCTATCTTCTGGAGGTCAAAGACTCTGTGCATATGGTATTACATTCTCCAGAGGCTTGAAAGACTCTGGACTCTTTTTTTTCTGTCACCAGATGAATGTAAATTAATTCTCATATGGCAGCTACCAACATGAGAGCAAAAGAAATGGAGGTAAATGTAAAATTATTGATCTAAACCACTGAAATAGTAAAAGTTGGCTGTTGACAAAGGGCACCCAATAATCGACTTGCAAAATAGCAGGGAACTGCTTTTATAGCTGAAGGTCACCACAGCAAAGCAGGTAACGGAGGCAAGCCTTTGCTTCCTCCTTCTAAAGTGCATTTTTTAGTTCTCTAAACTGACCCCTGCATAAAAAATGAAAGAAAACTTCTCTTTCCCATGAGCAAGTGGAACAAAAGCTAAATGTCACCAGTTGAATCTTTTCTGACCAAAAAAACCATTCATGCGAAACATCCACAATATATGTAGTTTATAATAAATAATAAATGGCCTTACTTTCGAACAGCCTCTTGATAAAAAAAAAAAAAAAAAAAAAAAAAAAAAAAAAAAAAAAAAAGCACTCTCATTCCTTTTCTCAGAGTTCACAGTGTCAGGTTTTCTGAGCAGGTTGTGGTATGATCAGGAGATATTGTCAAAGAGGGAAAGAGGGAAAACAGCTGCTCATCAATTTTAAACTGAGTTGGCTGAAGCAGGGAACAAACCTGAAGACTATTAGAAACCTTCAAGATGATACCACACAGAGATTATAGGACTTTGACGACACAGACAGATTTTCCTCTGTCTTGTAGTCAGACAGGAGGCTGTGAATTAAGGCTAATATTGGCATAGTTGTTTTCCCATGCAACCCGTGCTGTGGTCCCAGAACGTAGCAGATGGATATAGATGGATATATATATATATAGTTTCAGCAGTCCTATGGAACCACAAATTGTTTTTAGATTTGTGTTACATTGAGCTTCTGCAGTAGCTAGGCTAGCCGTTTCCCCTTGTTTCCAGTCTTGGCACTAAGCTCAGCTAAATTGTATCTTCTCTGCTTTCTGGATTCTCTCTTACTACTACATACTTTCTACCATGAGTGTGGTAACAATCTTCTCATCCCAATAAGTGTATATCTTAAAATGCTAATCACTTATTCAAACTTTGGAACAGCAGACCAATGTGGTAGGTATACTTGTACAACACTCATGCTGCCAGTTCTATTACAGATATAATTTCTCACCAGAAACAGTGTGACGGAAGACAATCCTATAATGACAGAATATAGTGGATTGCACAGATCTTAAGTGATGGCAGGTTTTCAAAAAAATATATTAGCTTTGCCATGTTTTTTTTCCAGTCAAGTAATGTAGCACATATATAGCTAGTAATTTCTTCTTTGGAGAGGAGTATGTAATTATAGTGACTGAACTGACGAGGCTACATTGTTATCGTGATCTAACATTTGATATCTTGTTGCTGAGCGTTGGCTCTCATTACTGGGCAGATGCTGAGTTGTTATTCTGCTCACAGCCTGTCAGCACAGGACAGATGGGACGGGGGGACGGAATGGGAAGCCTGGGAGGTACCGCTGACCCTCCTCCCCTCCCCATTAGCTGCACCAACAACATGCCACACGCATCATGGGCCCGACCCATCCTTGACTCTAACGGAAGCTCACCTGCCCTCCAGCCCCCCAGAACAACAGGGCGCGCTCCCCTGCCAGCTGTGTCGAACAGCCTGTGCTACCGGCCCACTGAAGCCTGAACAAATTCTGTGCTCACCACTGGGAGACTTCTTGTTCATTAGAGCTGTGACATTTTATAAACTATGCCATAAATAACTGTTGTTGGGAAAAATTATCAGAAGTCTGTGAGGAAAATAAAGTCTTAAGAGTATAGTGTAGTAACTGTAGTGTAAATATACTCACTATATTGTATGCTGACATTAAATCAGAGCTTAATTTCTTTCCTTTGCTATCATCTTCATATCACTTGCTTGTCCTGAGCAGAAAACACTTGAATGTAGTATGCCTGTAGTTCAGGCAGGCATGGAAGTCATTTTATTGTCACATGTTTGTCCCTTATATATGTCCCTCTATTAAGTAGGGGGACACACAAAACAGACTTTAAATAATTGTCAGAATTGTAGAGTAAATAATGCAGCTTTATCAAGACTTAGTCTCCAGCATGGGAAAAGCTCCAAAAACATGCCAGGCAACATTTACCACAATGCAACACTGAAATTTGGAAAACTTTGGAAGTATGGGGAAAACTAAACGTTTAAGAATTGGAGTTTGGAAGGCTCTAAAAAGGAGCCTATCTTTATGTCAACCTCTGATATAAGTGCAGTGTCAAATGTAAAATGTGTGTTTAAGAAGTGTGTTTGCTGTAGTGTGCAGGGTTACAGGGAGGTGACTGAGAGTCAGGACATAAAAGGTAAACTGATGAAGGTCATGGGCTAAAATGTTTACACTTGTGTCAGCTGCTCTTTAAACTGACTGAGAAGCCATTGGCATCATATGGTTACTTTTTTGGTTGAGTGTAAACCTGAAACTATTTACTGCTGGCTGTGCAGAACAGCCTGCTAAACTGCCCCGCTGACACCTGAACAGATTCTCTTCTTACCACTGGGAGACAGTTCGCCTGTGAATTTATGTTCATTAGGTTTGTGAGATTTTGTAAACAAATGGCATAAGAACTCAAAGTAAAGCATGTAGTGAGTATGTCTAATGCATCAAAAAATAGTTTTTCCAACTGATGAATACTAATACATTATTTTGAGAGGCAAGATTGTCTTGTTTTGGTCTTGTTTTTGAGAAATGGAAAACTGCTTATTTGATTGCTTTAAATCTTCCATCTGCAGAATGCAAATTATGTTGCTGTTTGGTAAACTCAGAAAGAGAAAGGAAAAACTGTTGTCTATTGGCAACCTATTAAGTAGAGAAAGCACCACTTTTCAAACGGTGCTGTTTTTATTTAAAAAGTCAGCCTCACTACTAAGCGGAGACTGTCACTGCCTCTGCTCAGTGTGTAAACAGGGTCTGATACTTGGATGGATGATGAAAGTACACTGGACCTAGACAGTCAAATCCCAGAGGTCAGTCCTGACGCAAGATATTAGAACTTGAATAAATCATGTAATGTTGCTGTATCATCCCTACCCTGATCAATCTCACCCGATCAATACATCAGTCTTCAGGCATGATATCTGAGGGACAGTAGAGCTGGCACCTGCTCATTAGCATCAGGTGAATGATTGGCTGACAAAGAAGCTCTGTGGGGGCAGGGTGGGCAATTATAGCAAGGGCAACAAGGGGTGAAAAGCATAAATACTGCAAAATGGTCACCCGATAATGGAAGTCTTGCAATCGCAAATAGAGACAGATCAATTTTACACTATTTGGTAAGCTTTTGCATCAGCCATCTGCTGTGTGTAAACTCTGGAGATGGGTACTGTTTATTTTTTCTTCGAATAACACCCTACTCTAGGTCAGTTGTACATAACAAAATCTGGCTATTCACAGCATGATGTTCAGTTATCTGACAACACCTCATATTGTTCAGTCAGCTTATGAATGCATGTCGATTCTTATTTTGTTCTGCAGAGCAAAGATAAAGAAAGCAATAATCCTCTGTATTAAAAGTACTGCCATGGCTCCCTCAGTTCATCAAAGCACCCTGTGAAATAACAACATACTGTGCTACTAGTTGGTGATTAATTCATGTTACACTTGCTCACAGCAGGAACAAAGAGTCTCACTCTACAATCTTACCAGGACTTGTTTCCTTATTTTCCTCATTAGGGAACATTTTAACTTTACTGCATGTTATTTTATTTTTACCTTACACAAACTGAATATTTTACACACTTTAGATGCAGTATCACAAAGAGATGTTGATGTACTGGTTGTTTGTTTTTCTAATTTGCTAATTGTTTGGTTATTCGAGTCTAATTAACCAGTCAACTTCAATCCAAACTTGTTAAGTTGGCACATCAGTCATCACTTGTGAAATTTTGCTGTTTACAAAATAGATTTCTCTATGGTTTCCGGTGTTTTTCACAGAAGACACACTGACCTGTCACAGCAGGAAAATCAAAGTGTAAATGATAAGAAGAACAATGGCTGGATTCCATTTAGCTGCTTCAGTTTCAGGGTCCTGGTATCGTGCGTATCGTGGTTCACTGTCACACTGCATGACACACTGGGGCCCTTGAATAGCACTGTGGATAATTTTCTAGCCCCATCCAAACTCATAATACCACTTTGTGATAGTGAGTCGTTGTAGTGTAGAGACTGCCCTCAGTCCAACATAAGAGGATGAGGAAGGAGTGCAGAGTCTTGTCTTGTAAACATGTCAGTGCTAGTACTGGTTTTGTAGCGATACCAAAAACTTACACAGAGTACCTATAAGCAGCCTGGAAACATGAATTCACCACCAAGTGAAAGCAACTCTTTCAGCTGGCACAAGGAAAATATAACTTCCAAATTTAGGACAAAACAAATGAAAAAAAAAAGAAAAGAAAAATTACATTTCTCACACACACTGAACAGTTTGGGTAAAATATTAGAAATATTTGGTATTGCTTTAAGCTCCCCAGTGACAGTAAGGCTATAAAAATGTCTATATAACCACTGACCAACATTAAATTTATCAAGATTCATCATCAAAGAGTTTGCCTCATAGCTCTTACACTTGGGTTATTTCTTTGAAATATCCAGTTTAGAAGTGTTTTTGATATGAAAATGTGCCTGTGTAGCTCAGTGAAAAAGTGAATGAGGACTACGCTAATTGCAAGGGTGATCTAATTACTAAGATTAAAAGGATGATTTTTGATAAAGGCATTCACAAATAGTATATGATAAGGAAGAATGTAAGGCCTGCAAAAACCTTGCTTTAATTAACTAATAAATAGAACACTCAAGAACACTCTTGACATACTCTTGCAATAGCCATTCAATGGTCATTCCATTGGTCATTTTAAGCTGTTTCAACAATGACTAACGATGTTTTTTTTTTTCTTCTGAAGGTTGCCTCACAATCTGAAACTGGTTAGTTATCTTTCTTTTACTGAGATTTTTAATATTTATTAAATGGATTAAATAGTACTATAATAGCATATATGCACACGCACACACACACACACACACACACACACACACACACACACACACACACAAGATAATGAAAATAAAGATAATCAATTGTGATTGTAGGATTTTGCTCAGTTGTTTGAGTGGTCTGATGTTTGTGCGTTCTGCTTTGTTGACATTTACTGCACAAATTTTTACCACGCAGCTGGATGGCTGTAAGCAGCCAATCTAGCATGAAAACTAAATGAAATAAACAGCTGCAGGCTTTTAATTTGAGCCATATATTTCATTCAGAGGTTTTGTAATCCAGTGCTATATTGCTCTTAATCAAAATAAGATATAGTTCTTATGTTTTTTTTTTTCAAAGCCTAAGGCTAAGCAAATTAATAATAATAATAATAATAATAATGATCTAAAGCAAACTTTAATACTGGTGAAACCAACTCAATCAATCATGTTTAATTTTTTCATTACGCCTAAATTAAAGCGCCTAAATTAAAGAGGAGGGCAGGAATCTTTGCATATAGTGCCACATATACCAAGAAGGCTACTGAGCATCACAACTAATTAGTGCCTCTTGTATTATAGGTGTTAATCAGTGAAATCACATAGTCATATTGTTAGAATGAAACACAGACTCAGCACACAGTGGAACACGTTTGGCTATTTCTGGTGAGTTTGAAAGAGGAAATTAATCACATTTCATGTATCAGTGGGGATTTATGATGGCTGATTTCTATATCTATATATATATCTATATATATACACATACATACACACACACACACACACACACACACACACACCCATATATATCTATCTATATATCTATATATCTATATATATCTATATCTATATATATCTATATATATATATATATATATATAGAGAGAGAGAGAGAGAGAGAGAGGAGAGAGAGAGAGAGAGAGAGAGAGAGAGGTAAGTGGATATAAAAGCCAGAATAGAAGAGGGCTGCCTCTTTTATTAAAAGGTCAGAAATCACAGAATAAAAATCTAATTTCCACACCTAGATAAGAAAAATCAAAGGAAAAGGGAATATTTTTAATCTAGGAAATATTTTGCCTATGAATTAATGGTAGGTCTTTTGACAGACTGCAGCACTAATAGGATCAGCATTATGCATAATGGCATGTGACCTTTTACAGTGCTTTTGGCTTCACCTCCAGATTGGAACATTTAGCTGTCGCTGTGGCCAATTATTTCTCAGGTACCTCCTGTTGTGCAGGATAATAACACTTAATTAGCCAGAGAATGCAGGGCAGGCTCTCTCTTTTTACTCTCATCTGCCATTCCCTCTGTCACTCTGTCTTCCTCTGTTGGAACGCAGCACTCCGACTGGGCTTTCAGTGAGAGTCAATCATGTCCACTCTACTGCCTCAACATTCACCTGCACAGTGAGGGGTCGTGGGCCTGTGCAGTCTGGCCTGGCCATAATCAGGGTATTCACAGGTATCATGCTTTCAAGGGATGTGAAGGTCAGACCAGCGGCAGGCAGGAGGGAGGATGAGGGCCCATCTGCTTCTCTAGCCCCAAAGCTACTCTCATCATCATCATCATCATCATCATCCAACAGCACTGTAATGTCAGAGGAAAGATTAGCCAACAGCCCTGAAATGATATATGGACCCTGTTCTTTAAAACTGTGTTGACTCTGAGGTCACATTTAAGAATCTGGATGAACTAAAGAGGAGATGTACTTCAGGATGAAAGAAAAGAGAAGCAAAGACATTGTACCTTAATGGCAAAGCCTTACAGATTTGGATCTTGAATACGGTCCCAGTAATTGCACAGAATAAAGCCAAGATTTGAAAGAAATTCTTACAGGAACTTCAATCTTCATGACCATGGCCAAAATAATAAAGACCTCAGAATAGTCTAGGGTTGAGATATCAGAAAATACAACTGTATCCTACTTGAACAGTAATTGTGACAGGAAACTGGCTGATTTTCTCAGTTGGAAGTTTGTAATTATGGTTCAGGAGAAAACAAAGACTGTTAAGAATTTCACCTCATTAGACTTTAACAGACATAACTTCAGTTCACTTCAGTTAAACTAATGTCACCTCCACTGGTTATGTGACGTAAAATCCAAACCCGAAATATAACTCCTTCTCGGATGAGACGAGAAACATCATCAACACAGCTACTGACAGACTGATCTTCTAATGTTCTCTGGTTCACACTTAAAACAACAAATTGGTCAGGACAAAAAGGAGCTGGGACAATGGACAGTGTGTAGAATTAGCTCTGATTACAGTAGCCAGCTGCCTGACACACCTGAAAACCAAACTTTTACAGCTTATGTTATAATAATTTGTGGCTACAATGGAATCAAGACTAGTAAACCAGAAAAACACTTGAGCATGAGCCAATAATAGCTTAGAAAATGTGTGCGGACACAGGAACTCACACTGCTTAGACAACTGCAATGTCCACTGAACACAGAGCCCTTGACAAACCTTCACTATAATGTAATAATTCTAAGCTTTTCTCTCATATAATTGTAGTATTTTAGTGTTCTTATACAGTGGTGGCTCTGCCCCTGAAGAGATAAAGGGAAGAGATGTGTACATGTCCATGTATCTGTATGTGTATTGCTTATGTATAAGTAGTAAGTAAATCTGTTGTCTAAATATGATCCTGTGGTTCACTATAATCAAATGTTGTATGTGGTATATGCTTCCCCATCATGTAATGGTGTTTCAAAGTTGAAGAGGTTCATTTAATATCAGCAGGCTGTAACATCCAACTTCACGTGACATGATTTTCTCACAAATGTTTCTTGTGCCACACTGTGTCTAAACTGAACACTTTTAGTTTCAGGGTTAATTTAAGTGTCCTCTTGAAAAGAACAGCTGGTCCCAGTCTGACACCTGTGTAGTCTAAACTGGCCACAAACAACTCTCTACACCATGTGAATGTGATTGTGAGTTTCTTATGAGTCACTTTTACTTGTCTCACAATTAATTTTTACGACACAAAAAGCACAGCCAAGACAATGATCTTCTAGGAATATTACAAGGAATGATGCCAGCATAAATTGTAGTTTTCATCTGTGCCTCTCCAGGGTTTAAAATTTGACAACCTTATCAGATGGTTCAACTAACATATTACTGAATCACTTTGAGTGTTACAGCCTAGTGCGTGTTTAGCCATTAACCTTGTCCATGATGGTATCATGAGAAGCTTTTTTGAGATTTGTAATACCACTGCAGTGCAGACCTGCTATAATACGTACTTTCTACTAAAAGTACTTCCATCTGCCAAAAAAAATGTTTCTGTTAAAAAGGCCACAAGAATCAGAATCCGCTCCATCAATTATATTTTAAAGGTCAAGCATACCCATATGTAGGGTATGGCCCTTTAATGTTTGGTACCACTTTTCTTCTGTATGTATCTGATGATTTTCACCAACATAGAGAAATTCAACATTCATCACATCTTTTCAGCCAACCCTGGGCTAAAAATAGGACAGATATCATAAATTGCTAAATGGAACATCCTATTTCCCTTTTGACGCGGCCACAGTGAAAGTCAAAGCCTCAGCAAACCAGCTGATGTCTGTGGTCTTGGTTAATCATTGAGAAAATGGCAGACAGCAAGGGGCTGAGATCAGAACAATAGCACAGACAGTCAGTAAAAGACTTCAGTCAGTCATCAATTACCCAGAAGACTATGTGGGAAATACAAAAGCCACCTAATTACATTTAATCTCAAGTCTAGATGTAAAACAGGAGGTTAACATAATATCACTTAACCATCTTCATGGTTCAGTGATGCCAAATGACTATGCTAATGAAAGCCAGTCTGCCTCACTAACACCCTCTGACCGGCCATTTTTTGTGAGACAAGGCACTCTTGAAAATCCAATTTTCTGTGTGCTTGGTTTCTTTTTTATGTCTATTCACTTGTCATGTCTTCCGTCAAAGAGATTCCTTTTTTTTCTTGCAGTTTTTCTGCCTCTCTCTAAATCTATCATTTACAACAGGTACAATACTTGGATAGGGCAAATCCTTTCTGCATGAGCTCCTCTTCTGTGTCAAGGACTTGAAAGGGGATGGAAACTGTTGAGCAGAATGGAATGAGTTCTGGGGTTTTGAATATGTCATTGGCTTTATAATCTCAGGAGTTAAGACCACAGTACGGTGAAAAACAGTAACATTAAGATTTCAAGTCATTTGGGGATCAAGTGGGAAAACCCTCTACAAACTGCGCTTTAAGAGAGAAAATAAACAAAGGTTTAAAACCCACATCGGGAATATATACATAGGCATAAACCTAACATGCCTGAATGGGACTCGTGTGTCTGACTGGTTGCCACATCACAGTCATAGATCATGGGGAGTTATTACACTTGTAGCTTGTAATGGGTCTGTACAGGTAATGGGAGAATGGGCTGAATGTGACAGACAAATGGCCAATTTTCTCCCCAACCTCAGAAGGCCTCTAATACTCCCCCATATGCTTTGTACTCTCATAAGACACATTGCAGGACTCTGAGGTTCTCATTTTAGGCAGCACATTTCTAGTAAAAAGAACTATATGAAGGAAGACCTATCACAAAAAATGGCAAGTGAAAAATGAATAAAAAGAGAGAGAGAGAGACCAGTACAGGCTTTGTGACAAAGGATAAATTGATGTTGCTGCAAGCCCTGTCATATTCAGACAATTACCCCACAGTGTTTACAGAGACGCACCCAAAGCATCGAAGCAAACTTTTAAGTAATCCATTCAACACTGATTTATACAATAAAGCATACACACACACACACACACACACTCTTAAAATGTAACCTATTGTAAACATGTTTACGAATAAGTGACTCGCCCTGAGGCTGACATTGACAGCAGCCAGTGTACAGATCCTAATGAATCTCAATTAGGTTTTTAGGGCTACGTGAGGCTGATTTTGACCCTTTCAAAGACACCACTGTGTAATCAAGAAGAGCCCAGCAATAAAACAACATTACAGCATCCTTATCTGATTAACACAGAACTAACATTGGAATATGGCATCATCAATATGGCAACATCTTGACATGGCTTTTATATGACTAGAAGCTTTAGTCTTGTAAATGTTGACTAAGCGCTAGTCAATGCTTGTTGAAGGAATAGTTTGATATTTTGGGAAGTATGTTTTATTAAACATACTTATCTATCTATCTTACAGCCAGCCACTGGCCCCAATTATACCTTACCATATCATTTTATATTTTCTTTGTTTGCAGATCAAATAAATAAATAACATCCATCCATCCATTATCTATACCGCTTATCTGTTAAGGGTCGCAGAGGGGATGGAACCTATCCCAGCTGTCAACGGGCGAGAGGCGGGGTACACCCTGTACGGATCACAAATAAATAACATGTAACATATAAATTGGTGAGCTTTACAGGTGCTTGATATCTTTGTACAGAGCCAAACTAGCCATTTCCACCTGTTTACAATGCTAAGCTAACCCGCTATCTGTAGCTTTATATTTACCAAAATGATTTGACAGTGGTGTCAATCTGTAACTTTCAGCAAGAAAGTGAAAAAGCGTGTTTCCCAAATTGTAAAACTATTCCTTTAGGAATCAGAAAAGCTTTTCTGACTTCACACTTTGTATCTCTTAATCATCGGTATGAACTTGTCAAGTCAATCTGGGCTAATAAAATTAACCTCGTCGTGATATAAAACTGTCTCTTTCCTTAAACCTCATCCACCTTTGTCCATTTTTCCTCTGATAACTTGAGTAATGGACCAAAAAGAAAAAGATAAGAAACAGAAAGCAGGGTCCCTGCAGGCACCTTCTTCCAATACTCTACACCAGCTGCAGGCTACTTTAAGCCTCTGGGGTTAATCTGCTATTTAGAAGCAAACAAGAACACACTGAGTGGATTTCCACTCAACACAGTCCTCTGCAAGAAATGTTCTACTGGACCCTGATTATGCTCAAGGGCTTACACTTATGCTTTAACAAAAGGGTGTCTCATGCCAAGACTATGCTGATTTTCATTCAAAGCATTATGCTATCACTGGCATGAGCACGATTGCTCCTGCCCTTTGAGTTCTGTGTGCCAAAGCCCCCCCGCCCCCGCCCTTTTTTAAAACCCTCATTCACCTAGCATATGCTTGTGCCCAACTGGGACGCCAACACGCTTAATTTTTACCCTAATGTCACAGCAGAAGGGAACTCAAGTGGGCCAAATGACCCTAACCTAACCCAACTGCAGTTTTCGTTTTCTTTTTACCCCTTCCTAACAGTGAGGTTGTGCATGCCACAGATTGGCAGTGTGTGACTAAACATAATTTGATAGTGTGTCTTTTTTTCTGAGTTTCTTTACTGTAATGTGAAAGTATCACTGATACAAGAAAGGTGTGATGACTTGTTAACACCATGCAGACCTTAAACACAGAATATAATCAAAGACTGAAAAACATGTTATCATTTTAAACTTAAACCTAGATTTCTTTGGCCCAGTAACAGAATAAAACATGCACTCTAGATATATCTTTCAGTTGTTTGTAAGTAACAGTAACCTGCACCTACAAATAATTGCCACCAACAGTTTTGTGGCCTTGTCAGCCTTGTGCCGTTATATACTGTACAACAAGTTGTGTTTACTGTTGCTTAATCTTTCCCTCATCATTAGTTGTGCCACATTATTGATGGAAAATAAAAGATTAATGTGTTCCATGGCCATAGCTTCAGCATAAACCTCTCCCCTGATTCAATGTCCATTGCTTACAGGCCATTGTGCATGTGAGCAGAATACTAATGCTACGCTAAGACCTGGTGGCTTTGAAGTGTGCTGAGAAACTGGAAAAAGAGCAAAAGGGTTCATTTAAGACTCAAACAGACCACAGACACATTTTTTTACAGTGTAAAATATTTTTAAAAAAGAAATAAACAATCTCTTTTAATAATACATATATAATTTTAATCTCACACTTGAATCTGCCTTCACTGTCAAGTGCAAGAACATCCTAACATACTTTGTGGATTAAAGCTATCTATTTTAAATCTCCAAAATGGACTAAATATTATTTTTCCATGAATTCTACATTCATAGTTGAATGCTTTTTGAAACATCCAAACTTCTTCAACATATTTTTAAAATCAAGGCCACCACGTAAAACTTCAAAACATGAAAAAGCCATTTAGAGTTACTCTGAAAAAGGTCACAGTTTCAGCTTTCTACTATGACCTCCATATAAACTCAGTCATCTTTTACTTTAGGAAGGTTTAGTGTCTCTCTTATTACCTTATTATCATATAGTTTTTAATGTAAATCCTTCTGTCCTGTAATGTCTGGATTTATTACATTACTCTTCAATGTTATAAATTGATCAAAAAGACTTTTAAAATTGTCATATTTACAAAGCAATACTCAACATTTAATACTATGTGTTTCTAGTACACAATTCTGCATTTATTGATTAACAAGTGATTACATCCACCATTTATAAGATATTAAATACTTTATGTATATTAGTTGTTGCTGGTAGGTGGCACAGTGGTGCAATGGTTAGCACTGTCACCTCACAGCAAGATAGTTCTGGGGTTCGAACCCCGGTTTGCCTGAGGCTTTTCTGGGTAGAGATAATGGATAGATAGTTCTTGCTGGTACTTGTTAGACATGACAGCTTTGATGAAAGGTAAAATGTTGCTGAGTTTAATAGCAGGATTTACTGATTCAAATACCATTAGCACTCACACAGCCAATGAAGAAGCTGTACTATGGCTAGAGCATAATGGGATCATACCTAATGCAGGTGATGAGTGAGATGGCCGACTGTCACATGGAACTGCAGGATCAAGAGCTTGCTACCCTCAGTGACATGAGAGCTGGGGGCTATGATGGCAGAGGGCTGTTTTAGGTTTTATATTGCATTGTTCTCAATGTCACAAGGTTCAATAATGGATATGCCATGTCATATCAAAAGAGGAGAGGCAAAAAAAAAGATGGTTTAGAATGTTTGCAAGACACAAAAGAAAATATATGTTTACCCAGTGAAAAATAACTGATCATATATTTTCTCTGCTCCTGAATCACGTTGCTTTACATTTACAGTCTGCTATTGAATGCTATTTATTTGTCTAAACAGGACCAGGATGTACTACAGACATATATGTGATCATCCGACCCATCTGGACGTCAGTCTGACCCAAAAACTGCTACTGGATGCAATATTGTCAAGAAAGCTAATGAGTCTTTGCTTGCTATGCAGCAGGTCCTGTATCATCCAATACCAACCAGCACAGCGCCCCCAGGGAGAAGACGCCGCAAGCGCTGTGGGTCAGCCTGCATGTTATGCTAAGAGATAGCCCATTAAGACCAGCATTATCCAATGTATCTCACTCTAACACCTGCTCACTGGAGAATAAACTGGACTACTTCTACTGATGACGTAGTGACGTAGTAGAGAATTGCTGCATTTTCATTTTCACCAAGATGTGGCTCCATAAACTCATCCCATTATAGTTAAAAAGTGACAACAATGTGACTTGAAACAGTAACAAAGTAATCAACCGAAAATGTTCAACGTCCAGCCAGCCAGCCAACAGCCAGCACTCATGGAAAATCCTGTACTACACCATCTTATGTTATTTTTCTTCTTAAAGGCCTCTACAAAGGTATCCAATATTTTACCAATATGTTCAGTATGAGCATTTTGCAATACGCAGATACTTTCATTAAAAACTGATGGGAATTTTCAGATACAATGTGATGGAGAACTGTGTGCATTGCATTTCCTCTCAATGGAGAGATTGTAGGAGAGATTGTAGCATTCTTCAGTAGGCCACACATGCACTGGATGGTTTTGAGAATGTGAAATCAGTGTTACAGCACAGATCAACTGATGTAGTGCTGAATAACAACTGTTGTGAGCAAAGGCACTGCTCTAGGTAAAATGCCAAGCTGAACTGGACCTGTGCTAAATATAGTGCAACATCATTTCATGGCAATATTATTTACAAGATACCTCAGGTTCTAGTTTTTCCTCAATCATAAAAACAGAATATTCCAGGAAACACAATGTCTTTTATATGTTTTTTTTCCTTTCTCTCGCTCTCTCTTTTTTAAACTGTATGTAACATCTGGACTGACGCCTTGAACACACAATTGATATACGACACACTAAATTACTCACTTGAACCTTGGACAGTTACCTGGGCTTTCAACGCGTTTGCTTTGCAATCAGAAGCCACTTTATCCCACAGAATAGTGGAAAACAAAAAAGCACTTGTTCATAGCCTTGTAACTCTTTCTTTTCTACATTAAAGCTTGAAGTGAGTAGAAGAACAGAGGAATGACACATAAATCCCTCTGCATTCTCATTAGCACAGAAAAGGCATCTAATAAAAGGCTGACCTTCACACCATGTTTTTGAAGGAACCTGCAGTTTTAAAGTCAAAGTCTTTATGCAAGATAAGCAGTAGTGCATTTTAATCCTCTCGCTGCTGAGTGGGGCATCTGGTTAAATAACTGCCTTTTCACCTCTTCTCTTTGTAGTGGGGATTTCTGTTATGAGTGCGCTTCCCTCTGCAGATCCCCAAGACCTCAGATCCACCCATTGTATAGGCACATTGTGTCAAGCTTAAGCTCCTGCTCCAAATAGCCTTCACAGGCTCAGGCAGCATATTCCTGTCCATGGCATGAATTCTTACTTCCGGTGGGTTCAGATTATAAAACTTTTTTCAAGATTTCAATTCCCATCCTATGTTTACAAAAGCTGCTGTTGGTCAGTTATGGTTGAATCTCAAAACCAATTAATTTTTTTTCTCTCCTCACTGAGCTGGTGCTCCTTCCAACATTATCTTGGAGCTTGGTGCTTCCAGTTCAGTGTTTCCAAGGTAACAAGGCATCAAGTGAGATGCTGAGAGTTTGCCATTTCAGGCCATCTCAACTTTAGCATTTTCAGCCAGGTTAATTACTTATTAAAGATTTAAGAAGTGCATACTGACATGGTCAAGACATGTAGTGAGAAGTGGGTGGAATCCTGTAATGAACCTCATTATTCTTACCTTGCACTCCACACCCTGATACATAGCAAGTAAGGGTGCACCCAATAAATATGCATGCGCAGAATGTTTTTTCTGTACTACCTGGTAGGCAGTATGTCCAATCAAAGCTGTCTCCATGCCATATCTGAGAGATCACAGAAGGTGTCAGTGCATGACAGTTTCTGTGCTGCTGACTTTGGTGATGCTGTGGTGATCTCCCTCAGGCAAAGGATCTTCAGCTAGCTCGTTCAAAGCTGATATATCATGCTTTGAGATGATGCAAACTGGTTCAGCTAAGTGGCAGACGAGCAGTCAACCCCTACTCAGCATCCCACCCTGCTGAAAATTCCTCCTTTACTCCAACTCTAATAATTCATAAGCTTCAACTTCCTCTTGAAAGTCCTTGTCAAATGTGAATTCCAGGAGACTGTACACACAAAGTGTGATGCTGTCTGTACCCATTTAGTAAAACATTGAGAGCCAAAGCATTAGCATGAACAGCATCTTAAACTGAAGATGAAGTTGATGTGACCTTTCTGCCAGTTGATGTTACAGCACATGGAGTTATAGCCATGACAATTGACAGACATGCACAGCATCAGTCTCTGCTGACAGGCACCAGTAATATTCCTCTCTGCAAAAACTTTGACAGAGAGCAAACTCCTGATAGCTTTGCACACAGATATCTTTCCTGTTCAAAGATGCACTTATGTAATATGATTGAAGAGATTTTCAAACATTTCAATTCTTATTCATAAAGGTAATTATAAATAGAGACTAGTAAATACTTATACTTGCATGAGCTTTAGTTAATCAGTGGGGATACAGGCCAAGCAATGGTTGCATCATCACTGGTTAATCCTTCGACCTCCAATAGTCAACACAATATTACAATTAAATATTCAATCTAAATAAATGTTAGGTCATGATCTATACACACACAAAGAGTAAATTTAGATTATTCTTTTTTCCTTATGTCCCATTATTAATTCCATTATGCAAAGTTTATGTAAATCCAATCCTAGTTTTCATGCATGTTTGACCTTGAACTGTTAGTTTGTTCAGATCTCATGCATAAGGCCGCAGATGGGAGGTAGCCACCAAGATGGCTTTTGGTAGTGATGTACTGCACAGCTGAATTTTTTCAAATGTTAGTAGGAGTTGGAGGAAATGGTGAGGGTACCTCTCATTAATGAGAGCACTGAGAGCCAGGACAGGTCATACTGCAACACCAGCTCACAGCAAGGATAGAAGCGACTGCGTATGCACTCACAAACTGAATACCTGACAAACAAATAATCAGAAAGTATAGAATGAGTTTTTGCTCAATAGGATCAGATATTTGTATCATTCTGTGCTAGATTTCTATGAGCTTCCAGGTGGAACTGTCTGTTCCACCTGGAAGTGTTTTTGGTATATTTGTAAGAGTTTTTGGTATAACTTCCTGTTTTTGGTATATTTGCCCTGTTGGGACAGTCTGACATTGAGACAGATGACAAAGTGAGATGGTATGACATAAGCCCTGCGCTTGATTCAAATCCAACTTAAATTATTTGCTAAAATGAATTGAAAGAACTTTCTTAATCTTCTCTCCTATGATTCAAAATTTTCAAATGGCCAGTGTTTCCTTTTGACATTAAAATAATTATATATTTTTTTTATCACTGTACATACCAAAAATACTGAATAATGATTAAGGTTGTGTAAGTGACATTACACACCCATGCATGAGGCCATTTTCACAACTCCTGTTTCAGTCATGCCACATGTCTCTGTGTGTATGAATCTTTAAAACCATTCTGAGAATAAATGGAAACACTTTGAGTGGAGCTCACAGCACATCATTTACAATGAGTGTAATGAGAAAGTGTGAGAAACTGCAATTAACATTTAAAAGCAGGGCCTACCTCATTGGTAATGGCTGTGGTGCCATGGCTCTGTATGACTTGGCACAGTGCAAATATTTAACAAGGTTCTCACTGAAATGGATGAACGTACAGGGGGTTGATAGAATTTCATGTGTGAGACAGGCAACACTGCATCTGCATTTTAAATGTTGCTGATATATTAGATGGAAGGAAAAAAGGATTTCTGAACATTATGTTAGAAGAGATGATAGAATTTTGATAAAAATATGTGATGAAGTACAGCAGATATCATATTCTTTCTGGAAACTTTCAGAAAAGCAAGAAAATAATTAATGGGCATACAGTACTGTATAACCAGGCTTAGAAAATTACAGGCTCAGGCTTAGAGTGGTGCATTACTATTAAAACCTGGACTTAATTATAGGTCTGAGGTATAATGTGCCTGTAAAATAAAAAATACTGAAAGAAATGAAAAACTACTGAATAAAAAAGTCACATGCCAAAAAGTATTGTGCTTAATTAGAGCAGTATACGTCAGTTACTGAGGTACTGAATATAAGATAAATGAAGAATTTGCTCTACCATGTCATTTGGAAAGTAAAGCTTCAAGTGCAAATTACCACATATCACCTGAAATGATATTACTCTTGCTAATTTCAGATGTGGTTTGCTTTTGTAATGTTATTTTCCTTTTCTTGGTTCTTTCTCAAGCTGCACAATGCCTGTCTTCTGCCTGCCATGGAAATTAAGGACATTGTTGAAATACACAAAGCAACACATTTAGCAGAATCGTGGGGGACAAATTATGAAATGGATAAGATATATGGACTGACATAATCTTGCTGATCCGCCCCATGGTGCAGTGTGCATCCAGTATTTGCTCTGCAGCTTCCTCTCTGTTTGAATTTGCAGACACTCACTCTGATGCTAAGGCCGTGCATTTTGGCAGTTTTGGGGGAGTATGAAAAAAGCTCCGTCAAAGCAGGAGACACTACTTTATGAATCTGGACCACTTGCATCCATCTCGTTTGACAGAAGCATTTCTAGTAGAGCTCATTCCCACGTCAGCTGTAGTACTTTGATGTCAACAGTGAGGATTAGTTCAGCAAAATGCAAAGTTCTTGAAGGAGAGTGAGAGTATTCTGGGCCTGCTGTCCTTCTCTACCCATTGTGAAGGACATTTCCCTCTTCCTGACTAGCCCAATCAATCAGCCTCCTGTAGGGAGAGAGAGATTCCTTGTCCCTGTCACAACAAGTGATTGCAGCAATAGCAGTGGAACGCCAAGCTCCAAGCTGCTCATAATCATCCTTGAGTTGAATGAAACAGATATTAGAACCATATATTTGATTACACAGTATTAATTCATTTGTGTTAAAAGACAAATGATTTAGCATATATATAAACAACCATGCAGTGTTGTGTGCAAGTCAACTAAGGGAAGCTTGAAACTGCTGACTGACTGAGCAATGTGTTTACTCCTACTATCATTTTAACTTTGATTAACTTTGCATGGTAACACAGTGCTGCTAATTACATAATCATCATTGTCAGTCTACTATCAACCCAGTCTTTTCAAGCTTTACATACTGACAGTATATTTATCTCTCTAATGGCAGTGAATCTATAGATTTTGTACCAGCTTTCAAGTCACTAAAAAGACAGCAGTTGAAAGCTTGAAAGTCTGAAAAGATTTGCAAAGTATAGATCTTCACTGACATTTATGTGAAAATCCCTTTCACAGTCCATCTTCCTGACGTCAGATTTGATGGTTTGTTAGGAGGTTTGGCTGCTAAAACGCTGGCATGGCCCATTACATTAATCATACCCCTCTCTATCAAATCTTTTCAATGCAATTCTGTCTGGATGAAATCACAAATATCTTGTTTTAAACTATCTCCTTGTACAAATGGCAAAAAGAAAGATGGATGCCACATCAAAGCAATCTTAATAAATCTATGTTAGATATAACAACATGCATGTAAAATCAATGTAAAATCCCAATTAAAATATCTCCATCTAGTTATAAATAAATTTCATGTGGCTTAAAAAGCGATATTTTCTGTATCACATGCTTCCTATTTAGGTTTTCATTGGGTTTCATTCAGGTTTCTTTTACCTAAACACGCTGACTTTGACTGTAACAAATCTTATAGAAACATTTCACGAATTTCCCTCTGCATCCGTAATAATGAATATAGGTCTACTTTGTTAAAAAAAAAAAAAAACTACAACATGGAATGTGAAATGCAGTTCCATTCACACATTTAAAGTCTTCAGGACATCCAGTCAGCATCTGCACCACAGGTGTAAAACTGTACTGGAAGCCTGATATGGGTAAGGAAAAATGAAGGAAAAACTGATATTAAAAATATTTTTTAGCGAAAAAGAGATATTAAAGTAATATTAAACCTTGTTTAGTATTTTTGACTGATATATGATATGATGATTTATTTATTTGTTTATTTATTTATTCTTTATTTATTTATTTTTTTGTCTGAGTGTCATATACTTTAAAATGACGTCTGGCTGTAATATGGTGGTGAACAGCCCTTTGAGAAAAGATACACAGGGTGTACAGGCTGCCATGAAGGTAGCCTAACACAAGAGACAGGGAAACAAAGGAACAGTTACAAAGTGAGAGTGGGTGCTTTTAGTGCTATTTCTGTCCTTTTTGAATCCAGGTGAGTGATGTGAAGCTGTTGCCTGTCTGCTCTACTCAGCCTCAGGCACCATTTTCTCCTTTCTTTTCTTTCTTTCTTTTTTTTTTTTTTAAACACTGAATCGTCAAATGAAGCCTACTGTCAGGAGCAAAAGCTTTAGCTTGAGAAATAGCGGCAAATAATTTCCAAAAAAATTATCTGTGTAAGTGCAAAAGCACATTGATGTCCTCCAAAATATAAGGCTAGATTATAGGGGGAAAACATTATCCCATTTAGTTTTTTATATATCCTGTTCTGCTCTCTCCGTGTAAATCTGCGGAAGTATTCTATTGTGAAAAGGAAATAATCTGAAGGTTTGTGCAAGCTTCTGATTATTAGCATTTCTCTCCATCTAATGTTCCTCCATACACTGCTTGATACATATAGGGGGTGGGGGGGTAAAAGAGTACCCTAAAGGTTTCTTGGAATCACCAAGAGATTTTGTTTTCATTTCAGACCAAAAGGCATCAGAGTTGTGTTGTGCTCACTGAAAAGAGAATTATGGTCACATAAGTGCAGTATTTTCGTGCTGGTAATAATGAAAAGCAAAGCTGAAATGAGTTTTGGGGGAGAAATGTTTTCCTGTTTTTGCTTGGCAGTGCATGTTATACAGAAACATGACTGCGATCCAGATAACCTTTACTGCATATCAGACGGGAAATCCTCTTTCATCAGGGGAGAGGCAATGGAAGGCACACGTCCCCATAGATGCCTCCATGTCCCTGTGATGATGGGTGGACAGAAAGATCAGGGATAAAACAAGCCAGCCAGAGAAGTAATATTTCCTCTGAGGCTGTAATATAATGGCTTGGATCTTAGCTGTGATAGATTTTGCTTTGACACTGTATAAAGAAAATTTCCACGCTATCCAGTTTCCATCTGTAAGCACAAACAATGCCGAGATGGGTCGACGGCTAGTTTATTTGTTTCACGTTCGTTCTCCGCTCCCTGTGGGTAATAGTTTGCAGAGAAGTGTCATTGAATAAAACAGACAAACATTTAAGCTGAGAGCTGCCCTGACTGTAAAACAGTCTCTGAAACCAGCTGTATCGATTTCTTGTCCTGAGCACACAAACACAGTAGCAGGGTAGAGTACCATCTTTATCTTGACTTTCCATCGGTACTGTGACTGATAGGCGAGGCCCTTTGCTAACAGGTCTGTCCTCTACATACATGGACAGTTCAGGCCAGCTATACATTGTCCTCTGCACACACCCTGCCAGCCCCCTGAGCCAATGGTTACAGTATTTGACAAATGGACTGATGCTATCTTGCTCAACAATACATTGACTTCAACAAAAAGCAATTCACTGAGACATTTCGGTATTTATAAATGTCAACTTAAGTAAAAGCTAAGGTCTCCCTCTGCAAAGGTTTTGTAATTAAAGGTCAGCATTTGTGATAAAGCTGTTGTTTTTTTTTTTTTAAACTATTCCATTTCCTTCTCTCAGACAGAGGAAAAGTACTAAAAACAATCTCAGATTATAGGTAAAGGTCTGCTTTCCTGCAAAAGTTGGGAAAAGTATAAGTGGGTGTGCAACAGATGCTAATTTTAAGATTAGCTATATGTTCTCAAAGTTTGGTAGAGAAAAGTAGAGAAAATGAATACTAATGTAAAATGTGGTGAAGAATAATAATCCACCATTTCCCTATATTTAAACCATTTTAAAACAAAGTCTTCGAGCCACATATTAAGTCATTACTTCTCCACAGTTCTCCAACTTTCACATCTTCAGTGATAACCTGCATGTGAACTGTCTGAGCAATTTGTGAGGGTGACCTTCTGAGTAGATTAATGCTGTCTACTGTATGTGTGTCTGCCTGCCGCCCATCAAGCTTTTCCCCTGACATCTCAGGAGCTGTCAGCCACTCAGCAGAGAGCACCAGAGGGAGGAACAACTCAATTTGAGAGGACCATGTGCAGAATTGAAGCAAATAAATAAATAAATAAGTAAACAGTCAGCGAAAGGCTGGAGAACATCAAATGACACACCTGTTTCCACTCCAATAACATGGTGACAGATAAAGAGAGGTGGCCTCCCTATGTAGAAAATGACTTTCTCAACTGGTCCCATCATTACGGGGATCAGTTGTTAGCTGCTATAATTAGCAGCATCAATGGCTCCCAAGTTGCAACAAAACATTACACTGTTTTTTTTTTTTTTTCGTCTTACATGACCCTGACATCTGGGTCTACAGTAAATTAAACAAAGCCTGAGTTAAAGCAAACTCTCATATCTTCTGTTCCACAGCTTTACATGTAATTACCTGTTAGATTACCACAACATTTGGTGCATCAAATGTAGCCTTTGTGCCATGGGTGAGCCACTATACTTGGTAATAATTCAACTCTCTAAGGCCAGTAATCTATATTAAAAATTGATGTTAACTAATCACACAAATGTTTTCATCAGACACCAGTTTCAATCTCAATCACAGCATATTACGAAACATTATTTTTGAAACATGGGCCACATGAGTATAATCAATATTGCAAAGGTCAGATACATAATGAAAGAGGCCATATCATTTACTGTATTATTTATTCCCAACCAACAAAGCGTTGCTAAATTATTGGGTCTGTCTGTTTTTTTGTTTGTGATTGTCACGTGATTTATGACGCTTCTGACTTTATACAACCTAACACACTGCACTATCTGACTACTAATATCTACTACGCTGACTGGGATATTAGAATGAGGAGTTAGGAAGTGACAGGTGATTTAGTAAAGACTGTTATCATAGTATTTTAGACCTCACCATTTGCTTTTTGATTGAACTTAAGAACCTGATGCATCTTGACACTTGTTGTGCTGTGTATAACATTCTTCCTAGCCAAAGGGCAGTGCTACAATTACAGCTTGTGTATTTGTTTTGAGAAAGAGGTATCATCAGAGAGTGTTGGGTGGGCGTGTGGTTAAAAAGGGACTGGGAGCTGTTGTGGAGGGCAGCATTTCCAGTTCCTCAAAAGCTGGCCTTGAATTTCTAGGCTTTGCACAACAATGCTGGGTTTGTTATTAATTCGGGCCAAAAGACTCTGATTAATCATAATATTCATGAGGCTCCAGCGACAGAGTGGGAGTGACCTTGACTTCTTTCTGAATGTGCTTATACGAGCCCCGGAGTCAAGAAATATCAAAGGGGACAGAGTCCTGGAGATCTGGGGCAGAGACATCACCCCCATCCGTCACAGACCTCTAGGCTAAACCAACACTTGGCTGAACCACACTCTGGGTAAAATATCAGACTTTCAGTGGGCTTCCAAAGTTGAGGTGCTGGCCAAATCCTAGGAGGCTAAAGCAATGTATGTGTGTGTGTGTGTGTGTGTGTGTGTGTGTGTGTGAACAGAAAAAAAGATGGATATAAGTACAGCTGAGTAATAAACTAATCACAATACCATTTCCTTGATTAAGGAAGTTCTAATTAATCAAACGTTTCTAATTAATATGGTTCTCCATGTGCACTTTTTATGATTCAGCCAATCAAGCTACAGACAATCAGGCTGTAGTTTGCTTGTATGTTGTCACACTTGCATTCAAAAATTAAGCAGTGACTGACTGGTAAGATAAGAAGGAGAGAAAAAAAAAACAGTACAAGAGGACCAAAGAGGTAGAAAAACAAACAAAAAGACTACTTCCAAAGATAAGGATACTTCATAAAAATAGTCAGTTCCCATAAAGTGGATGTACTCTCGATGCTATAAAACTGAAAAGGCTCAGACAAATACACTCTTCATGCCACAGCTACAACCCAAAGGAAAGCAGGAAAAATAACTAATCTCTTCCTCTACAATGTTCCTGTAGCAGTACACCAGGACAGATTTACACACAGTACATGAGAGTGCGAGCAAAATCTGTGCCATGCCCTTTCATTCAACTTGTGCTCATTGCCTGAGTGAAATAGAGTGGTGGAAAAATGACGTATTTTTGTAGGCCAGGCTGGAAGTTAACATCACTTTGGTTCCCATGACGAAAACCCAATGGGATTTCTTCATTGGTTTTTGGATTATAAATAAGATCTGTGACCAACAAATGTTCATAATACTTCATATTGTGTTCATCAAAATAATCTTCACAAATGAGCAGAACCTTTATGATTTTTCAAGACTAAATAAATTCACTAGTAGTATAAAGCTAATGTTAGGCTATAAACAATTTTTAGGGCAGGGAACCAGAAGTGCAAAAAAAACTTTTAGGACTCATTCCTGCAGCACTCAACTAGAACCTGATTAAAACCACTCAAAAGATGCTATTCAGATGACTAGAAATAATGCAAGCTCTGGGAAGAAAATGATAATGTCGGTCTGAAAGGCATTTTCACATGGCTATAAAAATGTATATTTGATATGTTTTATAATACATGTGAATAAGTAATATTATGCCTTTTCACATTTTGCAATTATTTTTTTTCCTATTCCAACAGCACAAACTGAGAAAAAAAAGATAAGCTGGTGATTTTACATGATATTAAGTTTAAAAGTTTTGCTGCATTTGGCACTGTGGTGATGATAAAACATTTAAAAAATCCAGGCGCATCTTATTTCAGATGGCATCCACGACAGGATGCACCTGAAATATATAGTCTGGATCACTGGTCTTACAGCAGTGACATCGCTCGCTGAGAACGTAAGTGATTTTAATGCGGTCGTGTTATTTCAACATCAATAACTGGTATCTAGTTTATCAATAAACCTGAAATGTGAGAAACACAGAACATGTAATACAAATTAGGTTAGAGCTGAATCAGGGAATAAAAGTCGTTTTGGCTAAGCCTCATATGTCTTGTGCTGCACAAACTATTTGTGCCCCAATTTGGAGTCTCATAGTGTCACGTTAAGAATCTTATTAATAGGGAGTGTTACTCATTTAAGCTATCTCATCTATTCTGCACTGTCTCCCACTTCTGTCAATTTATAGCACTCCAAGGGAGGCACCTGATGACCAGATAGACCAGCTCAGCCGTTCTTGGGGTGCACGTTCTGCAGCGCCAGCATCGGCTGTCAGGGACATTTAACACAGAATTTGCATTATTTATGAGGCTACCTTTGAAATGCTTTCCTTAATTATGTTCCAAATTTCCATACAGAACTCGTGCTTTCTACTTAAAACATCCTGAAAACACACGCCTAATGCAGCAATTGCAGAAACAGAGTTTGGTGTCTACACAAATTGAGTTGTGACACAGTTGCTGATTGATCATGTTTACCTCAACCATCTCGCAACTCGCATTACGGATAAATGAGTTTTAACCAATTTACAACACTTAAAGCAGTATGGTTTCCTTGGTTACTTTTTTGTCCAATCACAAAGCACAATGCCTGTCCTCACCCTGCATCACTCAGCCTATAAATGGCAGATTAAGTTAGGGGACTTGGATAGATCCATTCTAAATAGCCTTGGGTTACACTAAAACAAGCAAAATAAGGCAGGAACTAAATTACCTTTGTTTGTGCCTGTGAATGATATCACTCAAAGTCACTTTCATACAGTGCATCAGGGGAAATCCTCCTGATTGTTGGAGGGAGTGCTTACTGCGGCAAAATCCAGTTTATTCCTACATATTTGACAAAATATTACCTGTGGGTTACAGAACAATAGTAAAACAGCATACATATTGTTTTTCCTGTGGAAATTTACTGTTCTCAGGCACAGATCTGTCCCAGTAATGAGAGCATTTAAAAACCTGTAATGTGTAACATGAAGCATGTCTTTCGAAGACTTTGAGTGAAAGCTGCGGCTGCAACAAATAACTCACTATTTCACTGGTGAATGATTACATATGAAAATATGGGGAGTAACAGGGCAAAATTTTGGAACAAAAACTATATATATTTTATTTTATATTTGAATGTGTTTCCCAGATGACCAAATAATATTTCCTTTCCAAGTAACAGAGGAGTAATCAGGTGCTTTCTCAGCAACTGGCAGAATGATGAATTCCCTCATCGGATCCTTCACTGACATGTTAATGTATTTAACTGCAGTCTATTCTGAGACTGAGATATTATGGGGAAGGTGTGGCAGCTGGGCAATTGTTATTTCCTACTTTTGATGCAACCCTGTCAAATTTCACTTACATTTAAGCCATCAGCAAAAGGAAGAAAAAAGAAGCAATGTGACTTTTTCTTTTTTTTGTATCAATCCCATATTAATGCATCTACAGCATGTGCAGGATTAAAAATATGTTATGACTTCACCAACTTCTGTAAATGAGACACTGAAAACAGCAGTGTTATCTTATGTTGAAACTTGTGCCATCTGAATTACTGAAAAAAGATCATAATTACATAAAAAATCTATAATGAGTATTATGGCTGCATTCCATCTATTTCAAATGTGAAGTTCAGTTTACCCATCACCAGGAGTACTGCTTAGCCTGTGAAACAGTTGTATGTCCTGTATGGCTCTGGAGGGAGGTCTTGAAAGTTGGAAAAAATAACCCTGAAGATATCATCAAGGTTGTCTCATATTAGGCTTGAAAGTTAAAATTTTTGAGGTTTGAAGTTTGAAAGTGGGCATTAAAGAGGCAGAGAGTACTGATGAAAGATGGCAGGTGACTTGCAGTATGAGAAATGTAGGAGCATTTGTTGTTTTAACTCAACACATACTGAGGAATATAATTCAGGATGCCTTGGCCTCTGCTACATTGATTTTGACCATTCTTTTAAAAACCTAAAACACTATTTAAGGTGAGAATTAAAGCAAGAAATCTCAGTAGTCAGCCATGCAATGGTTCAGTCAAAAAGCTTGGTAAAAAGTAGATAACACTGATGCTGATTTTGGCACATGACTCATACAGACATTATATAATTTTTATCTATGAAATGTGATGTTGCCTATTTCTCACTATGTGACATACTGTGTGACAACAGGGCAAAGGTAAAAGGATAACACCAAAAAAGATGTGTGATACAGGTGTGATACATCCAGACTGCCCCTGTCTTTGCTGTTAATCCACCTCATTAAAGCACCATTTTATGGATTGACTGCAATACCTCTACCCAGGTGCCTTTGCACATTTCGCACATATTCGCAAATGACAGGATCTTAAATGGTACTGCTTACAAAAGGGGAGGAGAGACGATGGGAGTGGGTGGTTTGACTCTGTGCTGAGGGGAAAGAGCCAGAGATGCAGTGCAAATGTGGGGAAGATGCGAAGTTGAGACGAAACCTCAGAGAAAATGGATATAGACAGAAAGAGAGAGAGATTTGGGAGATCTAAAATAATAGTGACATTGTCTCGAGACAGCACTCATTATTTCTCTATTCAGTGAGCTCACTGCTGAGGGGACATGGCTGAAATACAACTTCAGAATACATTTGACAGTAGGAGCTGAGATGAGGCGGTAGATTTACAGTGCCATACAGTATCAGCGTAATATTCAGCTACTGTCATCACAAATCACAGCGTACTGCGCACCAGATAAATCCTACAGCTTATTTGCTGAGAGGAGATATTTTCTATTTGTTTAAAGGAATAGGTAGGAAAGATAAAGGCCATTTGATTTAAAAGCCCAGATCAAATCTTGTGCTCCAAACACCAAAACAGAGCATGAGATCAAGTGCCGAATGATTTGTGGGCCATCAGAGTGAAGACACCACTCTGAATCTGACTTTGCTTCAGCAGTTATTTGACCTAAGATTTATCCACATGAACTACTGGTGCATTTATGATGCACATGGAACAAAATAGTGGCTGGTGGCATGCAGCACAATGTCCTTACTGACAGGGTATTGTTTTTGTCCCAGTTGAGTTTGCATCTACAGTTTGCAAAGAGAGGAAACACAGAATGGTTGGAGTTATTGAATTATAAATGATTTAAGCAATTATGCAA
This sequence comes from Lates calcarifer, assembly GCF_001640805.2. NCBI lineage: Eukaryota > Metazoa > Chordata > Actinopteri > Centropomidae > Lates > Lates calcarifer. The sequence continues at coordinate 12,307,665 of NC_066833.1, read as the reverse complement.
AATTGTTGACAATTAAAATCCTGTCAGTCGGTTCATCAATTAATCAATGCATCCATCAACTAATCGTTTCAGCTTTAGAGTCATGGTAAATGCAATGGGGAAACACTGCACAGTCTTTTTCCTATATTGCAGATGGCGCTTAATAAAAAGGATCCATCCAATTCAAACATCATTCATCAAAACATAAATAATGTGCTCACAAATATGTGCTCTTCCTAAATTTGTTCAGTATTATATACCATATACTGTGAAACCTGTGAGCTTTTAGTTCTCTAAAAGTTACTGTTGATTTCTTTGTTGTGTGTTTGTGTTGTGTCTTTCCTGTTAAAAGAAAAAAAGGCACTTTGATTGCACTATTATGCCACTGCTTTGTAACAAAATGAATGTCACAGTAAACAGAGCTGAAGTACAGATGACACCAGAATCCTGATGACTACAAAACCAAGAAGCTAAGGGAGAAAAACAGGAGTAAGATAGAAGAGAGCTGCATTCTGTGAAGACATGAATAAGTAAGTAAAACAAATCTGTCTGCTCGATGTGAGTGGCCCATATTAATCAACTAAATGACTGCGTATGAGTTGCCCTTTAAAATCCCAGCTGTCCCTGGGGAAGTGTTGGCTGTTAATATTTAATGCATACACGTGTATTGTTACAAATCAATCTGTCATACAAATTAGGTCTAATTAATTCAATTGGTGGTCAAAAAGCCATCCGATTAACATGAAGTGCAGACATCAGTACTGTGGAAATTTATAGTGGGGTTGATGTTGTCACGCTGGTTTCTTTTCTGTAACATGATGCTGTTTTTACCATTGTGTGCAAACTATACACAACGTCAAACCCATTTTCATATTTTTGTGCTACCTTAAATATAAATGATAGTGGAAAGTCATTCTGTGGTTTGTTAAGGTTAATGTGGCACTGGCACTATTAGTGCTAAAGGGTCGTTTTGTTCCGGCTCTGCTTTGGTAAGCATCCGACTGGGCCCGGTGTTAAACAGATATTTCTAGCTGGCGTCAAGGTGGCAGCGCATCATAAATATGTATGTACCTGAGGCGCTCATGGAAAGCAATAAGACATCATCATCACAGAGATCACCCTGCTGTCACTACCCTCTGCAAGGACCATTAATAAACACTGACAATCAGAGCCCTTGACCTGCCCCTGCCACCCTGAAGGGTTGAGGGAGTGGAGCAATCCCTATTCCCCTGATGCCCCTTATCACTATTTTTAGGGATTTAGCTCACACCTTCTTTACAGTTTAGATGAAATGACCAGACAAGAGTTTCTCTGATGCCCATTACCAATTTGTCACATGAATATGTTTTGATAATCATCATTACATAATATGCCATTACTATTTACTAGTGGCAGCCATGTAGAACTAAACTGGCAGATGATCAACAAGCCTTTTTTAAGGTCATTCTCATGACAGACACTTAGACTTGACATAGCAGGAAAAGCAGAGGTGTAACATATTACATTCAAAAATCTTCACAGAGAATCATCTATTAGGAGACTGATAAATTGGATTAAATTTGAGAGCACAGCAGGTGTTCAGCAGTGGGTGAGTCATCAAGGCAGAAATATGGGTTCAGGGTAAAAAATAAATAAGCAATAAACCAAATATGTAATCTTGTGTATTGCTTAAAAAGAGATAATTAAACAAAACCCAAACAAAGCCCCCTGATGCTTTACAGTAAAATAGAGAAATTATGCATTTTCCTCATATTCAACACACAAAACCCATTCTGTAAAGTCAGATATACATCTACACATGTGATTTATACTGTATTTGGATATCTTGTCCTCATGTGAAAAAAAAACCACATGTATTTTAGACGTAAGTGAATGTAGCATGCATCAGAAATGTTGAAAGATCAGCCAGGCCAGATTTTAAGGTTTTTCTTTCTCGCATCATGAGTGGATCTCAGGCAGGTGCTATGTGACCTCTACAGTTTTCCCACATCCTCAAAAAAAAAAAAAAACCTTTTCCAACAAGATTTAAAGTCACATAACTCTACCTTTCCCTGCTATCTCAAGATGCTTATCAAATGGATACAGACCAGCCCTTGCTCAGCAAAATAAAGTAAGTCGACATGCTTCCCTTCACCTGGCAACATCCAACAGTTCCACATACCTAATTTGCATCTTCTGATCCAATCTCGGTGCTGACAGAACTGCCATAAGAATCATTATCAATACAAGACATAGATGCAAAGTCCAGTGATTACATGTCATTATTCCAATTTCAGATACAGGTTATATAATGTCAGGTGTAAATGTGATTATTGAAACAGTTTTATAAAAAAAACATTGACAAAACTTCAACACTGTGTTTGATATACAGACAGATGAACAGGCACAAGTAGGCGATTCCAGGTCCCTAGGTGAAATTTTAAAATGCCACAAAAGACATCCCTAGAGTTCAGCAGAAATACAACCAGTGGCATCCAAACTACAGTATGTGACAGATGAATAAATACATACAGAAAGAGCCATAGACCCTTCCAAATTTCATTAGGGAACTACAATTCCTCATCCTAGCAAGAGGGCATCAATACATCCGAATGACAATAAAACAATAAAAAGTACTGCTATTCTGAAATTAATGGCATTCCCAACATGCTCAGATTATTATTCTTTCATAATAAATATTGCTCCTGTAATGTTAAAGGTTGTTCAGTCCAAGCACCTTTCAATCTAAATGTGCTTCATATATCATATATATTCATATATTTCATGACTGATGGTCAAGTGAGCAAAATGACAAATATGAACAAAATATGTCTGAATTCCAAAGCAAAATTCCAAACTGCATTTCCATTCACTCGAGAACAGCAAGTGTCTATCCGTGTTTAAGCAAATAGCTTTTACAGAGAGACAGGGGGGGATTTTGCCTCCAGGTAGCAGAGGCACCGATGAATGAACAGGAGGCCTGTCACACTGGAGCTGTTCTCCTCTGCCTGTCTGAGAGGATTAACCTTTGTTTATCCCTACCTCCACTCAGAGGGCTTCCATAGCCAGCCGGGTGCCTCAGAGCACTGGGAGAACCAGCATCCCCTGCTCAGGCCTCTACCTACCTTGCATCCTGTCCACGAGATGTTTTGTAAATGCAATTCATTCTTACTATAGTATTATTAGAAGTACATTAAGACTGAATTGTAAATGTTATAAACACTAAATGGTGCAATATGCTGTTCTTTCAAGAAGAAATTACATTTATATGCAACTAATCTATGTAAATATGTATCAGTAAAATGTTCACAGACAATGTATTTGTTTTCCACCAAAGTATCTGAGCTTGCGATATAATATCCACTTGTAGGTACTACAGTATTGTACACTTTTTCATGGTTATGTTTACGTACTCACAGGACTTGGTGAAGGAGACTGATCATAGTCAGGTTGACAGATACAACGTATTTCTGCACATCTAACAATAAATGGAGGAATCTTTGTATTTCAAATTTCTCAACAAAAACTCATACAATCATCTTGAAGCTCAGCAGGTGCATTGCTGAGGACCCAAGAAAGTTTTGTGAATGAGCGTTTCTCAAGAAAACTTCAAACATTGCCTTTCTATGTGTTACTGAATGTGAAGGAAAAGACAGAGCTACACTACAGGGTACTTTCTATGCTGTCATCCAGACACTAAGGGAGCAGCCAACTCCAGCAGTAACAAAAACACACACATTTTGAACAGGCACTGCACTAGTTTAACTAAAACCACCATCTTTCTCTAAACTTAACCAAGGTGATTTTGTTGCCTAACCCTAAACACAGATGTGTCTCTGTCAGAACCATAAGCTCTTGAACAGAGACCATCCAGCCCAACCATCCTGTATTATTAACGTTTCCTGCAAAACTTATAGCTGTTTAGTCATATATAAACATAATATCTAAAGGACGGAGTTGATTATTTTAATTGTGTGTAACAAAATCATTTAATGTCTGTCCAGAATCATACTACACACATTACTGAACAGCCTACCCAGAACAGACCCAGAGGTGCAAATTATCAGGGAGCCCCTGAGTGAGGACCTCTGTTTGAGAGGACAGTTCGGAAAATCAATCAAACAACCAGAGATACAGAACGACCAAAAGTGACATAAAATGTCACTTTTGCATCAAGAGATGCAAAATAACCACGGAGATGCAAATGTAAATCATTAATGTAATGCCCTTGCATATTTGCTTATTTAATTTTGAAGTGTGCCGCAACCCTAATGAAGACTTCTACTGAAATGCTGCGTGGGCAAGCGTGCTGATAAACCATTAATCCATTCAGAAGAATATTTCATGCACTGCAAATATATAAATCTACAGTTTCATACATTGCACTAATCATATACACTGATTATACCATTAGAGGTTACCATATCTGAGGGCCACTCTGATACATAAGTGGGTTCTGAGTCAAAACCTTAAAAGCTATGTAAAAATGCAGGTAAAATAAAAATGCACTTTGAAGATATAGGTCTGAGGAATTCTTTTTTAATAAATTAACTGCCAATATACATGAGGACACAATTCCACTGAGGTAGCACATGTCTTCTAGCTTCACTCCGCTCTCTCTCCTATTTAGCTCTGATTTATGGCTTCATAACTGTAATTGCTGAAGGGCAGCTGCTCCATTGCATGATTCAACTGAGTTTCCTGGGTGTCAACTGCATCACCTGCTGTTCTGCTTGGAACTAGACATCACAGGTAGGAGGCTTCTGATAAATAACACCATGTACACCCTGGCTGTAGTCAAGAAAACCACAGCAAGAAACGACTTCAAAAATCACCAGAGTGTCTTCCTTCATTCCATGTCATTCATCAAATATGAACCCTGGACCCCCTGCATAAACCCTGTGATTTAGAGAGGTAATTAATGAGATTACTGGATGCGTCCTAATAGGATGAGCCGAATACAGGAGATGGCCGCCTGTTGTGTGCTGTCATTTTAATACAGATGTACATTTCGGAATATCTAATAAGACCTTTGTGATGAAGTTTGCATTACCTTGCAAACTGCTGGTAACTCAACAGCCCTCCTGCCTTAAAATGCTTTCCTTGTTTTGCATTTCAAATGCAATCATGGATAATTCTGCCACAATTTATCTGAGTGACAGCATGACGCTGGAGTAATGACTGTGGAAGAGCATTTCATCATGTCGTCACTTCATATTCCAAATTAAAGATACAATCCAGATATCCAAAATTTGGCAGTATATATGGGTGAGTGGGAGGGCGGATGGATGGGTGGTTCGATAGATCCATGCTATCAATGGCATTTTCAGCTGCTTGTGCATTACAGCACACTAACATTTACACTATGAACAGGAAACAATATTTTCTCAAAGAATATTTTAGATAAAATCTTGAAGAATGTTTCAGCATGACAACATATGAAACATGTCTTTAAAATAATTTCAAACCCTGGTCTTTTTCAGAAAACTGTAATTATTTTCTGACATCCACACCCCACACCAAACATCCCTATAATGACACACAACTCCCTGGTACATATCTAAAAAGAGCAGGAAAAGGTGTTAAATAAATACACATGACATTGCTTGTCAGTGAGTACACAAAGTACACAGATATCAATGAAAAGGCATAGGTTTTTGAAATTAGATGGCCATTGTGTTATTCTATTTATTCTGCTGTAAAGCGCAACATCAGTTTCTTCCTCAATGTCACAATCACATACCACCTTCTGTTAGATTGACCACAGTCAACCTTTTGATTATTTAACACACTTTAAGCGTGTGTTCATAAGTTTTCATCTCTTTTCCGTATGAGATCTGTAATGTGGATGTCTCCAATACATTTCTTCTCTGAAACACATTAATAATATATTTAGAAAATGTATGGCATCATGCAGTTTTCAGGTGACTAACTGCAACTGTCCTGAGACAGCTTAAATGCAGAATGTAAAGTGTTTTAAGAGTCCACACGTAAACTGTTGTATATAGTATTAAATTATCTGAAGCCACTTACTCCAGCATCAAGAGTGTCTGTTGTTGCACTAGACAACATAAACAATGAAGTTAAGGTTTACTAACAGAGATGACAGTTCATAAGCTAAATGGAGAAACGAAGACATAACAATATCTTATGCACAACATCTGGATGCATTATGACATGACATGAGATATTATTGATGAAAGGCAGAATGAAAACACCGCAATACTGTAGAGTATACTGGAGTAATTAAAATCATGCCATCCTCTCAGACATATACTGTATGCTCCTATCACCTCTCCGTGGAATGAAAACAACAGTCAGCATGTAAACACATAAACAGCCACAGTACCTACACATACCCTGGCAATATCACACTAACTAGCACTGTAAATTTCTCTTCCAGTAAATAAGATTTTGATTCAAAGACCACAATTCATTGGGTAATGGCAGTAATAGAATGGCAGCAGTGAGTCTAACTGGGTCACAAATGACAAAGAGCTCCATGCAATTTTTGCCATCCAAAGGAAAAAACATAAACAAAAATGAATTGCAGAGCTCCTCAGAGCGTCTGCAATGTAATACATCTCATCTATTGATTCCTGGACATTGGAGCCTTGTGTTTAAACAATAATTGATTTGTTTCCTCACTGTGTTTCTGGAATCATTGATCTGTAGACATCAGCAGCTGCTATTATATGGTGCTAATCTGTTTGTAGGGGTGGGGAGTGGAGGGGGGGTGAGGTTGTTCAAAATGTCATCATGAGTGAAAAAATGGAGAAAAACTGGCTGTGTGATGCTTGCATGAAACCTGAAATGTGGATGTTTCTAATACATCATTTCAGTCTCTTCCTGAAATAATGGTACCAACAAATTTACTCAGTTTTTCTTCTTCATACACAGCAGAGAGCTGTAGAGAGGAGAATTGTTTAAAGGGGGTTGTAGAGGTCATGGGTGTAGTTATGCTCTTTTTATTATCTTGTTGTCATGGAGTGATTCTTGTGTCCACAATAATTCTCTTTAAGCTCCGTTTTGGTCCTCCACCAACTTCTGAGAAAAACAGCTGGCTCTTTAATAACTAAGTGTGTTTTCACAACTGAAAGTCCAGACCAAGGTCTGAACTAAGCTTCATGTTTATGTTACACTGTATACATTTGATCCAGTTAGTTTTAGTTTCACAATGCAATTTTGCAACTGCACTAAAAAACTTTACATGACATGACATACCTACATCCTGTCATCATCACCTATGTGTGCTACGTCTCCCTATATTTGACATTGATTGGTTTATAGACAGAAATGTCTCCAGCCCCCTATGACCCATAAAGGACAAGCAGTATAGACAATGGATGGATGGATCTGAAAGTCCAAACTATCCAAAAAAAAAAAAAACTGTTTTCACACTGCAAACGAACCAAACCATGGTTCAGTCTGATCTGGACCAAGACCACCTCTTTTAGTAAGACCAAATGTTGGTCCTTCATTCCGGACCAAACAAAGTATGTATGAAAGCACCCTAAATGCTCCACTGTGTTCAACAAATGATTGTTGTCTCTGCTGTTAATATAGTGTACAGTGTTGTGGGCCAGACAGCTACACAATGAACTGAAACTTATGGTGAAGCTCCATAAAGTGAGCTGCAGAGTCAAGTCTGTAATTTCATCACAAAGCCAACCCTTTCATATGGTCATTGTTTTATCTTTTTACAGATGCAGAGGGCATTTATGCTTCATTTGCACTTGTGTCTACCTGCTTTGGTTATTGCAGTGATGAGTCTGACATAAAACCATATTTTCACTTCAGGTTATATGTTTATCCTTGGCTGTTTAAGAATGCCACATTATGTGTCAGGAGCCTGCCAGGCCTACAGTAAACAGAGCATCCACATTTTTCATATACCTATTAAGTGAAAAAAAACCTGAAAGCAAGGGTGCCATTTAATTGGAAACTAGCTTTTTGTTTTTCAGTTCTTATATTTTAAGTGTCTTCAATAACACTGAATAAACCTTTGGAGTCTCACTCTGTCACAATTTACTGCATACTGGAGTAGCTTTTCTTCCTGCTTTTGTCAGTACTTTGTTTTTTTCGCTTAAATTGGGGCATTTTCCACAGAGATCTGCCCTTCGTGGAGTTGAGCTCTGAGAACATCAGCTGATTAACAAACAGCATTGCAGTGCAAAAAAGGACTTCTGTAAGGTTAACCTCCTGAAACCCTGCAGTCTCAAATGTGAGCCTATCACTTAATTGTCACGAGATGTTCCAGCCATTTAGAGCTTGGGAATTGAATAGATGCATATGTTTTTATGTAAAAAGACCACAACAGCAATAAGAAGGTAAATGTGCACATTTCAAAGATGAGGAAAGAGGATGGAAACAGTGAAATGATAGCCACTGACAGGGACTGTGATTCTGAAGCCAGCAAGCATGCTATCCAAAGAGGAGGCTAAGTGGGCTGTGCAAGCAGGTACATTTACTTATTTCTTTTTTTCCTAACTAACTAGTCACAAATTGAGCATACTCATTCAGCTTCTCAAACCACAATTAATATTGGGCCTGTGTAGGGGTTTATTATCCAACTTAGCAGCAGATACCAGTCGGTCATAAGCAGAGGTATCCGTCTGCTTATGAATCACAGCAATTTATTGTGATTTCTGAGAGAAACAAACTGATGGGGGGTTCTCCACCATCTCCATGTTTTTAAATTTGTGCTTGATGGAGCTCTGAAAGATAGACACTGCAGATACACATAGATTCAAAAAGGCTTATCAAATACCTGATGAAAAGTGCAGTTTCTGTGTGTAAGTATAGTCTCTGACATATTCTGGATTATTTCATCATTTTAGTAAATAATTACAGTGAGTGTGAGCGAGCCATCCTCTCGTCCAATATTTAACATCTGAAATTTTGTCTTTTAAGTCAAGTATAACATTTTATACATTGCATTTTTTTAAATAAAATCTCAAAGTAAAGTGTAAAGTGTTTTACTGCTGCAATACATTGATATTTGACAGGCTTCTCTGTTTAGCTGACCCTTCAAATAACCAGAGTCAAACCACAGCCACTATGGTCAAAAAAATCCTGGACCCACAGCTTTGGATAACTATGGCATTCTGTTTCCTCCTGAATGAGTTGCTGCTCTCCCTGTCCTCCAAAAGATTACAGGGTTAGTTCTCCCCATTTACAAAAATTGAAAAAACAAAACAAACAAAAAAAAAAGACAGAAAAAGGTGACGATTTACAACAAAGACAAACAATTACAATGACTTTATAAGCAACAATGAGCACTGAACAAAATGGTTTAAAAGACTTACTTTCTATGACCAAGACAGATCACAGTATTTGGAATGAATGACAGTTGTTTTGGTTAATTTGTTTCATTGGTGACAGGAGTGCTGATTAGCGATTACTTCACTGACAGCTTTTACACTCTGTTCCATCACTGCTGCTCAGGATAATATGGTGAGACTTTGTGAATATTAAATCTTTTTAGGCTTAATGGGATTAAATAAACATTTTAAAAGGATGCTCACTGCTTTCATTGAAGAAAAAAAAAGGTTAATTTTCTCCCAGTAAATTATAAATGCAATATTCAGTGATAGCACTAATTTATTTTCTATAAGTCAGTACACTAAATAGCACTTAAACAGCAAAATGTCAAATGTTATCTGAGCCAGGTTACTCAAAGAAAAGTAAACTGACATTCTGATACAGGCCTCAGATGATGAGTTGTGCTGTGCTGTTTGGAGTTTGGAGACAGGTGGATTAAAAGGTGGTTTGTATAGTTTGGGAGAAAATGTAATGTAGGGTGTGATTTAGGTTGATTTTCCTTTGATTCCATGTCATTATTTATTTTGACCATATGTACTGTTTGTTTGCAACTGTGGCAAAAGCCAAATCAACAGATAAAGAAAACACTTCAGAGTATTTCATCATATTACAATGCTATAATCAGCCACTCTAAACAGATACAAATGCTTTGCATGACGCTAATAAAATGTGACTGTCCCCGAGCTGTAGTTACTGAAACCATACACGGCTATTCTGAATTTGAGAGTGCAGTATATGTTTTTCTTCGGGCTGCTCCCAATGGCATGTTTCCATTGACTTGGCTGTGATTGCTGCATTTCCCAGCAGCTGATTGCAATGAGCTTATTTTCTGAGGACCAGATGCACAAGAATTCTGGAGAGTGTGTGAACAGTCAACAACAACCTACTGTTAGCAAAGGAAGTCACTAATTGCAATGAATCAGAAAGGAAATGCACCCTGTGCTGACAAAATGCATCAATGCAACTGCAAAAAGCAGTTTTTGAACTATAGTTCTGGCAAAATATCAAGTCAATAATTAAACAGAGAGCACAAGGAGAGCACACATTTTTTGTGCAGCAAATTTCTTGCAAAATTATTCTTACAGATATAAGTATAATCAAGCTTTTTACCTGTCAACATCCGTTCCATCTGTTGTTTTTTAAGGACTGTTTATTTTACACCAGTCTCATTTCTCTAAGTATTATTATTGTGCATTATGTTTTACATTTGTATACTTAACACTTCAGTGCTAAAGAAAATATGGATTTGGCCTCCACTCTGGAAAACATTCTTTATTGTAACACAGTTACAGTGTACTATATTAAATTGGGCCTAAAGAACACTTTAAGCAGACTTTGGAAAATTTGTCATCATCATGTTTTTCAAGCATTGGAACAGTACAACACAACCATCTGTACTGACAATTAATGTTCAGTGACGCACAGAGATAGTCAAGCTATGAAATATCCTACGAAGGCCAATGCAAGGCAGCAAAAAGCATTAACAACCAAAGCTATACATTAAATGAGTGGTACAAAACAGGACCTGAAAGGATATCTGAATGAAAACCAAAAAAAATAATACATAATTGAAAAAATAAACAGTTCCCTGACCTGTTCTGATTTAAAGTTTAAAGTCTGCACCGATCACACCTCATGGTAATGTATGAGTTACTCTTCGAACATTGGTGGTCAGCAAAAACACAGCTTTCATCTTATTTAAAGTTACTTTTAGGCAAGAAAGCTTTAATTTTTTTATTTCTAATTTTCCTTCCTCTTAGGGATGCTCCAATCACAGTTGTAAGTACTAATAAGGATTCAATGCAATTAAGACCAAGAACCACTGTATTATCTAAACAGTAAACTTAACATTTTCACAGGCAATATTTTTACATGTCTTAATGTTGATTATTTACAAAACAAAGTAACTGATAAAATTCTTCCAATGCTTGATCCTAAACATGCACAGGAGAGAAAAGAACTACCCCGTCCATCCTGAGCTGGGAGCCACTTTTCCACTACCAGAAAATATATCTCACGAGTGCAAAAATTTTGAATAAATACTTGAAAAGAACAGTTGCTTTGTTTACAATATGGCAGTACGGCACCTGTCATCGGATCACACTATAGTCTAGCATATGTGACATCCTGTTGTACACTTTCAAATGAATTAGGTGATCCAAAGTGGAAAAAAGACCATCTGCACCTTCAAAAGGCAAAAGAATTGCCTCAGGCTACCCTGCCAGAACCACTGGAGTTTGGTGAAAGTGTATTGATCTGCTTATCTTAAATTACAGTTAATAAGATAAAATTAAGCAAATTGGTGCTGGCTTAAGTGTGTGATTTAAATTACTGTTCAGTGAATCAAGGCTGAGTGGGAACATCAGAGTTCATGTGGCATTAGCTCAATAAAATGTCCAAAGTACAGCTTCAATTATGAGGTCATTTCATGCATCATCCCTTCCAAGAATTAATAAAATGTATGAAAAAAAGACTAAAATGGTATTGTGTTCAGATGACCAAGCCCTGCGCGTAAAACACTTGTTCATTGTTTGTTGAACATCAAAGCATGGTAACTACAATAGCTGCTCAGGAGTTTTAAACTGTGGAAAGACCTGTAGCAGCAAGTGACCAGTCCTGCAATGTGACTACTGTAACTGCCAAGCTGATGTAGCTACTGCTAATGATAAGAATCACTATTGTTCTCAGTATGTATTTTCATATCATTACTATTATTTTATTCTTAGCTTTTTTCAGTTTTTAATAATTTGTTTTTTTCAAAATTATCAAAAATCATCTGGAAAGGTCTGGAGCGCATTTGAATTTAGCATGAAAGATGATCAAAAGGGAGGCAAATTTTCATGAGATTCTATTAATTAAATTGACAAAGAGAATTATTATTTTGACAAAACTAACACAAATCCAACTTTATTGAAATTAGTTCCAAACTTTTTCCTAGATTGACTTTTCATTGTGAAAAAGCACAATATGTGTGTGGATGGGTTTTGCAGTTGTTATGTGGAGGTGATTAAAATCACTGACCAGTGCAAGCAATATAAGAATCACCAGATCTCGCCCCAGAGAAATAAAACCTATTTGAATTAATCTTAAATCTAAAAAACAGCTGCACAAATTAACACTTTACCATCATGTTACTACAAAATCATGAGGAAGCGAGGAGGGACACACCAGTCCAAGTTGTAATGAGTGAGCATATGTCTGTACATGCATCGTCGCTCATGATTCGATCAGTGAAATTAAACTTAGAGTCAATAGACATGATCAAATTGTACCTAATCTGACAGGCTCATTCATCACCCAATGGCAGATTCCTTCCTGTCAGCCCCAGCCTCTCAATCTGTTCTGCTGAGCTGCACTGATTGAAATATGTCGCCTAGCACGTATAGAAGTAAACAGTTTCTGTCATCTACTGTGTGTGTGTAGAGGCACTGACAAGAGCACAATACAGACTTCATAAACAGTTCTATTTAATTGACTTATATTATTGATTATTTTACCACATTTATTTGTGGAGATGGGTCTCAAGCAAATGTGGCATTCCTCCTTCCTGGGATTTGTCATCCACAACCTAAAACAATTATCAGGGGCAAAATATATATTAGTAAGCTAAACTGTAAAAGAGCCTCAAATTTACTGAACAGCCATGCTGATAATTTCTTTACAACTCACAGAAAATTAGATTGTCTGCCATTATGCATTCAGTATGCAGTGCAGGGATTAATTCCTAACCCAAACCAGGTGATGCACAGCTCCAAATAAACAATAGTTATCAAATAATTTACTTACACCCCTTATATCCTAATTAGGCATGTTTACTTTGGCAATAATCATTTTCAATTTCACGCCATTTTAACTTGAAGTTAATTAAAACAAGGTTGTTCATTAGCATGGTTCCAGACCCTTCCCTAGCCACTGCACCTGCACCATAATGCAATGCAAATAGGCACCGGGGGGAAACTGAAGTGCTTTCACATTTCCTTCAAGGAAGTCTCAAATGAAATGGCCAGAACAAAAAGAGAAAAAACAAACCATTAAAAATAACTTTAAAATCCTCACAAATGGCAAAAACAGTTTGAACTGTGCTCATTATGAAGTGGTCATATTTGTAAAGAAACGTGTGGCCCCAACATTAGTTTCTTTTTCTCTGCTAAAGAAACAGGTCAGTCTCATCTACATTAGAGCATAAACATGCTAATTTGCATATTTCCAGACCCTTAGCTTAGCACTGCCCTCATGTTATAACATCATGGAGATAACAGACACACCAACAATCAGGTGCTTATCAACATTTTAAATGAAATACTCTCCAGAGGGCTGTGTTTGTCCCATGAAAAATAACCCAATTAAAAGAGGCTTGACAAATGACCTTTGTGAAGGTAAAATAATGAGCAGAATAGGGCCTGGTAAACAGTTGAACTGAGAAACACAACACACAGAGGTTCTATGACTTGAGGCAGTGCTCATGTTAGTTTACTCAAATGACAAGCCATGATATGAGCTCACTGCAATTCTTCTTGCCTGGGTTTTGTTTCGTTTTGTTTCTAATGAATCCAAAACCTCTGAAAGTCACAGAAGGAATTTTCAGTAATATTTAATGAAAAGCTTTATTACGATTTCCAAAAACTAAAATCCTTAGGTTTCTGTACAGTGGGGAGAGATAATTGAAATGATCCATCAAGCACAGCAAAGCATCCAAGGTCATACTTGTGCAAAACAGACTGCTGGGGTAAAACATTGACACAACACAGGCTAGAACCTTTTTCCACTCAAAATTCAAAGGTCAGAATACTTCTTCCAGTTCACCTCAAAAACCCCCAAACAATCCAAAGATACAGCTTGGAACCACAATCTTTTTCTTTTCTAGCCATGCCGCATCTACACAATGATGTGAAAATTTTTTTTGCTGTTTGCTCTTAAAAACAATGAATCAGTACCAGTATCAGAGCCTTAACGACGGCCTCTTTGTTTACTAAATCATGCAGCAGGGCTTCTCAGGTTTTCAAAGGTAATTAGTTTGTGGGGGGTTGCCTCTTGTATGGTATGTCTGTATGTTTAATCTGAATAAATGTGATTTTCATACTGTGGTGGAGTCTAGGATCATTGTAGTTTTGTTTATTTATTCTTATCCCATTAGAAACAGGCCTAATGAACTGTCCCCCCTCCTATGTTCCAGATGAAATGTGTTGCGCTGCAGCCACAGAGAAGAACAGACTATAGCAATGATTACCTCATTTTACTTTATTTCAGGTTGCACATGTCCTGTTAAGTGGTAGCAAAATGGGATTGTGGCTAACATGGTGCATGTTTGTTTGCAGCTCTGGTGAACAGTGAATTTTGTGGTGTGCTTTGCATGATGGCAGTATGTGATGTGTTTCTTTAGTGTGTAGCACCCATGTGTGGTGTCAGTGTCTTCATTAACAGAGCGAAGGAAGCCTACTTCCCTCTGAGGCAAGTCTTGTTCACAGTGTGAAGAGTGGGGGTGGAGGATCACTGGTGTTTCACAACCCATGGCTTCACAGACCATGCTCTCTGATTGATGTTTTTATAAGTAAGACCTTGCACTGCTTTCCCCCTGGGCCGTGCCTATGCTTCCTGGCATCAATCACGTATCATTTCCATTCTTGCGCCGTTACCTGACAGAAATACTGTAAAGGTGATCTATGTGTGTGTGTGTTAAGTAATTATTAAGTGTCCAGCTACACTAATAAATCATTCACATCATACCAATACCCCCTCTTCTAACCTACCCTGCCCCATTCCCCGTTTGCCTCTTTACATTTTCTCTCTGAAACAATATAAAAGCTGCAGAGTGGTAGTTATGGTATGGTCCATTTCTCTTTCTAAGGACTAAAGTTGGTTTCCAGGGGATTTTTAATTGCACCGCAACAGCCTGAGTGAGTGGGGACGTGCCGATTGGACATGTTAGGAGGCCTTGGACTGCTGTGGCGGTAATGAGATGGCTGCCATCAATCAAGGGCTATGGGAGATGACTGTAAATAAGGTTGTGATCATGGGAGGTGTGTAGTGACAGGCAGGGTTCCTGGCCCACTTTACTTCCACACATTTGACTTATGTAAACATGTGTCAAAATGACAAAGGTCAAGGGTTGGGGCAAAGCTCAGGCTGATAAGGTCCTCTCTACATAACACCCATCCCATCAGCCCAGCAGCCCTGGAGGAAACCAAAAGAGCTATGTTGTACCAGTTGACCAGCACAGAAAAGAGAGAAGATGTGGTCATGGTCATAGTATGTGGGCTGTGGTAATCATCAGAAACATGTTTATTATAAAATGTAATCACCAATAGAGAGGTGGGTTTAGTCAGGTTGGATTCATGGTGTTTATTAAAATGGATTTCGATGGTCACTAGTTTTACAGTTAGGAAAAAAGTCAATAAAAAAATTCTTAAACCACTCCTGCAGCATAGTCAACTTTCTGCTGACCAGCTGTATCCTCAGTACGGTCTCAACAGTCACATTTGTGCCAAAATATGGATAAATATAGTGTACTGCTTCCATTTCAAACCCTTTACAGCCTTCTTGAGCTTACAAGTAGCGGTGTGTGTGGGTTTGTGCAGAGTAACACACCCACTTTCGGCTTTCCTACTTGTCTGGGGTTTTAACTACAGACACCCTGCATGAAAGATTTTAAAGCCACCTGTTAAGCCTGCAGGTGGTGAGTGTTTGATATTCAAATATCTTTGGGGAGAGTATCTCCAATTGATCCTGGTTTGTCTTTTTCTTTTCTGGTGATGCTTTAGTTACCTCAATTTATTTTTTGATTTAAGACTGATTTAATAAACAGTCAGTGTCATCTTTGGAGCTGTTAGAATTCAAGACATTGTTCAAATATGATTAGTCAGCTTCAGCAGCCCTTTTAACCTTCTCTGCTTTGTCTCTAATGTTCACCCACAAATCAAAATGTCATGTTGATCAAGTAAAGCACTAATGCACTAATAAAGCTAAGGTTGATAATCCTCTACATTGTGCAGAATTCATCCATGTTTATCCATTATCCATCTCAAGTCTGTCTGATACATAAACAGTTTTATGTTACTCAATACAGCTATAAAGGTTTGCATGATTTTTTGTTTTGTTTTGTTTTTTGTCATTGATGGATGAAAAGTTGTTTTAAACATACTGGTGTTGTGTGCAAAACTAAGCATTTTATTTGATTAATCTGTAGAGAGCAGATCACTATAACATATGTAATAGTCAGTGTATTTATTTAGTCTTAGCCTTATTGAGAAGAGGTGTGCATTGTTGAAGCTCAGTGTCATTTGATGTTGCTGTACTGACATTATTTTTAAATTCATCATTCCATTAAATTGGAAGCCTTGGACGGAGAGAAAAATACCTCTCTCTTTGTGGTCCATATTGTGTGTGGATTTTATAGCATAACTGTGTGTCAGAGTGAACTAGCTGCCTGCTTGTAACTGCATTCACTGTGTATTTGGCAGAGCAGTACTGTGGTTGAACAGATCCAGCAGAAAATGAGAGAGGACTGCAGCTGCTGTTGATGATTTGCTGACATGATGTGTTTTGCTATGCAGTTGTTGTAGACAACTTGTTATATTTACACCACATTTGTTGGCACAGTTACAACTCACTTACAGCTCATCAGTTTGTCATTTTAAAATCATGATTATGAGTAGACTCAGACATGAAAAAATAGATGGATTACATAATCCCACCCACTTGACGCAAGACTATAAAACACTGTGTGACAGTGTTCTGTTTGTATCAGTTCACTCTTGACCCACAGGTCAACCAGCCCACAGAGGAAACCCACTACTCCAGACAGCTACTCCACACCTACTGTAGAGATCACCATTGACTGTTTTTTTTTTAAAGCTAACTTTGACCACAGTCAATCAGTTACAAATGACCTTCGCCATTTCCTGTCCATTTGTCAATGGATAGTAGTCTGATCTGAGAGAGATACACAATACGCAGGTATTGCAAAATCAGCAGCTTCTATACAAAACAGAAATAGAGATGTGTAGTTCGAGAACTTTGAGAGTTTGTGCCCCCCCTGGCACCTGTATAACAGGTGCTCTCCTTTCCTTCAAACACACACTTAGCTACTTACAATAGTAACTGACTTTAGCCCTAGAGATTTGCCTCAGCACTGTCTATATTAAAAACATATACACACCATTGTAAAACAACTCCTCATTTGCTTTAAGTGTATATGCAATAAAAAAAACTGGGGATTTTAACATAAGAATGTTTCTCACATAAAATAATAGGAAAAGCATCTTCACATAACATTCTGTGCAATATCAGTAACAAATACCATCAAGTTTGAACATGTGTGTTACCTCCCAGCCTTTCTGCTACTGAACAACACAACTGATGATGGAGCTTGTGGAGATAATTACACACTGGTGTTCAGATGGGTTGTTTTCAGAGAAGCCTAGAAATCTGAGTGAGGTGATAAGGTCACCAGAGAAGCACTTCAAAACATGCATTAACATGTCTACTATAAAGCAGTCTGTGTATTGCGAACCCTTAGGGTTCAGAAGGCCCTAGATTTCAAGTCGCACTATGCAAGCATGCTGTTTCTAATGCAAATTAGTTTGGAAATGACTTCTTTTGATTTTATTTGATGGAATAAAAGGGAAAAAAGCATCAGCATGTGTTCAATAACACTTCAGTTGAAATATTGGTTATATCCCTCTGTTTTTGGAGGTATATCCAAATCAACCATCAATACTATTCCAGCTATTTCAAATGTCAATGCAAATGTTGCACTGTTTATACAATTAACTGCAAAACCTCTTGACAATAGTTAATATGCAGCAGAGGCAATATAAGAACTTCTCATACATCAGAAATGAGTGCAGAAATTTGCTCTTAATTAAAGCACAAACCAGCAGATATGACAACTCACTTGGAAATAAATCCCTTAAAATACACTCAGAAAATACTTTTAAATAGAAGTTGCAACACAGCTCAGGAGGAGAATTGTACTCTGGTATTGTTCTAATTTTCCCACCAAAATGGTTTATTATATTTTATTATATTTTCAAGTACTTGTTAAAAGCACTGCTTGTCTATCTGGTTAGTCTGCTGAATTGCTGCATTCCTATGGGAATCTGAGAGATGTAGGCACTGTGGTTTTCTTTTTATTTCCATATACAAAAATGCAGTAAGTTTAATTACTGCAGCACCATGTGAATCTCTGCAGTCAACTGACCACCTCTTAAAAGAGGCAGTTAAATAAATCCCTGCAGCTTCTCAACTAAAATGATGAAAACATACACAGAAAAGAATGGTTTTGTTGTGTTAGTCTGCAACTTAAGATTTCAACCTAAAAACCAAAACAATTAGTATGAAAGCCACCGTCTCCCAGGTGAGTAAGTGCCATCACTCATGATGTGATGCAGAAAACCATTTCCAGTCCATTATTTTTCTTGCTTACTGCCTCTACTACTAAAGACTATAGTCTCTACCTTCACTCACCTGAGAAGGCCTGAGCACCAAACCAAGGACATAAATCTACTGCTGAGCTATGGCAGACGAGGTGAGCGATGTGATACTAATAACACGGAGGACTAGGAGAAGAGGTAATGGTGGAAAGTTTTTTCCAGCAGTTGGGCTTCATCTGTCTTATCTCCTGTTTTTGGAGGACACCAGTCTCACACAAAATTGCTCTGTTCTGAAAACGTCTACCGTTAACGATGGAACGGATGGCACAACTTGTAACACATTCGTAATGAAATCACTGCAGTCCTTAGCTCTGTGCTGAAACCATATTCAAAATCTGATGTTAATCTTTCTAGCAACTTTTACATATTTATCCACTCACGTCAGACTCACAATTGATTGGCTTCTCAGGGATCATGCATTTGAATTAAGTGACTTAAAACGCTCATTGGGCCTTCTTTATAAAACATTTGCATACTCAGATTTAATTTTGACTTAACCTTATGGCCTTTAGGAAATAGGTTTTTTGGTCATAAAAGATCAATGGATGATTGAGATTATTATTAAACTGAAATGTTTTTAATCACAGTTTTGAAGCAACTTGTGAACCATGGAATAGAGTAAATAATGCATAACAGAAATTTGGCATTTACAAATAATGTAATATTCTGATAGCAAAACTAATTTCAACATTTTAAAGACAGTTTGTCAAATAGCTTCACAAAATATTACCTATTGATTAAATTATACAAATTAGTAATTTGCTTAATATTAGATTGTGACTACTTCAAACCAAATAGCAGAAATAATATGGACTTCTGAAATGCACTTGCTGAAGCCTGAATGTGTGGTGTTAGTAGGATGTTCTCCTGCATGGTCAGCTCACTGTCCTGTGACACTTGAGACTACACAACCAAAAGTCTAGTCTCTCCAATTACAGATCCAACACGCTCATCCATTTCAGTTGTTTGGGAACTGCCTGTCCCCTCCCCTGGACCCTCTATCCCTGACAGCTGACAGATGTTTTATGGTTTCTTGTTTCAAATTAAACTACTTCTTTTAAACCTCCACACATGCAGTTCTGAGCTGATATCACACTGGTGACTGGCATCCAAACTCCTTTCTTTTTTGCAGAGCTGCTGCTTTTGATGCATTATTATTATGTTTATATGTTTTCATTTATTTGGTCTCATTGGTTCTGATCTTTAGTTTTCACTTTGCACAGGGAACAAAGGAATGCAGCCCTCATATAGGATTGTTTTGCACTTAAATACCCTGCAAGGAATACACATTTCATTTAAGATCAAAAATGATTCACCAACATTTTCAGGTAGGAACAAATCAGCTCATATTTCAGACATGGGTTCTTTTATTTATTTTGCTATTTAACCTTATGGAGAATTTCAAGAGATAAAAGAAGAAATCATCTGTGCATTAGTGCCATAGGCTTCCATTTCCTTTTCTTTGAGAGAGTGTTTTAAGCCCCAAAGCAGAATCTATTGCTTTTTCCTGTGGCTCCAAGGTCATAGTTCGGGCTTGGCTGGATATGATACTGGCCCTGTGTGACCACTGTGTGTACCATTTCTACATGGTAACCCCTCTTGCTGAAGCCTAGGCTATCTGTACTTGAATCCTGCCTACCACCACTACCTCCATGACCGCTTCATCTTCATTAACATGAAGATGATACCCACTGTTTACACACAGACATTATTCCTTCTTCACTCTGCATCATCCTTTCTTCACCCTATGCACTTCTGTCAGCAGGAAAAAAAACAGAGAAGCATTGATTTTCTAAAGCTGCCGTCTGATGTAGAATGATTTAGCAGCCCTTACACCCCTCCCTTGGTATGAACTCTATGGTTGAGCCTGTCCAGAGCAGGGCAGGGCTGAATAACTCAGATTTGCTGATGGATTTGGATGAGACCTTGTCCGCCCTCCTGTCTCCATAGCAGCGGTAATGATGGCAGCCGCGCCAGTTATAGTGCACACCATGCAGACGGCCATCCACGTAGATAAGAGGAACAAATCACACCTAGTGCCTTTCAGTGTAAATTAGTGTCCATCCCCTTGAATTACTGAGCCAACCTGTGCCTTATCTGCAATTATCAACACACTACAACCACAAAGTCTGGTTCAGCTAAAACAAGAGGGTACAGCAGGCCTATCATTAGACCAGGAGTGTAATCTGATACCAAGTTACCAATGCCTCTAGGGCTTTAACACCAGTACTGGCACAGCAGTGTTGCAATTATTAAGTCCTAACATCCCTTGGATTGACATGGTTACATTTTAGACTAACTGCTATTTCTCATTTTTGTGTTCAACAGTGTAGACAGAGCAGCACAGATATTTTATACTATGAATATTGCATACTTTGAGATAGTTGAGTATCTTTTATACCTATCATGCATACAATGTTTTCTCACAATTACATGTTAAATATCAAGCTCAGGAGGTTATAGGACAGAATGTCAGGAGTAAATGAATTTCACCACATAAATACGCTTTATCTCTACATCAAACTGTGGTAATTCTTCTTTTTGGAGGTTCATACAGACAACAGTGTTAGAAGAGGAGAACAACCTGGAAAATATCATAATGGTTCTGAATGCTTAAGCTGTTAGGACTTTATCCCCTTAGCTGCTCAACACACACTTAAGCATCAACCAAAGGTGGGTGGATGGTGATTTTCCAGTTTAAACAGAAGGGAAGAGGGAGGAAGTCTTAGAAATAGGCTGTATTCTAAGGCAGTTTAACATTCTGGGCATGCAGCAGCACAGAGATGAGAGAGAGGGGCTCAAAAGGTTTAGTTTGGGTTGCAGAATGAAACAGCTTCACTGTGTGTATATATAGTAATATAAATGTTGAGGTTGCTCTGTAATAATTAGAGAAAGGACGGTTCAGTGGGTTTAATAATATTTTCCAAATCAATTTAGCATGGCTATAAATGAAGCTGACTGCAAGACAGACAATAAGTCATGCAAACCTCATTAGGGTTTCCTTTTGTGAGTGTGTGTCTGCAGTAGTTATTGCATTTAACTATAATACAGATTATGAGATAATAGCTTATTAAATTCAAAGTTCACTGTGGTCATGGAAATTAATTTCCAGCAGAGAGCTTACCTTTCTGTAACATTTAGGTATGTTAGACTTTCTTAATTGCATGACCAACAGAATTACCCTCCCTGATAAACTAATATAAAAATACAAAACTGCATTATTGTTTTTTTTTTTTTTTTCCTGGGAGGGGAGGGATTATATGGAGGTGGGGGGTGAGCATTGTACTCTCCCGCAAAACCACACTGCCTCAAGCTCAATCAGTGAATGTTTACTGAGGATGACAAATTCATTCATATTCAGGGCATAACCATTTATCGTAACAAATTCTTGTGTTTTTTAGTACTGAAAGCCAAATCAACCTGAAATTACACTTAGGCTGTATTATGGCTTCCATATAGAGAATAGCACTAATCATGTCTTAATTTCAACACATTTTCTGCACATACAGTGCAGTATAAAAATTTCAGGAAATGCAGAAGAGTAGATTCTTCTGCATCACACAATAACATCAGGGGAACGGTCTCATCAGTCCCGAATTTATTCTGAAGCATGACATCAAGCCCCAACATACAGCCAAAGCCATAAAAAAAACTATCCTCAGCAACAAGAGGGGGAAAAAAAAAAAAAAAAGAAAAAAAAAAGAGTCCTACAACAGATGGTATGGCCCCCACAGACCCCTGAACTCAAACATCATGGAATGATGTTGTCTATTTGGAATCTGTGATTGCATGAAGAAACAGAAAACACACAAGATGCTTGGAATAGCACACAAAATACTTTGAAAATACCTAGGAGATGTGCTGCTGTTTGAAAGGCACAAGGTGGTCACACCAATTACTGGAATGATTTTAGTGAACTTTGTATGAAGTTCTCTGATAAATAAAAATATTCACAGCATTATTTTTGAAAGCACCCTCACCTTACTTTTAGCCTAAAACTTTTTCACACTACTTCAAAAGGGATTGGTCTATTTAATAATGCAACCTTCACAACTGCTCTATTTACTGTTGCTCACTATCCCGCTTTTTTTTTTTTTCAAGTGTGAAGAATGTGGCTGAAGACGAAGATTATATTTACCCTTCAAGGTCAAATGATGGGTCTCCATTTGCCTATTTATATCCTTGTTGACATTCTCCAACAACTAGGGCTTATTTATTTGGTAAACACTATAATAAACAATTATTTCACAATGCTTTAGGTAGAATTTTGTGTTTTGTGAAAGCCATCTCAACATAGGACAGAGTAAGCTGGCCTGTTATCATGACTCTTCAAATTACAGTAGTTTTATCCAAACATTTGGAGAGCAAACAGCAAATTACAGTCTTTGCAGACATAGCAAATTTTTAAAGATGTCTGGATGAAGTGGGACCCTTACTGAGTTTTGCTTAGTATGTAAACTGAGTTTTAAGACCAGACCATTGTATATATGTATCTGTAAGAATGTAAAACAGGTCAAAGTCTTAACAGCTGTACCCTCTATAGTTACTAGAGAGAGGTGTGTCCTACAATCAGCAATAATCTATTTGGTTTTGTCTGCAGTGAAAGATATATTTTTTACCACAGGGATCCTCACTGCTCATTGGTCATAGTTCAGACCAGTCATCTGCAGACTTGCCAGTTTGGCTATTAAGGATCTTGACTCTTCATGAGTGAACATACAATAGAGTGAAGGACTGAGGCAAAATCCCTTAAAAGTGCCTGTGTTAAAGATTAAGGTAAATTACTGATCCTAACTTTACTGTGCCAGTTAGAGAAAAAAAAAAAAAAAAAAACTACACACAAGCACAGATGGAGTGACATAAGGGTCAAATGTCCAAGTTTAAGCACAGTTTTGTTGCACAATGGAATTACAGGCAGAGCAAAAATCAATGAACTGAAATCTGACATAGGCATTGCTTCCCCAGAAGTGTCAAAAAGCAGTATCCAGGACACAGGAAACCGCATCCTCAATTGACCTATTAGACAAACTGCGGAGGCTCTATAGAACCAGATTTATTGGTCGAAATTGAAAGTGACTAATCTCCCAAAGTCTGTCATTTAACAAAAGTCAGAACAACTGGCCTATAATTATTCAGACATATTGCTAGTGTTTTATTGGGTACAGGTACAAACGGTTCCTCCAAACACAACAAAACATGAAAAATGTCAGTGCCTTACCAGAAATTCCACTAGAAACAGGGTGCAGCTGGTTTTAGCAGGTATTTTATACTTGGGAAATTCTTTGGGGCCTGAGGATTTCCAAAATCTGTCATATAAAAACTCATCCCTCTTTTTCTCTGTGCTGTCACAGAGTGTTTTAAAATGCACAGTTTCAATTCTCCTAATGATGACTTTGCAACAAGTTGATTGGCCATCTAAATGTATCTGTCAAGTATGTCAAACCCTTGAGCTGAAAATGCAAATTAACCCAAACAGTAGTTGTGCCTTCATAAAAAAGGACTGGTTATCCCTCTAAGCTAGAAAATGAGATCTTACTGAAATGCACATGTGCTTTTCCAAGTTTACAGGGCACCCTTGCTGGGCTTTTGCTGGGATATGTGTAGGAGGTCTGTTTCTCATCTTCATTAATAGCCATCTCACTCAAATCATGTCTTCCATCCTGGAAACACATTTAGAGTTCTTATCCTGTCTGAGATTTTAGTATAGCTAGGGTCTTCTCAGACCATCACTCTTTGTGAATTTCTGAATCAAGGCTAAGGAGCTAAAAGCCTCTTGTGTAGTGCCAGGTCTGACTACATCTCTCTCCATTAGTTGTGTTAGCTTGTCTCTGTCTGATCAAAGCCACACACAAACATAGATACACACACACACTGCCACAGATGCACACCAGAGATACCCATTCACAGAGTTGGGGGTTGCAGATGGGCAGTGTCAGATAGCCTTGCTCTGCAAACAAGCTCAGGAGGACGACATCATGCCAAAACAGCTCATTAAATGCTATTAGCCTGTCATTTCATCTAAGTGAATCCTTTCTCGATTCCTATGCTTAGCAAACAGCTTTGGGGTCACAGCTAAAGATGAAGAAAAAAAGACAGGCAAATGAAGCAGGGCCACTTACCCTAATGGTGCTTGTGGGACTGACATAGAGGATAATGTGTTGTCAACGATCAGAGAACAGGATTTGAATCTAATTATACACAGAGAGAAACACTGGATGTTGGATCATCTGTTTTGTGCTTTTGAGAACATGCATCTCTTGGTAACAAAAAAACTCAAATTACTAAATCAGCACATCCAATGAGCTGTGTAACACAAAACAGTGATTCGTATTAAGCAAATTAACAATATAGTTATGGGCCAATTACCAAGTTGATTTAAAGTGCTGAATGAATGTAACAGTTTGAAGATCATAGTGAAAATCTTCATAATTGTCCTGCTTGAATGGAAAATTAATTTTCACAGCAAAAATTTAATTCTATTGTTCACTTTCTTCTAAAAAATATTAAAGGATTTTCCTTGGGCTGACAATGTTCCAGGGATAAAGATGGAAAGAGAGGCCAAGTGGCTGCCATTTAATATAACTTAAGAGAGACACAGCTAATACAGTCTGTTGTGATGTTACCATTTTATTTATTTATTTTTAACTCCCTGCCAAACAGGACAAAATGGCGCCATTTGCCTCTATTTGAAAAGCTGTTGTCTGGTGCCTCCCTGCAGATGGCTTTATAAATCAATATGACTCCACAAAGTCAGAACACAGCCTAAATGGAGACTAAACAGATGATTAATATGGCTCAAGGTTTGATAAAGGTCAATTTGGTAAAAGTATGCATCGGTTTGAAGCAATTACCACCAGTGATCTCACCCAACCTGCAGAATTAGAGTTGCCATGGATACTTGCTTGAGCAGGAAATGGTGAGGCTTATTCTGCATGACAACATCTTAAATGTATTCATTACATCTCTGTTTACCTATGGGTAAAGTTGGACACATGGATCTCTCCTGACTATTCAACCAAAGAAACCAGAGGAATTGCAAGATATTACACTGACAGTATACTGTTGCGCATTAAGAAATTCACTTCATACAACCAGGTAGAATAAGAATAAAGAAAAAAGGGTGAAGCGAAGCTACAATACATATAAATCTAGTTAAAACTTTCAAATGACAAGTGTCCTAAATGACCTTAAGCAAAGTGTGATATCAATATCATAATGTGTCATTTTTTATATGGACCACTTAAAAAACATTTGAATATTTATGAAATACAAATTACAGTTCTCATAGTATTTGTGTTATGGTTAAGTGGTAACTGTCATTTGTTGTTGTATGTGGTGTTGCTTCATCAGGAGTTCAATGTTCTGTACTGAAGCTCTGTATTTGTTGTGTGTGGGTAACAAAATTTTACCATCAACCAAGCCACAATCTATGATTGAAAAAGTAAAAGCAAAAACAGCCTGATGATTCAAGCTGTCTTTGAGATTGCATTTGTCACTTTTGCATTTTTCTGGCTCCAAATAAGAACAGGAAGTGAGTGGGGTTTTTTTTTCCTAAAGAATTTTAAATCAAGTGCATCAATTCACTGCCCGGTTAGTATGTACCAAAGGGGCCAGACATTTTCCCAGTGCCAGAATTGTTCCATTACAATGGTTGTTTAGCTCTGGGAAAACTCCCAGAATGCATGTTTGATCTATATACTCACCAAATAAAAATAAATATCCACATCCCAGTTATTCTATTTTGACTGGTCTGGAAAATTATACCATTTACAGAACCTTCATAGCCCTTTCCAATGGTTTTGAGAAGCCTGACTGTGCTAGGTGGGTTACTCAAACAGAAACCATAATGCTTAAGACATGCTTCAGTTTTAATTGATGCCCACACTTGCCATTTATTAACTGAAGCCTTGCTTGCCTCTTCATAACTAACCTCAGCCTGATCAGCTTTATTGATTCTTTGTGTTTGTTTGAGCATAAGAAGTTAATTTTAACTCAACATTTACACTATTAAAGATTAAATTAGATCACTGTAATAAAGAATTTACCACCACAGATAGCACCTCACGCCCATTAATACACCCGTTTTTCCTACAGCAGCACTTCCAGTTCCTTCAGTCTTAAATTTTTAGAATGATACTTATTTAGATTTTCTTGCAGTAGCAAACCCATGTCCCTTGTCTAAAGTAATTATATACATAATAAATAATTGCCTACACTTAATTTTTCTTGAGGGTGAAAAGGCCCAGGTGGTGGCTTTGGTCAATCAACCGATCCGTCTTCATCTTAGCTCTGCCATACCTTGACATTGTGTCAAAGGTTAACTAATCAGTGATCTAGTATTCACTGAATTGGTAATCAGCAATCAGTATTCAAAACTGAAGTCATTATATAGTGATTCACCACCAAGTCAGGAACGGTTTCTCCCAGATATCATATAACATGATGACAGCAGATTACAGATGACACACTCATGTTAATGTGATCACTCATGTGATGCTCCAAACTCCAAAAAATAAAGATCTGATGGGTTAAGATTTCTCTTGATAGACCACTGTTGGGAAGACTGTTTGAATTGTTGTGGGAGAATTTCCCCCATGCCAGATATAAAATGTGCTTAAATTTAAAGAGCACACCTGACCCAGGTTAAGTGATGAATATACTAAGAGCTCTTCTAGAAGCACAATTTACAGGAAATCTTGGCTCCTTTGTTTACATGTTATGGAAAAACAACTATTTTTAAGTTTCCAAACTGCCTGTATTCTCCAAGGTTCACAAACTACAAAGCTAAGTCACAAATATGGTAGGTAGCATTGATCTTAGGTAAGTGATGGGGCAATTTGTGTTCATCTGTATGATTCAGCATCCAAGACATCAGATCAAATCCTCATGGGAACTGTAGTTGTTGAATGTAATTACATTATAATTACATTCTATTTGCTCATTATATTTTAGCTTTGTACCTGTAAGAGAGTGAGTTAAAAAGTTTAAATTCATCCATATGTTTATCTAGAATTCAGGAAGAGAAGCCAGTAACTCAGTAGGGTTTTAGTAAGACTTCAGTGTTACTCAATGGCAGGATATTGAATATGACATTTTATCTAAGTGCAATATTTTTAAGATATCACTGTCATCAACATGATTTGCCAACATTGTAATTCAAGAGATTTTAACATGGGTTTGTGACAAACATGATGATAAAACCTGATCTTTTTTTGTGGAAGATATCTCAGTGCAGTGACACTGCGTTCTGAGTGAGCAGGGTTTTAATTAAACCCCCAAACACAAGAGCTATCGATAAAGTCTTCACAACTTAATGCCTTGTGAGTTGCTGCCGTGGATGTGAGGAGATTGGGTGGGTTATTTACACCATAGGGGCAGAGTTAATCAGCTTTGATGCACTTAGATCTCTAATCAAATAGAAAGAGATTGTAAATACCACAGAATAATCCACCCAACCCTTGTGGCAAGGCGAGTAGAATGACTTCCAGAGTTTACACACAGATAAAGAGTTCAATTTGACGTAAAATAGACAAGTTGCACATACAGTTTATATGCTTATAAGGTCATTAAGCTACTCATAGGAATATAGATTTTTTGTCCTCATTGACAAAGGAAGGCAACTGAGGCAAACTGTCACAGTGGAGGCCACTGTGCCCCTGGGAACCTCCAATGCAGCAGATTTTTTTGTAGCCTTCCCCAAATTTGAGCTTTGACACAATCCTGTCCATGAGCTCTACAGACAGTTCCTTCAATCTCATGGCTTGGTTTTTGTTCTGATTTGTCAAAAAGTTCTAAAATTCTGTGTCTTGGTATTTGTTGGCATTATGGGGTATTGACTGCAGATTAACAAGGGAAACTTTAGCAACATAACAAAATGAGGAAAAAGGTCTGAATACTTTCTGAATGCACTATATATCAGCAAACCAAATTATAAAAACAAATATTAATTAATTACATATTCATTACATTATACACCAGAATCTAAGAAGTCCAGAGTAAAATGTGGATAACAAATTACAGTGAAATTCTGGCATAATGTAATTCCAACCAATATCAGTTTTCATTATTTTAACTGAGAAGTGAAAGTTTCTCAGTCTAACCTGAAATCTTTCACATCTACATTTTAAAAATTGCTTCACTTGCCGAAATGTAAACATTGTCCACTCATATCAGCATGTTTAATCACTCCTACATCTCATGGTGTAAAATTCTATGCGAAAACATTTTCACCTTTAGATTGATAGTGATTGACCAAGAAGTGTTCATAATGCCCCAGCAAACCAAATAACCAAAGTGGTATTTCTCTGCTGACTCAGAGAAAAAAATTCCACAACAGCTGACTGATAGCTCTTAGCTCTTTAGTTAATTCAGTGCAAGCCCCCTGCTTACTTTTTTGTGATGATGTCATACCTTTTTCTTGGGTTGAAATTTCCACAGAAATGAAAAAAATCTCATCCCCAGAACAACATGCTTTTTAATTTGCTAACAAATACACAAATCTGCAACTGTTTTTTGGACACAGATAATTTTCCATGCTAAGCTGCCCCTCGCCAAGTCCATGAACCTTTGTAAATCCAGCAGAATACAAATTAATACAATTAACCAAACATTATATTTCCCTTTACACACACAATCCTCACTAAAATGCAAATGCATTAGGAGGAAAGGGGCATTTCAGTGATTGCATGCAAGATTACAGGCAATTTGCACTCCCAGGCTGGTGCTCCTGTTTGATAACTATCATGGACATTTCTCTGCAGAGAATGCATGAAAAATAAGGCACTAAAACCCTTAATAAATCTGGCCTTCTGTCTTGCAAACTAATTTACCAACGATCTGAGTTTGAACACGAGAAATTACACTAGAATGAATAAAAGCACCCATGAAATGCATTTAATAGTATGCTGCAAATACTCCGGTGTGAGACCAAAAGCCAACTATACAATGAACTGCAGAAATACTACAGTAAGACACAGACTTCAAACAGAAAAAGTTTTCCGCTTTGATGTCCAGTTACTGTCTTCATAGATGAAATAGTGCCTAGTGATCTTGTTCAAAATGAGACGATGTGCACATCCTCTATACTGGAAGTATATGTGAAAAATTCCATTGTCAATTTCCTATGAATCCAATCACACTCTGAAACCAGGTAAAAAAAAAAAAAAAAAAAAAAAAAAAAAAAGAGGGGGGTGTCTTTGATTCTTCAATACACTGTGGTTTGTATGCATATTTCTTGGTTTATTCATATCTCCAATACAAATGTGAGAGCCTTAAGGCCAAAACCTCAGCTGAAAGGATTAAGTTCAAAGGCAAGCGAGAAAATTACTCACAGACTCAAAGTCTTCAGCCGTGCAGTGGGCCTTCTTAAAGCGACAAGACTTCACCATGTCCCACAGGCAGTGAGCTGAACGGTCATACAGCCTTTTCCAGTCAAACTGGCCACAGCATGGAAGCTCTGCTTTGGTCCAATTGAAGTATTTGAAAGTTTCCTTATTCACCTCGTACGTAGGACTTGTGAAGTTCGCTGAATGCTCTGCAGGTATATACCAGATCTCCCTCAGATGTTCTATGTCAAAGGCAGTGAGTGCAGACTTTCTAAGAGGATTTAAATTGCAGAATGTAAAGGCAGGGACGGTCTTCTCTGACAACACCTTTCCTTCGAGTTTGGTGATGTGATGGAACTGAAAGTAGTACACAATCCTGCTAATGTTGGTAGACGAAGAAGCTGGGACACCCAATGAAAGCAATGCTGGACTTGAGAGGATCCCTTGTTGATGACATGCACCAGACCATGTAGAGAGGTCCTTCTGGCAAACTGCTGCAGACTCCATTCCTCTCGATTAGTGTGGGAATCACTGGGTCAGTTTCACCCCATGCCCATGTGTTGTTGTGCAGCTCATAATCATCTAACAAAACTAAAGTGGAATCTATGGGCTTTTATAGGAAACATGGGCAATGCAAGAAATAAAGGGGTGCATTTCCATTCAATTACACTATCTCTATCCATAACAAAACCTTTTTCATCAACTATCCACTTCACACAAACAGGAAGCCAAGTTCAAATCTATGTAGCCCATTATAAAAAATAAAAGCAAAGTTCATGCAAAATGGAAGTTAATCAGAGCTCCCAATAAAAGCTTTCTTTTGTCTAAGTCAGAGTGTGGAACCTCTAATGCAACTTATTCCCACTGGTCTTGATAGAGTGGCATGATAAAGGTTCACTGATCGACAATTAAATTTAATTTCTCTGCCACGGCAGCAATAAATTTAAGAGGATTCAAAATGTGGTTTTAGTTTGAAAGCACTGCAGATAAACAATTTGCGTTGTAACTGTTTTCTCTGAAAACAATGACAGTATAATTTTGGCTAAAATTACTAAAAATGTATCTACATAAAAACTAACAATGTGTGTGTGTATGTGTGAATGTATGTGTGTGTGTGTGTGTGTGTGTGTGTGTGTGGTGGGGGGTGTTATGCCATTTATCACAAAAGAGCAGGTGTCATTCCATCAGGAATCACAATGACAATGAAAGGTCACCCCCACTGGCTCTGCAACACAATACAATACTAAAAGTTGTTCTAAAATGTTTACTAGATTTGCTGTATATGTAACTAAATCAGCACAATCTCACAATACATCTACCAACAAGTAGCCAAGATTATTGTAGCCAATCAGGAGACCTGTGAGAGAAACACTCACTGTCAGTTGGCAACCCAGATCCACAATCCTCTGGCAATACATTAATTGGGGAAATGGCAGACCCATATAGCAGCAGACACCACTCGCTCTCATACATTTCCTCATGCGCAAAGTAGCTCGGGGACCCTGAGATATGAATATCAGTTTATGCAAGAGAGCCACAAGATTTGAGGAAAATACAAGTCTACAATTGTTAGTGTGTATATATATATATATATATATATATATATATATATATATATAGACCTACTGAGCGCAGGCCTAGGTGGCTTTAATTAACACATCAAAGTTTAGCTCAAGCCTATAGTTTCATTTCCAGGCCTCTGTCTGTCAACAATTGCTTACAGTGGATGCACAGGCCAAAATATGTTGAATAAAAAAAGTAATAAAATAGAAACTGTGCTCAAACTGCAATGGTCTACACAAAGAATGGTTGCTCATAATACAGAATGTTCAGGATAAAGCTTGGTTAACACATCTTTCCAACATCTGCTTAATATTCTGTTTTGTTTAATCAGTTTAAATGAATTTAGACCTCTGCAACAGAGAATGAAGTGAAATGAATGCAGTAAAAAACGGAAGCTGCCTACATCACTGGCCATTGTTACAATAAAAATAATCAACATTTATTCAATGTCTAGAGCACGTTGTTCTGTTGAAATTATTCTGAAATTCCCCAAAGCCCTCCACAGTGCTCTGTTATAGTTTCCTTCAAAACAAGTACTATTAACACTGAAAGAATTCTCCTTAAATAATTCACATGCAGTTCAAGCTATTTATCTTGGAATGTTAACTCTGAATTTGTCAAAAAGGAACCTTCTGCTGCACAGAGTTGTTAATTGAGTTTTTAATAATTAGTCTCCCTCTCATTGTTCCTGATAAAGGCCCAGGCTATCTCTCATTGTCATCAGAGATTAGGGATTTAGCTCTCTCGTCTACTAACACCAACTGAACAGGCCATTAACATCTAGATGATATTTCAATTCTGTTTCAGGGACAGACTCTTAGACCAAACCAGTGAGTTTTAAACATGTTAAAAGTCTATGATAAATCATTTCATTTCACTTTCACAAAACTTTCAATTATCAATATTGTGATGACTGTTGCATCATTTCCACACCATTACCTATATCAGTTCATTCCCCAAAATAATTATCACTTGTATTGTAAATTTGTTAGCTGAAGCAAGTTAATCACAAACACAGTGAATCCTTGCAAAGACAGGATATGCAGCTTCATTTTTACATTCCATTCTATAATTTATTTAATAATGTCAAGCCAACAGTGGTCATGAGCACACACTGCAACATGGTCTGTCAGGCAAGGCAGCAAAATAGAGAAAAATAATAATCTGTAATCTTCTTAGTGTTTGTTTATTACTGCTGCATTGTATAAATATTAAAATCACAGAGTGACAATGGATGTTCATTAAATAGTGATAATGATTTTTTAATCTCACTCGATTTTGAATTTCTCCATAATGCTCCAAAATTACCCTGAACTAGCTGAGCAGAAGCAGCCAGGGTTTTACTTCTTATCATCCCAAATAGACTGAAAAAACTTGTTCTTCCTATATAATTAGTTTCACAAAATTATAAACACCCAGCTAATTAATATTTTCATATCTGTCCACAGTAATAAAATGATGGATTAGATTAATTACATTGCCTTCCTGCAAGACAGCTTGAATTACTATGAATATATGTAAAGAGAGGCATATTTTGAGACTGTTTAGGGAGAAGAACATTATTTGAAAATATATTAATGAATTTGCTTTCCATGTACTTTCCTACTGAAACCTAAAAAAATATTGTAAACACTTACTGTGATGTCAAAATCCAACTACACACTTTCTCCGACCTACAGAGTGCCAGCACAGAGAGGAAACACAGAATTACTTGAAGTGTCTCTGTTAAATGTGAAATATTGAAGAATTAGAGGATGCTTTAACTACTGAGATAATTATTTTGTTTATAAGGGGAATGTTTCAATTCATAATACTTCCCTCAACCTACATGACACTTAGAGTAGCCTGTTGCTTTCCATTACCTCATTCTTCTGTTACACAAGCTACCTCGGGATTTTTATTCAAATCTATTTATTTAACTGTGTAAACTTATATAAAGTTATTTCTTGCATTAGACTCAGATATCAGTAAGGTCCCTCCTCATTAAACTGCACCACCATCTGAATGCAGCCTCACTGACTTGCAGTCTAGAGAACTGGACAAACTCCACTTGACTAAAATGCTGCTTTGGTACACAGGCTGCAACAGAATTCAGCAAAAGTAGGCAAAACTATACTAGAATAGTTCAATTTCTCAAAATGTGTAAGACTCCAAAAGCAATGTTTAGATCTCATTAGTTTGACCTCTCTGAACTGTCCGATGCCATCCCAAGCCACCATAGAAGCATTTTTATCAGTGGTCAATTGCCTTTGACTCTTACTGTCATCAGTGTTTAAGTCCATTAAAATCTCCTGTTCTATGTGAACAGTACACTACTTTCTGCATTAAAAAGAACATTGCCACTGAAACATCTCTATGGCAAAATAGTTGTATATCACCATAGGTAACATGACTGGATAAGTACTGGGCATCTAAAATGCAGTGTATTCATTAATTGCAGATGCAGTGTAGTTGATCAGTTTGCTAAACTGTATTCAGTTCAAAAATGGCAGTTAGCTCCATTTAAAAGTCAATCTATTTAACATATACCCACACAGATCAGCCATGATATTAAAACAACTTGCCTGATATTGTATAGGTCACCTTTGTGCAACCAGAACAGCTCTGACCCATTGAGTCCTTCACTTCAAAAGACCTCTGAAGGTGTCCTGTGGGACCTAGCACCAAGACATTAGCATCAGATCCAAGTCCGATGGGGCCTCCATGGATCTGACTTGTTTTCCCAGCACATTTGTCTTGGAGGCCAAATCAACAACTTGAAGTCTTTGTCATGTTCCTACATATATATTAGGGCTCCAGACTTTAACCCATTAGTCACAATTTGTGAGCATTCTTGGAGACAGTGTGACTAAATTTTACAACTAGGAGCACCAGTGCAACTTGCAAATATGGCCCCAATGCAGTTCTAGGGTCGGGTCCAGAGTTTCCTATACATTGCTTTATTTGGCCCATTGACAGCCGCATATTGATTTTACCATCTGTTCACACTGCTTCTCTGTCCTCTCTGTCTGGGGTGGGGCTGTATTCTCAGTGTGTTTCTTGGATACTACCCTCCTTGCATACTTTTAAAAGTGCAGCAATTCTGTCAATCTCAGTTAAAATGGCCAAAAATAGGTGGATTGCAGTTAGAGTGCAATCTTCCCTTCCCTGGACTACTGGCATAGTAGTGACACTAATCATCCAAGATGCCCAAGAGGTTTGCAGAACAGCATTATCCATTGTCAATTTTAATTATTCTCTCTGATTAAACAATATAGCCACATTATGATTCTCCTTTTCTAATCTTATTGGCAAATGCAACAATATTCACAAGTCACTTAAACTTAAGCCTTTTCAGCCACTTAGAAATCTGCCATTATTTGTGAATTATACATGGGAGGAAGATTTTCTACTTCTCTGCCTGTAAGAACCTTAACCTAGTCTTCCAGTGGTCAATGCAACCTTTCCTAGAACACAGCATGTAGCTTTGAGAGTTCATAGTACTTGGAGAGGTGCCCAAAGACTGTATGACTATCTGAACCAAACTATAACCATGAACTTATCACAAACAACACTCAAGCAAAGCCTCACAGATCTATTCAATATAAAAACTGTGGAAATTTACTTGCACCTAGGAGAGATGCTCTGGTACATTTTAGAGACAGATATATTTTCCTGGTATTGTTTATAACATCTTGTTCACCGCCTTCATATGAAGCACTTAACATACGGCTGTATGAGTGGATATGACGGCCTCACAGGACACTGTCAAACTAACAATTCTCACAAGTCATTAATAAATGTACTGTCAGTTACTCACTATTCAGTATTCAACAAAGACATCTCACATTGATTACAACTGTTTCTCAAGATGGTGGTTAGAAAATAATCAGTTATTCAGTCTGGTTGTTTTCTTCATTCAATCACTAACCCCGCTGGACTTCCCATGCCTGATCAGTGGGACCTGATTTTGCAAAGATGACATTTTGTTAGGGAAAAATTCAAAAGTTATTCCCAAGAGAAACATCTCTGATGAACAGAGAGGAAGTAATAAAGCACATTTCCAAAAGGGACTGACTGAGTCTGCTTGACCTTGACAGCCAATGGCAGTCTGGCCATCTTTCTGTGTTCTAACATAGACTGATCATTTGTCTAGATTCATTTTAATCATATGGGTAGAACAATCTAAAAAATATACATTAAATAAACCCAGTAGGGTATATAATAATGAGTTTAAGATATCTAGCTACTCATCATCATGTTAGGGGTTTTCCTCATTGCTCAACAGAATTGATAAGGCTGTTTTGGTGGCATGAAGGCAGCCCTATATACAGTAATATCAGGCAGGTGGTATTAATGTGGCTGATCAGTCCGTCAGTATTGCATATGCTCTAAATTTCTGGATTGTTCCTCTCCTCATAAAACTTTGCCCAAAAAAATTAAAAGATGGAAAATGCACAATTGACTTCTTTACTACTCTGTAATTGTATAATGCAATAATAACTATTAAAAATAATGAAAACCAGTGGCAGGGTATAAATCTAAAAGCATGCAGCATGGTATGGAAAAACAAGAATGTTGAAAAATAACTGAAGTTGCCATCAGTTTTATAGTTGAAGTAACACGCTTGTGTCATCAACTTCCCTGTAGACGTTATATTGTCGAATCCAAATTGAAACAAGACTAGGTCAAAACTTAGAATATGGCTGGACCACCCTTCCTCGGTTTGCCTCTCTCCTACACTTTGTGCTCACATATAAAGTATTGAAAGTACTGAAATGCAGTCCATTAGGACTACATCTTAACTAGCAATCACTTCAAAGCCATTTCCTGACAAAAATCACCATACAAACAAGTGAAAGACAATGGCTGTACTGTGACTTTGGCTTTATTTACTTGTGAAATGATCACTTGGAGAAAGGTGGTGTGTGTGGAAAAAGGTGGGCCTGTGCAGGGAAAGCCTGACCTCGTGCTTGCTGGGCAATATTGGCGACTATCCTCTGGGGAGAAAAATGAGCTTCTTTCCTCATACATGTTTAAACTATGATCTTATCAGTTCTCTGCTAAATAACTTCAGCAGAGGTCATCATGTGTACACTTTATTATTATATTGAGAAAGATATACTACTTTAACCAATGTTTAACGTACCTACTTCCTGCAAGTCAAAACTTAATTTAGTTGAACCTCTATAGGCACATAGTCATTTACCAAAATCGCCTCTAAGACCTTAACTATGGAGCAAATGCAGCAAGAACATGAATTATAGACTTTAAAAGTGTATCATTAAGTTTAACCACATACCCTAAGCTTATTATTGATAATCTTTAAGTTTCACAAGCATCTAACAGCATTCTTAAACGAACACTCTGAATTTTACCTGCTCCCCTTTGTGCAGTCAGTGTGTTTGCTGTTGATTTAAAACTCATCTAATTAATTATTCAAGGGTATTATTTTCTACATTGAATCTATTTCCTGCATCAGCGATGCCAGTAATGGCTCCCAGAGGATTCTGGAGTGCCACGCTTTCACCTTCTCTGCTTATAACACACTGCCTTCATAATAGTGCTTCAGACAAATTCAACACGCATGCACGCACGCGCGCGCACACACACACACACACACACACACCACACACACACACACACACACACACACACACACACACACACACACACACACAAATCAATGTTTCAAGGACTTGCAGTGTTTAGCAAAGTACTCTACTTCGTGAATTTCTGTTCTTGGCAAAGTGCAGGGTTTTGTCAGTGTGTTCTGTCCAACTGAACTCAATTCATAGATGTGATGCAGATGGGCAATAGTATGGTTGAGTAGTATAGTTTAGTACCAAAAAAAAAGTTTCTTTTATCCTAATTTTGGTTTTATGTAACTCATCATGCTATTGTAGAACCAGTTTTAAATGGTCAGTTCCATTCCACAGAGGTTGTCCAGTAACTTTTGTCATTTTTTTTTTTCTCAGGACCCTTGGAACTGTGTCTCAACTATTCTGTCTACTTCATTCAACAAAAGTATGACATTACATTATTATATTAATTACTGTATTTTAATTGTAAAGTCCTAGGGTTTATTTATTCCATTGAAATTGATATCTGACATTTCAAACAATGACAAACTTAGGCACTGAGCATCTCAACCACAAGGGTCACGTGGCCTATTGTGGATGGACTGGAATCACTCTAAATTAGATTAGGTTAGATGAATGTAAGGATTTCCATAAAAATAAGGTGTTTTCAGCAGCAAAACCAAACTTATTTGGCAGGACAAATGAATATGAGCACGGTCACTGAATATTTAAAAATAAATAAATAAAGGTGCCAAGAACACTTCTTTTAAGCAAATGAGGTACTCAGTAGAGATGTTGTTCATACTGGAGCTATATTTCTTAATGTGACAAACAGAGAAATGTTTTGTACCAACAAAGAACAATGTTACCAAACTGACATCACTGGAGAACCACAGAATAATGTTTTTAAAACCTTGTTTCAGTTATCTATTTTTCTTTTTCTTGTTAAAAGAACAGTGCAAGCACTGTGTTAGTAGAGCCATCCACCAGAGATTCAACTGGTGTGTCCCATCCCAAATGATGAAAACTGTCTAGCCATCTCCACTACACTGACTCGCAATGGTCTCTGTCCATTTTCAATTTATTGTGAGTAAGTATGAACAAATGTCAAATAATTTAAAACGGTGAGTTTTCTAAAATAACACAAAAAACATCTACAAATAAATGAAATAAAATTTAATTAAATTTAAAAAGGGAAAAAAATACTCCACAGATGTGTATTTTTCAAACAGTGTCTCACTGCACTGTAAACTATTAATTCATTCATTAATAATATTTCCGTTCAAAGTTAAGAAGGCATAAGTAACTAGAATTACCGCATCGTGGTTGTATGTCTCCACCAAGCAGTCTAGTTGCAGTTAATTAGTGTGCGAATTCTTGAGTTAGAACCAAAAACATGTTTTGTGCATCACAGTTACCTTGATGTTTGACATTTGACCACCAAAATCTAATCCGTTCATCTTTGAGTCCAAGTAAACATTTGAAGAAATTCCCTCAAGGCGTTCTTGAATTATCATATTCAGAAGAATGAGATGAATGGACAGACAACATGAAAACATACTGTCTTCAACTACAGTTGTCACCGACATGTAGGCATGTTAAGACAATGCAGTACAAAATGCTAAAGAAATGCTTGTGGTAGTTCAGAAACAGTCACCATTACATAGTTTGATCAGCAGAGAGTATTGTCAAATTTAAATTGTCCAGCTCAGTTCATATCTTTATCACATTTTTTAAATAATCAAATCTATGGCATCTTCATCAAACTGAATATCAACCAATAAATCTTTTTAAAAAACTCTTTAACTCACTCTATTCAAGCCATCCTTTTCTGCTTTTCTGAAACAAGCCAAAGGCAGTGCCAGTAGGTTGGGTGTACATCAAATTTCCCACATAAATAATCAAGGCAAGCAGTGCCTTTTCCCTTGCAAGTAAAGAACATGCAACGCATTCATCATCAAATATCACTAATAATGTGAGACAAAGGCAGACAAGACACAAGGCTGCACCTCAAATTCTCAAGGAGAAATAGTTGCAGTGGTCCACCACTACAAAAATATCTTGTACTATTCACTTAAAACAGTACTGCCACAGAGGGTGATTTTGTTGTTTTCAGTTCTGCTCTGTGCATTTGTTGTGGCTAGCATGTGTTAATGGGTAAAGCTAATATAATAAATATCCGATCGCATAATATCAGTTGAATAAAATAAATTGATTACTGTCTCATCCCTGTAACTGCAGCTGAATCAATGAATTCACAGTGGTTCATGAGGAGATAGATAGACACAGAGGCCTTGTTTTGTAAAATTAGGCTGAACACTAAAAGTGCTGGCTACCATTAACTGTCACCTGCAACAATGTGCTGGGAGGGAATTTACTGAAAATGCTTTCAGGTAAAAGAATGAGTCACCTAATGGCTGGCTGTCTGGCAATCTGAACAGTATTTTACAACAGTCTGCGACACTGCAGTGTTAAACTGTTCCTCATGACCATGAACAGTGCTGAATGTTGCCATTTCCTGTCTTTACACTCCACAACAATCACTCTGTTTACTGTAGTGCTTTTGATAGGATCTAATACCCCTTTCAATTAATCAGTTAGAGAGAAAAAAATAAGATACCAGTTTTACCAATTACAAGGCTGACATCTTAAGTAATAAGCTTTAAAAAGGACAATTGCATTTCTAAGATTTTCTCTAACACCTAAGATTTTTTATGAGTGAATCTTTACTCTTGTAAAATGGAGCAAAACTCTTCCACTGAAGCTTAATGCAGGCAGGTGAAACACAGCAGCTCATGTGACCATGTGTGACAGAGGCTGCATATAGCGGTCTACAATATATCATCCTCATGGCAATTAGTGGTGAGTTGGCAGTGAGCACTGCATATTTGGAGGAATGGGCCATACCATACAAATACAGCAGATCAGACACAGGTTGAAAAGAATAGTTTAGCACATATTCTATGTTGTATGCTGCTCTATGCCACAGTGACATTTTTAATCTTTACAATCCACAGATCATAAGGCCCAAGATCTGACTTGACTTGTAAATGTCCATCATTGCTTTAAAAAACATAACTTGAAGCCTACCCACAAATGTCACTCCTAAATAATGTCTTATTTTGAATCAAAATTAACTTCAGTTTTTGATTCACAATTCTGTATGCTTTGTACAGTGAGGGACACCATACCATTTCTTTTGAAACATCTACATTTAAATAGTTCAAGGGCCAAAAGTCGTGCTATAAAATTAAGCCACTCAAACATTAGCATATAGTGAATCAGTGAGAAAATTACAGGCATTATAGTATAATGTATTCAGCCCAAGAAATCCACTCACTATACATATAATACTTGTATTTGCATGAAGAGTAAATAAGTTATATTGCTGCCAATTTAAGGAACTTTTTTGTTGCCCAATTCAAAAACAATTTAGAATGTTATCTTAGTAAGAAGAGGCACGATAGCAAACATGATGTATTTTTCTTTGCCAATCATCTGATATCCAGTTTATAGTTTTTTCTTCTGATAAGGATACAATGTAAACTGAAATCCAGAGGCAAATATCTTTCTCTCAAGACTTAACTGCAGTAACAAGAACAATTAATAGCAATGTCAGTTTAGCCACAAACAATGTCTCACACAGATAAACCCCATTTAATTAAAATGAACATGTCAAGAAAACCCAATGTCTTATTATTGCCTGCTGATATTTTTGAGTGTTTTATAAAAATGTTTTGTAAAGCCATAACAGATTCTGCATGACTGTCTTCATCAAAATATTTTTTTTAATGCTCAAGCCTTGGCAAGAGCAATTAATTTCTATAATCATGGTAGGATTATATACATAGGAAAAGACAGATAAGGAGACTGAAGGGGACACTAATATTAAAAAATAGGTGTGCATGCATCCATGTGCAATAGGAGAAGAGTAAGGGGTGGCAGGGTG
The DNA here is from genome assembly GCF_001640805.2 of Lates calcarifer. NCBI lineage: Eukaryota > Metazoa > Chordata > Actinopteri > Centropomidae > Lates > Lates calcarifer. Next base: position 12,266,555 of record NC_066833.1, on the reverse strand, counting down.
CAGATTGAAAGGGAAAAAAAAAGGTGAGTAAAAAAGAGAAAGATAAATCAGAAATTACTCTGCACAAAGGATCCAAGAGATCCATTAATATAACTCTGCCCGTTTCTCATTCAAACAGACAGCATTATAGAGACTGGGTGATGAAAATGTAGTGGAATGGAGATTCACCTGCAAGATTTCAAATAATTCTTCTCTGATGTATCAATTCTCATTTGCATCACAGTGGAGTTATAGTCTTCATTTTAAATTTTATAAAAATGTTCATAGATTTTTGCACACTTGGTCTACATGAATGTTTGTAATGGTCCTTGCATTGTACATCACTGCCTATCCTCAGAAAATGCAGGAGCATGAGTCATGAGATATTTAAGTTTACATGTCTGAATCAACACACAAGTCATAAGATTCTATGTGCTCTACTATATGAATATATCACATATAAGTGGTTACGAACACCTGCTTTTAGGCTTAGACATGCACCTGCATCTAGCACTGGGATCTCAACTATCTAATCTGCAGCCAAGGTTTGTTAGATCAATAAGAAATGTGATGTATTATAATTTTGTGTGTTTTGTTGTCCTTACAGGTGCATAGGGAACTCTAGACGTAAGTAAGGGGTGGGTGTGGGGGGCCTCTAATGCTACCCTGCAGCTTATTTACTAAGTGCCACAAAGTCAACCAAATACAACACAGCTTTGCTCAAACACTGTAATCACTGGGGGGTCGTACAGACACACACACACAAACACACACGTCCGGCCTTGATGAATACCCACACTGCCCTCTACTGGGGACAGTGAAATGCACCTTTATACTCATCTTTGACAAGAGTAATGCTGAACAGGAGTTCCAGTTTAGGAAACAGGTGTTCACATCAATAAAAAATGAAATTTCGTTCCTACCTGTAATTGCACTGCCCCAAGCCTTTGCCCCACTGAGAAACTGGTGTAGAACTTGACAGGACAGTGAACCTCTGGAGATCTGAGAAAAGAAAAAATAAATAAAGAAATAAATAACAAGGCATTTCAAATTACTGTATATATTTATTTTATATATTTCTTGAACAAGCAAACAAAATTGACCTGGTATCTATTTGTTCTAATGATATTTTAATATTAGCAAAATTCATTTTGTGCAGTCATGTACAGCAGTTAGACTTACAAAACAAGTACTATACAGACAGGTACCTCAGGTCCCACATTACCAACAAGTTAATGTGGATTTGTAGGAGTTAATTCTGGTAAATTTGGCCAGTGTGGATAGTTTGGTGCAAACTATTCCTCATCTGGAGGTTTGTCTTTATTCATTAAATCTGTTTCAGTGGTAAAATAGTTTTATCAAAGCATGGTTTAGTGCAGGTATACTAGACATAGTATACCTGCACTACTACTCTACTGCCATGTCTATGGCTATAGAAACTATGACAAGCAGTTAAAAACAATAGCATTTAAACTTATTTTGAACATGGAGGCATATCCAACAAAATAAGTAGTAATGCACACTGCTACTTGTAGGCTACAGCGCAGTACACATTATTCTGACTGCACAATGTTTGGTCATTTCTAGCTGAGTAACCACCTCACTCAGAGGAAGGGAAGCTGATGTGTTAGTGAACATAACTATACTTTGACAAGACATCAATATACATAAGTCTATTTTAATGCAGGGGCTGTCTGACAGCTGCTGCCAGCACAGCAGAAGCAAACATCCCCCCAGGATAGGGTGCTCCTCAGACGCTTTAATCTTAGATGTACAGAATGTGCAAAATTATGATCTTATGGAAATGATGCAAATAATCACACTGCCATCCTCCATTAGTATGTGACAGCCCTACATTATGCAATGCAATGCATAGTGTTCTGTCCACCCACCACTACTGCATTCAGAATGCAGAGTGATGGTGTGCATGTCTAATAAATATTTCAGAAGGATACATTTGGACCATCTACCCCACTGCATAAATCAAGAAGCTTTCCAGCCCCACATTATCAAGGCTTCACTTGGCTGCATGGCTGCTTGGCCCTTCTGCTCTCCAGCAACTGTCAGTGGTTAGACATAAGCACCTTTCACGACAATACTTCCATGTTTGTCTGCTCTTTCTATGGATTGGAGTCAATGCCAATACATAAAATTCAAAGTGTAATCTGTTGATATAAAATCCAGCTAATTTCAGTTTAGTGCATCTCCCATGAATGTGGCTCCTGTGACTCTATGAGTCATGCTAACTTTGCACTCACCACCACTGTGTAGAGATTGACAATGGGTCCCTCTTTAAGACAGGTGGACTTGTCATAGTTGATTCTGCCTGCAGAGGTATAAATCTGTGATTAATTCAATTATGTAGACCTAAATAATATGGAGTAAATCTTGGCTTTAGGGCGTCTGGGCCCCCTTGCCTGCTTTGCCCAGTGGATAATTCTTCCTTGGGTCCAGAGGTCCTCTACCCAGAAAATACAGCCAGCAATTTTAAAAATAGCTCAAGAACAAGTACAAAAATATTTTGAAGACTAGGTCGTTAGCTAAACAGACTGTTAACTATTACAACTAATTTACTTAATTCATATCTGTCAACCTTTATCAATTAACCTTATTCCCACCAAACACTGATGTCTTAGTTAAAACAATTACTTGGTTAAATTCGATAGCAGGACACAAGGTAAATAATAACAGTATTCATAAAAATTATTTACCTGTGTGTTATACGTCTTTTTTCATGGCAGCAGTATGCGGTTCGTCACAGCAGGAAAAGCACAGGTGTAGCTGCTTAAATTAACTTAAAGCCAGTCAACCTGGACACACATGATGCAACCAATTAGTTAGAATATTAATTACACCTGTGCTTTTACTACAGTGGCGTCGTATACCTGCCGGTGGATTTAACAAAACTGAATGGCAGAATGTTACCTGGGCTTTCTTTATCAACAGAGTCTCTTAAGTTAAAGTTTAAAAAAATCTCAACAATTTGATAAAGACTGGAAACATAAATACAAGAGTTTTGTAGTGCTACATCATCCCTGTTGCAGACGCCAGTTTTTAGAAGTTACATCAGATTTCCCAAACACTTGACTCTGACAAACAACACACAGGGTGTTTTTACGACTCTTACCTCTGTGAGAGCACCTTATACTCAGGCTGGGATGAAAAATATACCTTCACAACTTTACTCGTCTGAATCATTAATAACATGGTCAGCTGGCTAGCTGAGAAAGACGAACAAGGGTTAGGGTATCCCTAGATAAAAGGAACGTCACAACAACGCGCCTGCACAGGAACTAAAATTTACCAACACTGAAAGCTACATGGGGTGAACAAAGCATTGGGAACACCTGACACTCTGAAACAAAGTTTGCGACTTTTAATTAAAGAAAATATATATGTTATTATTCGTAAAAAAAAAAAATAAATAAATAAAAATAAAAAGTCACAACATTTCATCGTCCTCTCACTCTTGTTGCCTATGTTATATTTTAGTGACTATTTCTTTCTTACATGATCTCAGAGAGCTGAAGTGGTTTAAGACTGAGGGCAGTCTAAAGCGTCATGCTGAGCTGGAGCTCAACAAATATAAAGAGCAGCTGATGAAATCAGTCAAGTTAAAAGCTGCTGTAGAGTTGAAACAGTCAGGTGGATGTGGATATTAAGAAGTAGGCCTACTTCAAAACTGAGACAACCAGTCTATCGTGGTGATCATGACTGTTAGATACCAATGCAGTGGTTTTCTCCCATACTCAACTAGAATATTGGATTTATTATAACATTTATCAAAAGAAGAGACGGATATGGAGTAACAATCACAGATGCAGAGAGCTGTTCTTTTTTTTCCTCCAGGATAAGTATTCAGCTGAAACATGATGCAGAAAAAGTGGTTGCAGTAGACTTCAGCCGTCATTCACTGGTGTGTGTTATGTCATATCATTTTTGCACTGTATCACAGCTTGATGTTTCCTACTTTGTAGCAGAACACTTGCATCATTCAAGTACAAGTGGGTGATTTGATATTTTTAACCCAAAGACAAGCTCCGACTTTGGCACTGTGATGGTTTTCTAGCAGATGCAGCTGGTGTGTGGTTTCTGGTCCATGACAGCAAATTCATTGCATATCTGAATGATGGGCAGAAGTCTCCACTGGCTAATTTGGACCACAAGGGAGCCAAAGTCACTCTGCTCAAGAGCAGTAAGCTGTAATAGATGCAATGCCCTCTCACACAAAAAACAAATATTAAATGTCCTTTGTGATTAATTACTGAAATGTTTACTCTTCACTGGTTGTGAGTCATTTTTGCACTCTGATACCAGCAATAATAGAACAGATGAAGACACTGCATGATCATAATACTGAAGAATATAGTGTATATATTATTTATCATTGCATTATATGATTTCAAATGTTTTTGCTAAAGTGTCAGTAAACAATTGTCTTCTCATTGTAACAGAACAACATGGACATCCAATTGGAGTGGTCAGTCTTGCCAACTGCCTTGCCAGCTATCACTGGTTTGATCCACAACCTGCTGCACAGCCTACTCAAGCACTGCATTTGATTCAGTTCTGATGAATAAAAAAAGGCAACTCAGTGGAGCTTTAAATTACTACTGTATGCAGTGACACCAGATTGAACTTTGAATTTGTGAGAATACAGACATTACTCTGGAATTTCTAGTCCAGTAACAAACACTGATTCAAGTGATTTAACCATCAGAATATATTGTAATCACAAATGTTACAACATCATCAGATGACCATCACTTTTTGGTGTATGTAATAATGTCTTATAGTCCCAGTGAATTTTACATATTCTACATTATTTGAGTCTTTTGAATCCCTCTACTACATTTCTAGCCACCCTCAACAGCAGTTTCAGAAGGCACAGATGACAAAAATACATTGCATTGTGCCTTACAATACAAGTTTATCACAGCATTGCACTTTGAGTGAAAAAAAAGTTTAGCCAATTTCATGTTCATGCAGTTGCACTGCTCTGCATTCAGTGATTTCTCTTAGTTTCAGACATTGTTTGTGTTAAATCCTGTGCTAAGAGGTATTTGACCAGAGAGGGAGCAGCCGAGTTTATGAAAGTTCAGTCTGCTGAGAAGTGGAACTAAGACTATTTTCAATGTGGGGATTCTGACTCGGCTTAGTCCCTTAGTATTAAACTTGTCAAAGCATTCAGGGAGAGGCACAAAAACACAAATGGACATACAAAACATGAAAATTGGTTTTAATGAAACTGCATGGAGACTTCATGACTTTCTGTTTCAAGAGCTGTTACTAATGCTATATTCAAAGTCAGATGAAAATTGTCAACTGGAAGAGCATAATCACTACAACACACCACAGACTCTATTCCATGCCGTGAGGGTATGAATCACAGCCATATTAGTCAGACTGTCAACATTTGAGCAAAAAATGTGTCAGTGCTGTATTTATCTTGCTAAACCTTGACCCAGTATACCCTGCAGTGGCTTAAATGAGCAGATGGTGTTTAGCTGTTGACGCAGACTCCTTCAAGGACAGTTTCCTAAGACACATCATCTTGTAAATATAAAATGTGAGATGATTATTTGACTTATTCAAGTAGCTCACTGTGTTGCTCTTTGCCAATGCAATATTAAGTGCCACTTCACATTTATGATACAACAATATTTTAAGCTATACACATCACAGTTTTCCCCTTTTTTGCAATTTATTGTGCCAAGGCAGTTTCCCTTCTGTGATGCAATTCCCACCCCACACACTTTCAGATAGAACATATAACTGACAGTAGGAGAAAACATAGGTTTCTCATTCAACAGTAAATGTTACCTTGTATTGTAAAGATTCCAATCAAGTTAAAATTCATATTTCTGCACAGCATTGACTGCATTTCATGTTTACGACTCAAATGCAAATCCTCAGGGTTGAGACAAATTTGTTGTCTAGTTGGCGGTTCTGTTTCAGGGGGTATTACACTGCATTTATCAAAGTCAGAAGTCAAAAACTCTGACTTAACATTTCTGGAACACGGCACATCTGCTGAGTGAGGAACAAAACCACCTGCTTTAACAGCCCTCGTGGGATCTCGGGAACTGGCGCTCTTTGATGTTTCAGAGCACAGTTTAGCAAAACATTAGCATTCACCGGTGATGCGTGACAGCCAAATGCTTTTTTTTTTATCATATGAATTTGAGCAGTGTGAGATGTCAGTTTCTATTTGACAGCTCATTTGTCAGTCCTTTAGTCTTCTGTTAGGCATCATCCTTTCAGTGTACAGACACGCAAACCCTCCACCTGTCCTCTCAGGTGGAAACATCCTGGACCTTTGCCCATAGTCATACTGGCCTCCACTGCCAGAGCTTCTACACACATACACCCACAAACACGCTCACAAGCACACAGTCGCTGGGAGGAAACAACGACCACTGAGGCTGATTTTATGTTGTTTATTCTTTTATATGAGCAGACACTGGGTTTGTCCACTGAGGTTGCAGCCAGCCATTTCGAATCTTTCAGTTGGCTGGAAACTTTATCATAGATGTTAAACCATTTAATGATGATAATAAACCAAAAAATGATGTTCTGGACCCACATGAACATGACCTCAAAAAAACTGGAAGTAAGGCCTGAGATCTGGATATCAACGGACATAAGGATCCTGACAAGGGAAAATCCTTATCAGAATCAGAGTACTTACTCCTTGCAGGAAATTGTTGCCTTGCAGCGCTCCAATTCACATATACAAAGAAAATATCATAAAATAATAACAAATAAAGAATAGATGTGCAAAACTGGCAGTCAAATATGTAAAATATGAAAAAAATGTCTGTGGAAACACTGTTGGAATTTGTTTAAGACTTTATGAAATGCATTTGTGCTTTTTTTCTTTTTAAAGGGCATGTTTAGATGTTTGTCTTGAAAAGGATGTATCTGTGTCCATTTGATGTTAATCAACCGGTAAGCTCTGGTTTACTAAATTGGCATTAATGTAAAAATTGACTAACCTTAGCTTGTTTTGTGCCCTCATTTCCCTTTCTAGTTAAAGCTTGCCTGCACTGTCACTGCCCTTTGATCAATTCATAACTCAACATGTGTCCTCAGCATAGATTCCTGTTGAAAACAGAATGTACCCAACCACAGGAGACTTTCTAAAGGCTAATAGAGACACTTTGGTTTTCCTCATGCTTCATTTACAGAGGACCTGTTATATTGTCCTGACTGCCCTCTGCAAAACACAACCCCTGGCACAACAATGACTTGTCTGATTATGGCAGCTATTAGTGTAGAAGCTTGAAATGAGAAGGAAATGTCAAGGGAATACAGGGGTTGGACACAATATAATGCAATCTGATACAACAGCCCCTCAACAAATACTACTGTTGTGAAGCTTTTTGTTAAAGACTGCGAGAGCGGTGTTGGTTTAACTAAGTTGATTTTTTTAAGAAGTAGTTTGTGGTTGCAAAGTGCTGTAGCTTGTCTGTCTCTAGAGATGAAATATTGTACTTCAACGGACAGGAGGAGCCCCCTTTGTAATTACTGTTAATTTCCATAGGGTCAGGAGGAATCCACCATGTCAAATGGAACAGACTAATACCAGACTAATTCATCATTTGTTTGCCTGCTATAGTTTCATGTTGGATGGCTAAGACCTCCCTGATTTTTCTTAAGAGCCACAAACAATTAATCTTTGAACTATCACTGTATTAGGACATTTAATCCACAACTATGCAGCTATGATGGCTGCTGTGTAGTTTGTTTGATGTTGACCAGTCACTGCGATCTGAAGCATTTTCCTGAGTTGATTGTGTCTCAGTTTGACATGTTGTCCTTTCCTGAGAAATAGCTGGCAGCGTTTCCTGTGCATAGGCTCAGAAACCGGCTTTTAACATATTACACATAAAATATAGAGGAAATAAGGATTTCAAAATAATGGCAGAACAAATGGGGATTTTAACTTTTTAACTATTTTGTGGTCCTTCCTGGGTTCTGACTTTTCTTTAACAACCTGGATTCATGTTTTTCCAAATTTTCTTTTCTCACCAAACAACAACAAACCAATGTACAACATTTTTTTGGACTCTGTGTATCAGCAAGGTATGTCACCACTAATCATAACATCTAAACTGTACCAGGGACATTTTTCCTTTTAACTAATGAAATAGGAATGTACCACTGTGCCTTATGTCACAATGTTAAGATTTGCCTATGAACACATTCCTATGTTTATGTTTTATTAATTAACAATGTCAGCAGCGCACCTCTCAGTATTGTCAGCTTATAGCTCTGAATGTAACATACAGGCAAGCTACAACAAGGAATTTGATGAAAACAAGTCTCTGAAAAAAAATACACACAATGACAAGAAACGTTGACACAGACTAGACGAGCAGCGCTTTTAAAAATCCATCTTGACTGAAGAAGGTGGGTACACACATACTTTCTGGCAGCTGACATGTCATCTGATTCACCAAGCTGAAATGCCCTTCATGAGTCAGGATGGGAGGGATTTGGATTCAGCTTTTGTCACATGTCACCTTTGCTGTCATTCCCCCCTGATGGTTTATGTCACTCTGCCCTGTGTATTTACGTTCTTTTAATACCCACATCCCTGCCCATGAGCTTCCTCTGCTGACCTGCTCAGAGATGAACACCGAGCATGTTTCCCCACTTTGTTTCCCTGAGAAGCAGAAGATAAAACCCTGAACAAGCTCTCAACAACATGTTGTTATTAAGTGTTCAGTAAATAATATTGAAATTGGGATCTACATGCTCAACCCCTACTGTGAACCATTCTCTGCATAAATTGTAAGTTTCGACTGTTATGGGAGTGGAAAGCCTATTTGATCTAATGAATATTAGAACTGCCTTTCATGTGAAGAGCACAGAGGTTTTAGCCCAGTTGATGAACATCCCACCTAAGAGGATAAAAACACAGGCACCTGAATCTATCCAAACAGCACTGCCAGCTACATATGAAACCTAAAATAAACTCATTATGAATAAAAATGCACATTAACTTGTTTTTTTCATTTGAGGCTAGTTTTTGAAGAGACTTGATTAAAAATATATTATGCTGCAGTTCCAGTATCACAACTCACACCACTCCTTAATAGACACACTTGTTACAATAATTGGAACAGAACTGCTGAAGTGATCATAAGGGGTAAAGGGCTTAATAAGTAAGTGTTAATTTGCTGTATCCATAAATTGGAACAGTTCCTCCAGTGATTGCGATTGCACAATTTAAGTATCTGCTGTTGCTGCTTATATAGAGTCTCCAGGCCCCCTGCTAAGTTCACATTTTAAAAGGCAACATTCCTTGATTGCAATGTAAATCTCAAGCTCGCTTGAGATTGATAGTCAATTTTTGAGACTAACAATGAAGATGCTAAAAGGTTTTAATCAAAGTTCCACACAAATAATCACCTCTAAACATTAATCAGTCAGTGATTTTTATTCTCTAATCATTTCTGTTCTGATGTCCATGTAACAAGTCTCAAGTTTGTCAAGGATGCCCTTGAGAAATAGAGCATGGTTGTCTTTAAACTTTTTTTTTTTTTTTGCATTATATTACATCTAACCAAATAGTGCCTGCAGTAATTTTACAGTTCGGTAAAGTTAATAAAAAAAACCAATATAAACCTCTGGTAGGACAGCACTTTTCAAGGTCAATCAACAAGCGTGATTAGCCTCTCTAATTTTGCTGACACCCAAGGATGCATAAAGGCTTGAGGACAAATATATAAAAATCTATCTTTCAAAACTATTTAATGAATGTCCCATATCTTCATTTTTGACACGTTATATACAGTAACTCAGAGGCAGTGCCAGCGGTCGTCAAGCTGCATCCTTCATCGGTGACAGTAAGTGGACTGACGCGCGAGGAAGATTAACTAGAGAATAATTTGGTTTTTGAAGCTGCGGTTCAGGTCTTTATGTGGCAGGACAATTGAGTTGAGGATAATCACCTCGGAGGGGATGGTCACGTTACAACCTGAGGAGACAAAGCAAGACTGTATTATAGACTAATATTTTTATATCATTTTTAATTTCTAGTATGCTTGGGGAAAAAACAGGTACAGGTGGTTATCTTAAACAGCAGTTTTCCCCATGGCTGAAGAGGCAAAGAAGAACATCACAAGAAAGAAAAGATGGAGACAAATGTCAGAAGGACACTGCAAATTTGCAATACTGCTATTTATACCACATTGACCACTCACTGCTAGAAATCTTTAAGACCAATGCATGCAATAATATATTAAATTACTATCCAAAAACATGCTGTAGATAACTGCTGGGACTGATTCCAGCATAGGCCTAGAACTAAACCCTTGTCTAAACACCTAAAATTTGGAGAATGGAAGCGTTTCCCTTATTCATCCATAAACTTTTAATTTCTGAGAACATTACCTAAAAATGCTGACAAAAACATATTTTAACACTGAATATAATGAATATTTACCAATTCATATGAGGGATGCAAGATTCATTTGAAGTCAGAGCACACTTACCGAGAATAGTAATTGAGGGTGTGAGTTTTCCATCTCTGAACAGGGTCTCACTGTCAATCTTTGCATAAGGATCATTGGGGTTTGGGTCACTTGGGGTTCCCTCTACTCTTGCCCACCTGCCAATGGTGCTATCCCATCCCACAATGCTGTTCAAAACACAGCAGTGGTCCTTCAGGAAAAAACAATATGACAGAAAAACCCACCTTGAGATAAAATCTTAAAATATTAAAGAATTCATCAGCAGATACACCTTTTCAGGTTTCAGGTCTCCAGATCTGTGAAATAATTGTGGACATGGTCAAATCAGAGTACTTATAGTGCCAGATTAAAAACAGGGAGTGTTTATATGGAAGTAGACCTCAGCTAACAAATTGTCCTTGTAGGCAATATGCAATGAAAGCCAATAAGTCACCCGCAGTATAAATTCATTTTAGAGACACCCCGTCATCACTGGAGACATGGGATTAAATTATGCCAGCCTGCAAATCGTTAAAAATGACATCTTTGTGAGAGGCACAGGCAACAATATTTCAGGAGTGACAGAAGAGCTTAAAGATAAATTTCAGAGAAGTCACTGCTGAAGTGTGGATAATGTTAGCAATAAAATGTAAAGATGTCACCAACAGTGAACGGGCGGATAAATTTGCCTTCAACTTGATTAGTTTGAGGTCCAGTTTAATTCCAAACTTGATTTTTTGTACTGTGACGGATGTTAAAGATTTCAGGTTGCTCATATTTAACCATGACCAAAACCTTACCTTAAACTTTACTTCTCCTATTAAGGTGGCAAATGAAAATTGCACTGCCACTTTATACACATTTTGGAAGCAAAATTACAGTGCACCTCACTCCCACTGTGATACATGGCAAGACATCAAAATACCAGACAAGAAAATGACAGAGAAATTTCCAGAGTAGAATGGCAATTTGTGAGGATCATGCATAGAGTAAGTGAAATCTTTCCTCCTGTAAACTGCTGTATATTCACCTGTAGATTTGCACCATGGAGGATGATAGATTCTCGAACTCTGACCCCAGCACCAATAGTCACTCCAGTGCCAATGGAGACGTTGGGACCCAACTACACAGAGAAAAGTAGAAATGACCAGAAGTTATAACCATTGCACAACTTCAACCAGAAACACATATCAGCTTTCAACCCTTCAGGGAGGAGGGAGGACAACAAATTACAAGTGACACTATATAATGTGAACTATCTCTGTGTGTTATCTCACTCACAAATAACAGTTGAATATTTTTCATAAGAGGTTGTGCTGGTAAAAGGAGACGATTTTCATTTGTATGTAATGTATGGAGTTAAGTACAGCACAGTATGGCAGCACTCTTACCATAGCAGTGGGGTCAATATTGGCTGTGGGATGAATATAGACGTTACCTGGGGAAACACGGAGAGGTAAGAATAAACTTGTGCAAATATGATGAAGGAATAAAGCTACAGAAGGTTAATGAATCTTACCACTTATTTTGGGACCTCCCTCCTTATTTGAGGCCAGTCTTTCAGGATGAGTTTTGTGATACTGGTTGAGGTACAATCGACTGGCATAAATTGCAGAGCTGAGAAGATTACAAAAAAAGTTCCCATGGTTTATTTTCATTTAAGATAATGTGGTATGATTGTGGGGTTAAAAGCACAGAACTTGTTCCTGTATTATGAGTATGGCTGTTGTCTCTGTCTCTAAACAATTATGAAGTTAATTGAGGTTCTCTGTGTCATTGGGATTTAAGGTCTGATGTCTAACTCATTTTTAAATGCTATTTAAAGTAGGTTTGAAGCCTATATTGATACTAGTTCAATGTCTCTCCTCTCCTCTAACTTTTGGTAGGCATATAACAGCAGTTGTATGTGTTAGAACTAACTCTGTGTCTTGTTGGACCTCACAGCATTTCTGACATATTCACTCACCCGGCAGATTTAATCTGGCTCCAGAAGCTGAGGGTTTTATACACGTAGAGTTTGCCCTGTCCCGCCAGGGCAGTGAAAATGTCTTGCTCCAGCCTGATGGCCTCTGCTCTGTGCCAGCCGTTGGTTGGCTCCTCTCTGCAAGAGACAGATTAACAGTTTAATTTATGGTACTGAGCTACACACCAGGGACAGGAGCCTCATTTATTAAAATAAAATCTTGGTCTAAAAATTGAAAGGTTAGAATTAAATCTCAGACAAAGTTGGGATTTATACTAAAAAATATTCTTAATTCTTCTTATTCTTCAACTTTAAGAGTGCTTTGCATTATTTAAATTTTGTGAACTCATAAAAACAGAGAGTTAAATTGTATATACCGTATGATCTCCTCAGTACTAAGTGGATGAGACACAATGCAACCAAAGATCCTCCCTCTACAACCATTAACACAGATAGGATCTGCAGGCCTATGATGCAGCCAAACCCAAACATACCCATTTAGATGCTGTATTTCTTAACAATTGATGATACTTGTGAGAAAAAAAAAAGAATATCCTAGGAATGAGCTCCTATGGCTTTCTCTTCACCCATCTTGTATTTTAGTAGTAAGAGTCCTCAAATATTTAGTTGAGTGCAAAAACCCAATGGCGCTGGAAGCCGAAGTAAAAACATGAATTTATTGCTCTACAATCCAGATCCCAGAATGAAATGAGAACACTGAGTAAAATGCATCACCGATACTAACTTTGTAGTGTCAGTACTGGGTTGAAACCAAAGCTGATTGCCTAGTAGTGAACCAAAACTCAAGTGAAAGAATCTATGTGTTCCATATTAATCAGGGTCTCTGGCATAGTGTATTGTGAGAGCCCCAAGATGAAACAGTGTGTTAAATATTGATGAAAAGAATATTTTAAAGGATCGCACCCATAATCGAAGTTTTACCAGAAAGGAAGAGATGTGGATTGAGGCAAAGTAGTCCCTGAGAGATTTTGCGGCATAACACATCTCATTTATTTCAAGTATCTCTGATGTGTTCAACAATTTTGCTGATTCAGTGCCCAGCTTGATTTAAGTGCTATTGATGTTAGCAGGTGAATTATGCACAGCGTGGTCTGACCTTTTGCAATATATTTCACGTGTCCTTGAAGTACCAAATGTTAGTCTACTACACCAGTGAATGTGTAAAAACAAGAACTCAAAAAATAAAAAAAAACAAACCAAACCTATTACCTACACAGATACCATGTGTTATTTTAGCTTCTGTGAGTGACCAGGGTCCAATCTGCCAACATGCACATTTAGGCTGTGATCAGACAGGAAGCTTTTTCTAATATTCAGACAGAAAGCTCAGCTGGTAGTGTAGCAGCTAACAAGTAGAGCAAGAATACAAGATACACGACTGTTACAAAATTCTCACTGGTAACTATGAAACACAAATTTCACCAAGTCCAAATTATCGAACTAGTCTTTGCTAGCTAACCTAGAGAAACAACAAGGACAAGAAAATAGACACAAGGAACATCAGTAAATGTTATGGTGGTGCTTAAGAAGATGAACAGACCATCGTAAAATGCAGGATGCAGTGTTTGACACTCAGGGGAGCAAACCAAAAGATTTTTTGGGACAGAGATGAAACCTTTTACCATCAGATATAGATAGGCAAATTTAGGCAAATTTTGTCTGTACTTTAGGACTTCGGTTCAGGCTATGGTGTAGAGTTAGATGAGAAGATTACTTCTGATATAATATCTGTGATTTAAATATGAAGAGACAGCCAGAGCTGATTAGCTTTCAAAAGAGAGGAAACAGAAGGAACAGCTATCCTAGCTCTGTCCACAGGTTATCTGCCAGCACCTGTAAAACTCACTAATGAACTGCTTGTATGTCATTTTGGTTCAATCAGTACAAAAATTGAGTGTAAAAACAATAATGAGTCAGTGTACGAGCCAGGTGGTTTCTTAGCTCTCAGCAAATGCAAGGCAACTAAGAAACAGTCCAACATATAACCCACTGTAAAATAGCAAACTGTCATTTTTAGAACTCTGTTTTTGTACAAATTAAACAAATAAAATGTCTTGTGTTATTTGGTGGGCTTTAGATTTTGTTACTGTTAGAAAGAGCTACATCAGTTGTTTCTCCCTGTTTCCAATATTTGTGCTAAGCTAACCAGCTGCTTGCTGAGACTTGCTGAGTGGTATCAGTCACATTTGGCACAACTATAATGTTTGTGAAAACAATACAACTATAAAGTCATAAACAAATAAATTGAATAAAATCAAGCATCTTCCAAAATAGGATGTATAATTTATCAAAAAAGTGCGCACACACAGACACACAGACACACACACACACACACACACACACACACACACAGGCTACAGGCAATAATTCACAAAGCATCCTATGCAATCTCAGCCATGTCATGGGTCATCTCTCTACAGCTCACACCATCCACTAAGTGCTCTATAACCACACCGAGCAGCCTAAATGTACCAACTTACCCATCGTATGGATATCTGATGAGTGTGTGAGGAAACAGAAATCATGGCAGGGAGGAAAGGGGAAGGAAAAAAAGGACAAATGAAGAGAACCAAAGGAATGGAGCAAATGGTATTCACATGCATCCCCACACACAGACCCCCCTGAGAGCAAGTATTTCAACTCACAGCAACATGTCCTGTTGATTTTTCTGGAAGACAGCGCCAATATGCTGGAAGATGTCTGGGTTAAAGAGGTATATACCGCAGTTGATGATGTCACTCACAAATGTGCTTGGCTTTTCCACATAATGTAAGACCTGCACAAAAAAAGAGTAGTAGTTATGATGCAAGGTGAAATAATAATGACAAGCTATTTAAGGAAATTAAATCATCATTAAATACCTCATTTGTTTCCTCGTTTTCAACGATACAGCCATAATTCATAGACTGTTTTCTGTTTGCCTGATAAGAGAAGAATAGTGTTACGGTCTAGCACGTGTAACATTCTATGTTTTGATGTCAAAGAACCAAGATTTCATACAAATACTTCAACATAGACTGGGATGCCAAAGCTGAGCAAGAATAAACAGAAGCCAAACCACAGAATTAAACTTTTTAGAGTTAACTTTCACTGCATTTTACAAGCTCCGTTAAAGACATTACCAACTGCCAATAACACAATCTCACCGTTGTCCCAAGGATAACAAAGCTGTTTGGTTCTCCGTGTTCTTTCTGGAAGCTGAGCATCTCTGTGAGAGGAAATGCTGAAGAGACATCAGCATTCAGAACAAAGAAAGCCTCTGGACTGCCAGAGACAATCTGATCTCTGAAGTGATAGATGCCCCCTCCAGTGCCCAGTGCTGCATACTCCTGTAAATACCTGTGGTGTAGAGTCAGGAAGCAAAGCATACCTATAGTCCTTGAGCAGCAGTGGTGCACCATGGCAAGAAATGTACAATCACGTGTACATAAACACTAATTTAAAAAGAAGAAAGAAGCATGGCACCTCAGCACCGCATTGTTACAACTCCCACAATTCACCAAATACACAGAGAGAAGTGCATGTCATGTGCAATTGAGAGTATGAACGGAACTTCATTTATACATACTTGAACAGAGAAACAGCCGAGAGCTCTTTTGTTTACCTGATGGAAATTTTGAACTCCTGTTGTGCATTCATCAGGAATCTAGTTAGTTCTTCATTTGGCTGATAAAAGCCGATGAGCAAAATCTCCTTCATATTTGGTACCTGCAATGTTGATGATGTCCCACTATCAGCCAAGGAATCAATACTGCATATCAAAATATATCTAAAATATACTACATACTACAATCATAGTGTACGATGTTTGGTGACTATCATGATTATGTATTATGAATCGCATTGACACTCACCTTGGCACATGCTTCAATGTGGTGCTGCAGCATGGGCACACCAGCTACTGGGAACAGGGGTTTGGGAACTTCAAATGACAGTGGCCTGAACCTTGTGCCTGCAAAGCAATGTAGTTCATTACTTAACAAATCACATAACAGTTCAGATACGTTTTTACCATGTTTCTAGCATGCAGAAAAATCAAACCAAACTTTTAATTAGATTATATCTTATGTACTGGATATTCTTGTAGGAGAAATCCTGTGAGAATTGTGGTATTTTAAACAGACATCTTCATGGACAAGCACGTGTTCCACAAAGCATCAGGAGTCTGGTGGTTAGGACTGGCTGATTAATTGATCAGTCAGTCAAGAAATAACAACAAATACCTTAATAACTGCTAAATTCTTTAGTAACAGTATTTCTGAATATAAAAAGGGTAAATAGCTCTTTTCAGCCTCTCAAATATCAAGATGTCCTTGTTTTCTCTGTTTTAAATCATATCAAGCTAAATATCTTTGGAATCTGGATATATTAAATTGAACATTTATGAGTGCATGGTGACCTGAATGTGTGTTGAAATATTGACTGCATCCTAACTCCATTATTACACATAATCGTTTAATTATTATTATTTTTTAAATCATGAAAAGTAATCTTTAAAACACTTAATTTTCTAAAATACAATACACAATACCTGTACTCATACAGGAGTAAGTTCCCTGTTTAAATGAAAATGCCAGTAATACTATTAGGTAAGGTAGAGACAGTTATTCGAACTATGAACATATTTAAAAGGTGTCAGTTAGTTGTGATCATAAAATATTATAAGGCGTTCAAGACTTTCATTTTGTTTTCTTTATTTGTGTATCCTCTTATTGTGTGTCCTCTCATTATGCCACGTCAGTGATATTTAAGCTCAGCGCGTCTTAAAACCTCCTGTTAGCTTTAACAGCTTAGCTTCCCTTTGACCACACACAGCTGACTGTAAACACAGGACGAGGACAGGATTTTTTTCTCTCACCTTTCTGTGGGCCCCCAATCAAAATCACTGCCTTCAACATCTTGACTAAGAAGCGATGGTTTGTGACAGCTAAGAGCTGCCTGAAAACTACCTACAGCTTTTTCGTGAGCGTTTCCGCTTCCACTTCCTTCTTGTGACGTTGGCGAGATCGCCTTGAAAACACGGAGCGGAGTAGCAGAACAGAGGCGGACTGGAAACCTACAAACCTGGGGCCGATGATTGATTATATTAAATCACGAAGCTTTTTCAAATTTAAGACAACAAAAAAAGAAGAAAAAACTATCCTGTCAGGTGTTTGTCATACTCTGTCTACAATTACTCACTATTATAATGTTACTTTGTAAATTTCCCCACTGTGGGACTAATAAAGGATTATTTTATCTCTTATCTTAATTTATTTACAAAAATCCCATCTGTCATAAGCCTTTCTCAGAGCATACATTTTGACTTATTATACTGGGAAAAGCACAGGTTGTACTGACATTAATGACTGCCCCGAACCAAAACAGCTACATGAAACTGAGCCATCATTAATTTCATTACTTCAACCTGTGCTTTCACCACTGTGACTTGTCAAATGTCTCAGTGAAAAAACACCACATGCAGAAACAGTAATAGGAATTGACTTAGAGCACATAGTAGCTTCTGGTTGCATCATACATTTCTTTATGAATGCAGTTTTTAGTGACAGTGAGTGATAGTGTATATACAGGGGAAAAAAATATTAGTATTAAGTATAATTAAGTATTAGTGTTATCTTCTAGCTAGATCTAGCCCCTGAAGTGGACCCTGGTCACAACTTGTAATCCTACAGCTTGCTGTTCTGTTTTATTTCACTGCTCTATCCACAGAAAGTTCAGCTCACTTTTTCCCCCTAACATAGAGTATCTTTTAAACAGGCTTTAAGTAGGTTAGGCTCTTATTTGAGTTGTGGGAACTTATAGCAGTGGAAAAAATGACTCAGCTGTCAGTTTTGAACATTCATAAAGACAACAAATAACACATACACAGCTCTAATAGAGGAGTTAACTTTCATATTTCCTCATTAAAACATAACCTGAAGTAAAACAGTCTCCCGTGTGGTGGTACTCGTAACTCAAACATATGCAAATAAGATGCGAATCTGCATCAAACAAACAGAAAAACATTTTAGTCAACAATCACCAGGGGACGAGGTGCTTTGGTACGAGCTCTTCTGAGGGAGCAATGGAGGAATCAATAGCACTTTCATATCTCCTCAAAAGTTTCAAGGTTTATTCCTTTGCATTCTGGCCCACCTCCACCTAAACACAGGATGCATTAACTTCTGTCATAAAAAGACATATAAATAGTAACAGAAGACCATGTTTATTACACTGAAATTATTTTTCTCATCTTTAATGTCACAGTATAATAAAGCCTTCAATATTTTAAAAATATGTATAGTTTTGGTTTGCAGATTTTAGTTTATAAAAACATTCCTTCATTTGTGTCACAGTCAATGTCAAATTGATTTCTCATATCAGAAAGGAAATAAAATATTTTGCAATTCCATCAGCATCTTAAATATCACACACTTCCAACATCAATTACAACTCATTTCAAAACATAATGTATGTTTACCGAGTTTGATTCAACATCACCCTGTAAGTTTAATGTTCATCACTGTAACTATTGGCAGTCATGAGTAATTTATCTAAAGCTAACTTAAGAGCAACAGCAATTCAGTCATATTTCATTACATTGCAGCATCTGTCAACTCTTTCACATATATTGCTGTTCATGTAGTGCCACTACAAACATTTGAAAAACACAGTAAATGTGAGACAATTAGTTCAGCAAAAATTAACCCTCTGAGAGGCACAAAAAATACTTTACTCAACACGTGTTTCACTTTTGGCCCACTAGCAGATAAATGTTTGTTGTTTCATGAGGCAATTATAAAATATAATTTTTAAGAGGGAAAAAACAAGATTAGTAGCCATTTCACATGAACCATAAAGAACTAATGTTAGTTAGACCATTTTTGTAAGTCAAAACAAAACTGGCTCTTAGATACAGCAAACGCATTCACATAAAGGTTAGTGTACAAACATTTTCGCATATTTTGTGCTGGCTTTCACATAAAGTACCAACAGCAAAGAGTATTTGTGTGATTTATAAAATTAATGTTACTATTATTGTCATAACAATTGATATAACAATTCAAACAGTCACAATCAAAATACTCAAGTTCAAAAGTCACATTTTCCATGGAGAGGGTAATTACTCTAAAGCAGCATGTAAACGTAAAGCCTGCATACCAGATATTGTCATAGAAAGATCATTTAATACTTCCTTTAGGTCCTAAAACACAGGCTGTGGAGTAGACAATGCAGTACCTAACATGCTGATTAACCCATGTAGTGTGCAGACCTTTTCTCACCCTGTGTTTCATACACCAGAATGTGACATCTGGTGATACTTACTTATGCAAATCTACACTGTTGTTGCTCTATGTTTAACAGGCAATAACTGAGCACTTCTCTGTCTATTAACACAAAATGAACACAATATTCAGCGTGTGGAAAGGTAACAGTATTATTATTATTAGGATTATGTAATAATGAGGTTGTGACTTTGTTCTTAGTGGTCATTGATGCAGGTTGATAAAGGTCAAAAATGACTTAATGCCCAAAACCAGTCAGGGTTTCATACAGTACCTCAGAGCTCAGCTTATCATGTTTTTTTTTTTTGCACTGCAGACTGCTGCTTTCTTACCACAGGTGAGCTGTTCTGCTCTGCTCCCCACTGTTACCACCTCCTGTTTCCTGCTAGTACTATCTCCTGTTGTAGAGGTCTTTGCGTTTCCGCAGCTCCTCCAACACTCGAGCCCTGAACTGGGTCCAGTCTTCATCCTGGAACTGCTGGAGGCCTAGGGCCAGATGGAGCTCCGTAGAGTGGCTTCGCAGGAAAGGATTGTACTGCTTCTCTTCTCCAATAGTGGAGGGACTCTGAAAATGAAGTGCATGTCAGAAAGCCTCTGTCTAGCGACCATGATGATTCACATGCACATCAGTCATTTGCAGAACAGCATTACTGGTAACAAGGGATTCCTGCCAACCTAAACCAGCACAGTTTTGCCTTTCTGCACTTCTGCCCCAAGTCAACTGCTGCAACAATAAATCACCTCTTACCTTTTCATGCAATTAGAGCACAATCTACAGTGTTTGCTAATTCCAGATGATACCTAGATCATAGAACTTAAAGGCTAAAACACTGAGTTCAAGTCTTAATGGGATTTGTTTATCATTATTGTTTAATGTGGACATCTCTGAGCTAATTCTACTTCCCATCCACAAGCAAACACTTAGCACTGAATAACCAGTAAAAGTAGCACTTTAAAAGAAAGGCTGAGGTACTAGAGCATGCCATATAAACCACTATAGTTGCTAATTTGTTGTCATCTGAATTCATCCAAATTTTATACTAATAACTGAAATGAAAGGCCTTTTCACACATCACAGTAGGGAGAGCACAGGTGTGTATGAGAAGATGAATGAAGGCTGAATTCCACTCAGCTGCTTCAGTTTCAGGGTCCTGCTTAGCTGGCTCACTGTCATACTGCCATGGTTTACTGGCACACGCTAAATAGAACTTGTTCTATTCAGGGCCATTGTTAATGTTATTAATAACACACCTGTGCTTTTCCTTCAATGAGAACTCAAAACGTCGGCCTAACAAGTCAGATTTTCTTTCCTTTACAATGACATTCATATAACACCAGCCAGTAATATCCTGGATGATATGTGTTTTATTTATAGCCCTTATTTTATCGATTTTGAAATCATATGTAGTGGTGGTACAAAAATATACTGTCTCTGACATCAGACTTTTATAGTGAAGAATAACTTTTTTCTTTTTTCTGTATGATCTAGTCATATATACAGTATACTGTGTGCTTCTAAAGCTTCAGTGAAGTTAATTAAATACAGTAGTACAGTATAATACAGCATTCTGAGTGTTTAGTGCATTCCTTTAAACACCTTTCTCACAATAGTTCATCTTTCAGGTTACTGTACACCTGATGTGTTCATCACGCTCATGTTGAAGAACAACATTAAAATCAAAATCTGTCAAAAATGACATTTTTTAAAATAACACAAGTCACATTTCACCAACCAAGAATGCATGCAATGGAGAAAATCAATATAGTCAACCACTGAATAAGTTTTGTGTACAAAACCTGGCAAAATTCAGTGAGGTGCGCACTTGTGAAACTGCCTCTATGCCATGCTGTATTGATGGTGGATAAAAACTCATCTAAATTCTGGATAGGAACTTCACTGAACAGTGAACCTTTGCTCTGCTGCAGATGGTATCATAGACGAGACTCTAGCCTGAAAGGGGAGGAAGTGAGAAAAGAGCGAGCACTCTGGGCACTGACAACACAAACACTGTACGCAGGTGATAAGCCTTCCTTCCTAGGTGCTGGACGACATGAATTCTTTCTGGTGTGCTTGAGAGGCATAACAATGGCAATATATCATTCTCACCGTGCACAGCTTCTGGCCCCGCTGCTGCAGCACCCACTGATATTTGTTTTCCCTGGCAGCGTTGCGTGGCTCAACCTCAGCAGCAAACAGCAGATTGTCTTCTGCATACTCATGACCTGAGGGATAGCCAGTGGACAAAAAAATAAAAAATCATCCCCACACGCATACCCACACTTAAAAGCTTATGGTCCACAGAACGCCCTATGCAGTCCCTCTCAAGACTTTGACAGTAAATAAATGCACTGGTGCTGCAATATCTCTTCCAAAGTACAGAAATCAAGCCACTGCACATTCAACCCACCACCACATCCACATCACACAAATACTGACACACTTGTCTGACACAGGAGTCTCTGACAAGGGAGAAGATTTTCCTACCGGGCCATAACAGAGTATCATCACTTAGGGCGCCGACTGTGTCCAGAGATGACAACATTGTTGTTGCACTGCCTTCAAACATCCTCCCTGAAAAACAACAACAATAGGTTTTACTGTCAATTGATCAGAAGTTCAAAATAAAATTTTGGATAGTGTATTTGCATTAAGAAGGCCAAACTTCACACCTTACAGGGCCTTTTTTGTTGCTACTTGGAACTCAGTTTAAAACTTAAAGATTTTGAGTTTGAGTTAAATTGGTCAGTTGCTGAGAAAAGCAATCCAGAGTGTAAATGGGAAGTAAAAGAGCAAATTTATTTTGAAAAGGACATTAAGCTGTGTTAAAGTAAAGCTGGTTGTATATGCTACTATATTACTAACTATTCTGCAGTACACCAAAGAGTGCAAAAGATGCTGATACTGCATAATGAATAAAATGATTTTCAATCACTATATTTAAGATTTTTAATTCTGATAAATTTCTACTACTGTTTTATAAGGGAGTTGCAGATTTAATGTAATTATATTTCTTATTGCAAGCAGGGAATAAAATAATAAAAACAATAACCATATAACTAACTCCGAGATTAATAAGCAACCAAAAAACATGGTAAGTACCCAACATTAGCAATGCTATAAGGAAATCTAGCAAGGCAAAACTAATCTGCATGGTTGGTTGAGGCAGGTATGAAAAGGGTATAATATGCATATAGAAGCAGAGTCCAGTAAAAGTAACAGTGATGTACATTCATTGTCCACTAGACATGTAGAAGCTGAGTGCATGCCGGGGTGTGTGTGAGTTAAGTAAAACAAAGCAAAAGTGGGCATATGAGCAAGATCCATGGATTCAATATTCATTGCCT